>NW_006760386.1:6716444-6788040 GCF_000271605.1 Fomitiporia mediterranea MF3/22
TATAAAATAAAATTATTGATCTACTTTGTAATACAGTAAAAAGAAATATAACATGTATATAGCTTTCTAAACATACTAATGTAATTATTACAAGTAGATGAAATGCCTTTTACAATAATTGTAAACTGCTTGTATAAATAATCTAAGTATAATATACATTAATATACCTTTTGTATAAATTATAAGACAACAATAGTAATTATTACATTATTATATTATAAGTATAACTCTTTCTTTAAGATTATAATTTAAATATAATACAAGCATAACACTTTAGGTTGTTATATAAAGTTAGTATAATACATGTAATAGATTTTTATTCATCCCTAGTACTTATGTAGTCTTTATATACATTAATATGTCTTATTTAAACATTGTAATTCAATTACAAGCCTTATAATTACTTTATAATGTATATACAATACATATGTTACTTTACAAAGTCTATAAGAAATTACAAGAAATCTGACTTTTTCCTGATGTTTACAACAAAGACCCCTACCACCTCTACTAGAACTCATTAGTTCTGAACTAGAATACAAAGTAGAGTACATAGTAGATACTAAGCTAGTGTGTAGAAAGCTCAAGTTCCTTATCCACTAGAAGGAATACTCAGTTGAGGAACACACTTGGGAACCTACTAAGAATCTCACCCATACTACTAAGGTAATCCAAGACTTCTATTAACTTCATCTGGGTGCTCTGTGTTAACTCTGCCTTACAGATTTCTAAACCCTACTGTTCTAACTTATGTCTAAACTACTGACCAAGCCTAATGTTCACCAATTAGGATGATTGGTTTTAGAGGGGGGGTAATGTTACAGTTCTCTACTCTTGTACCTTCAGTTCTAAGGGTTCTACACTCTTCTGTACCAGAACTTAGGACTTCCATCCCTTAAGAGTACTGTCTATAGACTATATGTGTACTAACTCTTACTACTACCCTTCCTTACTTTATCATTCCATTCCTTTAACCACCCCTTCATTCTGTGTTCATTCTATAGTCTCTTACCCTTTGTCCATCCCTTTATTCTTTGTACCTTTATCTTTAACCTTCCTTTCTTTCATTCTTTGTAGCTTATCATTTTTAGTAGCTCATACTCTCTGAGTACTCTTGTGTAATTTAGTATATATAGGTATACAAGATCAGACTGGTCCTGTAGTCTTAATCTTGTCTACTCTAGGTAGTCCTGTACTCTTAGACTTACTCTATATACTCTACTCTTGTCTCACTCTCTCTCTCTGCCTGTTCTACAAGTTCTGACTATGTTCTAGTACTTACATTCTGTATTTCTGTTGTGTAGGATAGTTGTAGCCTGGGTCCCCTTGCTGAGCCTTTAGGTCCCCTCTATACTGTCACTAACAGTCTCCTATAGTTGAGGAAGAACAGAGACTGTCCTATTATAGAGTGTTACTAGTTATTATATATAAATTCTGTTAAAGCTAACTATTTAGACTAATCTGACTACTAATAATTAGTAAACATCTGGAGATAGAGCTTGATCTCCTGATTGACTCACTCAGTTTAACTATTAGTCTGTAAGTAATATGTAGTAGAAGGGTTCTCTTGAATTCTAAGAAGTGTGTACAAGTTCTATATAAATTTTAACTCAAATTATAGTCTGTAATTGTGAATGAGCTTCTAAGAGAGTCTGTACAACTGGAAAACATGATTCTAATAAATGTGTACTATGTCTTTAGAAGTGAGTTCTGTTTGGGTCAGAACTGTAAAGACTTGCTTAGAGAACTAGTTAACAATTATACAAATAGTGTTATAACTCTAAGACTTGGGTAGCTTACTAATCAGGTCTACTAAGACTTCTTTCTAAGAGTGATTCAGAATCTAATGTGAATGTAAAGGAGTCTAAACCCTTGTCTGGTAGGCCTTAGTCTGTTAGCACATATTATAACTAGTTATATACTTTAGAATTTCCTTCTATATTCCTAACTACTAGTAGTTCTGAGTAATAAGTTTCTACATTTTGTGTTAGTCTAAATGTCCTACAGTCAGATTGTTGTAATAAGCTCAGACAATGTCCTTCTACAGCTTCCAATCCTTTAGAACATATAGTTGGCCTTTCTAGTAAACCTGTCTATCCTTATCCTCTTTCTAGTCTCTAGCCTACTTCTCTAACTATTTTACTACAACTCAGTCCTGTGTGTGTCTTAGAGCTTACTATATATAAGTGACAAAGTTAACATTCTTAGATTCAAGTTGGATCTCTTAGATTGTCTTAAACACAAAACAGGAATTGTCTAGGAGAACAAGATTTTTGTTATCATTCTCTCCCCTTTTATAACCTACTTATCTTAAGAGTAAATCAGCTTTTATTATTTGTGTTCTAGGTTTGTGAGTCAGTACAAAGTTATAGTTCTACAGTTCTAACATCTAGTAGGCCTGATAGTAGTTGAGCTTCTAAGGTGCCTGGAAGTATTAGAGATTAAGGTGATTACTCTAAATTTTAAACTTTTGTACAGTACTAAGAAGATATTAATACTACTCCTCTAGGGAACAGACAATTATAAGAAGTTCCTTGTTGTAAATAAGGTAGTTCTGTTCTGTTATAGAGAGGGATTCCAATCAGAACACTATCAGACACTACTTTCTGTTAATAAACTAGAACAGTACTACTCTATTTGTAAAGTTGGAAGAGTTAGCTTTGACTCAGAACTTGTCTGTAACTGTTAGAACTACTAATACAGGCTTGCTAGTAATAGCCTACTTAAGGGACTCAAACACAGACTACTCCTAATCACCTTATTACTAAGGAACATTCTTACTAGTAAGATTGTGAAGAGACTAGACAATAGTACTAAAGCCTTAAATAAAGTATTAGTAGTAGTTTGTAAACCTAAGGAATACTTAGACTTGTTTTAGGTTCTAAGGTTGTAGCTAGTTTCAAACTATAGTTACTTTTACTAGATCTATACAGACCTCTCCTCTACTAATTATAAAGCTCAGATAATCTACTAACTTTTGTGTAAAAGAACACTTTACTTTTTAGAGGAACAGTTTATTATCTTAGAGCTACTATAGAACTACTTAGATCAGTTAGTAATAGTGCTTAACTGTCTGAGTAAAGATCAGAATGTTGTTTAGATACATACTAACATACTCTAAGTTAATCAGATCTATAAGAATGTAATTCATGAATGACTAGAATATTGTAAGTAAGTTAGTTAGTCTGAAGAACATTATAGTTAGTTTGTACAGTTTATAATTAGTTCAGAACACAGCCTTCTACTCATCTCTGTCTTAGATCTGAATGTTATTATATTCCTATTAAATGTTTAACTTAGTAAAAACTCTGAATGTATGTGTCTTATTAATAAGCTCCTAAATCAGAGAGAGTAAGTACTTGTTTTTGACAGTACCCTTATTAAGGTAATAATAATCCTAGACTAGACAGAGCTTCCTATCTTTCTTTTTAACAAAGAAGAAAGGGGAGACTATAAAGAACTTTAAGGGTTAGATCTGACTGTTCTGAAGATTTTCCTAAAGGAACTTATTAAGTACTTCCTACTCATTTCTGTTAAGTAGGTAGATCTTATAATTCTTAGGTTGGAAACTCTCAGTCAACTCAATTGTATAGTTTTAGAGGTAACATTCAGGAAGCTAGTTAAATTCCTCTTTACTAAAAACTTTGAAAAACTCTCAAACAAAATCTGGTAGACTGAGTTTATGTGTGTTCTAGAGTTAAATTGTTCTGAGTAGGTTCTAGACTAGTTCTGTTTTAGAAATCCTTCAGATTGACTCTGTTCTGTCTAGACTAGAATATGTGTCTACATATTTATTCTAGTCAAAGAAGAACAACTAGTTATTTTTATCAGAACTGTTAGTAATATTAAAAGTGTTTGTATCTACTTAGGACAGTAGTGTAAGGTAGCTGTAAGACTTAGAACACTGATTAAACATGAGTATCTACTCTAACTAGTTAATAGTAGGGTTGTAAGCCTTAAGCTATTTGAATCTAATGAAGACATCTGTTTTTCTAAGGTTAGTAACTCTGAACTTAATACTTTCCTTATAATCCTAAATAGTCATCTATAGTTGGACAAACTTAGTAATCTGACTATTCTGGTTCAGAGTTCTGTGTGTATTGTATACTAGGATTAGAAGCAGAATGTATTGAGTAAGGAGGTAGTGTTTCTACATAAAGGCTTTATTAATATATAAACTAGTACATTTACTATTTATCAGAACTATTGTTTGGATCTGAGAGGATCCTGAGAAGGGAGCTAAGAGGATAAGGACCTAGAGCTAGTGTTTAGAATGTCCTCTAATAAATTGCTACTTATTCTGAAGGGAATGTACAGCTTATACAGTCTTATTGTCTAAGAGAGTAAGTATATATACTAACATCTTCTTATTAACCTCTCTCTTTCAACAAGGACAGACTTATGTTCTCAACTGTGAACTCAGCTGAGACTATCCCTACTTAATACTATAGACAAACTACTAAGTAGTAAACAGAGCTAGGTAATGTTTTGCACATTCTGAGTTCTTAGAATATAAAGGTAGTAGGTTAGATTGTGTGAATTTAGACTTAGATAAAGTGTAAAGAGAAGAATCAAAAGAATCAGAAGAAATAAGAGAACTATCTACTTTTGTTTTTAACTTTTTCTTTTTAATAAATAATTTTCTTAATTTGCTTTTTCTACTTTTTCTACTTTTCTTACTTTATTTACTTCTAATCCTACAGTGTCTATTAAATCAAAAGTGATTATTAAAAAATCTGAGTCATAACCCTTTAGTACTACATTTACTGTTAAGCCTCTACAAAATCCTAGAGTATATAGTCAGAGTCTGAGAGTTCTGAGGTAACTTCTAGATTTGTAAAAAAGGCTTCTTACTACAAATCCTACTTATTACTCATTATTACTCTAATAACCTAACAGATATACTGTTACTTCTGTAGACAGTCCTTAATTTAGTACTCTAACTTTCTGTAGACAAAGTATACTATTTACTTTTAGGCTTCTCTAATATCTATCAGAACAGATTAATTATAAATTACAAGTAGATTGATCTGAGAGCTTAGAACTGTTAGAGTCAGACACATGTGTAAGCATTCTGTACAGACTTAATACATTCAAGCTATAGTTTGGTTAAAGGAAATGGTGTAAGTCTTCTAGTTAGTGTAAGTAATCAGTTCTAGTATTATTCTAAGAATCTTATTAACAAGTTCTAGGTAAAGAGCTTTTTCAAACATTCTAATAAGGACATTGTCAAATCTGAGTGTGAATCCTACTTTCTAGGCCAGGATATTAAACTCCTGAAAGAAGGTATTAGTAGAATGTTTACCCTGTTACAAAGACACAAGCTTGTTCTACATATTATACTTCTTGTTTAGATTAATAAAGGAAGTATAGAGCTACCCTATAAATTCTGAGTATAACTTATTATTCTAAAGTCAGATCAGACTTCTGATCTGATAACCTTTAATCTAGTTCTGAGCCTAGGTGGCTGTGTTGCCTTCCTTTATGAAGGAGAGGACAAATAGGATACAATTAAGATCTGAGAATAGATTGATTAAAGTAGTAGTTATATATAGTTTAACTTAGTACTAGAAGTCCTTAAAGTACTACTCATTAAAGTCTAAAGGGTAGACTATATACACTTTCTTTCTAGAACAGGTTGTGACTTTCAGAATGATTAGAACAGGTTCTGAAGGGGCTAAGAGTATATAGTTAGTAAAGACCTCTTAGATAGAGGTTTATATGTATTAAGCTAAGTCTACTTATAACTACTAATCTAGTAGGACAGTAGGGGTGACAGTCAGCTTAGAAGGGTTTATATTTATACTACAAAGGGATTAATACTAAACTAAAAGGGGTAATAAATAGAAGAAGGGTAGTAAAAGTTTAAAAGGGTTTAGAAAGTTTAAAATTTAAAAATGTAAAAGGGTTAGGACAAAGAAAAGAGATTAACACAATAGTGTATACTAATGTCTAAAATGTAGAAGAGTTGTAAGGTAGTAATAAGTAGTCTTGATCTAATATTAGTAATAGTGTAGAGGGGACCTGAAGGCTTAGTAAGAGGACTCAGGCTACAACTATTCTACACAATAGAAATACAGAATACAAACACTAGAACATAGTTAGAACTTACAGAACAGACAGAGGGAGAGAGTAAGACAAGAGTAGAGTATATAGAGTAAGTCTAAGAGTATAGGACTACCTAGAGTAGACAAGATTAAGACTACTAGACTAGTCTAATCTTGTATACTTATATATACTAAACTACACAAGAGTACTCAGAGAATGGTGAACTACTAAGAATAATGAGTTATAAAGAAATAAAGGAAGGAAAGGTCAAAAATAAATGTACAAAGAATGAAGGGATAAATAAAGGGTAAGAGACTATAGAATGAATAAAGAATAAAGGAGTAGTTAAAGGAACAGAATAATAAAGTAAGGAGGGGTAGTAGTAAGAGTTATAAGGAGAGTCAGCCTGTATATAGTCTATAGACAGTACTTCTAAGGGACAGAAGTTCTAAGTTCTAGTACAGAAGAGTATAGAACCTATAAAACTGAGAGTGTAAGAGTAGAGGACTGTAACACTTTCCTTTTACATTTAAATATAATATTGGTTTTGTTTTACAGCTTTACTACTATCACAAACATTGATTACATAATCAATGCTGAAGATTAAGAGTATATAATAACACTCTTACAGCTGTCACTCTTTCTCCCTAACCTCTACTATCTCTTTAAGTCTAACTCTCTGTCCTAACACTATATTATTACTTTTGTTCTCTCTAGTCTAGTCCTCTACTTGTAAGCATCCTCTAGCAGGTACTCTGAGTGTAACAATACAGACAATAAACATTACTATAACTTGTCTCTCTAATCTACTGTTATAGTACTTGTACAGAGTCTTAGATTGTATATTGTACTACTAAGCTGACTATACTATCCTTTAATATAAAGTAGTAAGTATCTAGTCTACTTTATAAAAGACTATACAATAGTTGCTCATCCCTTCTCTCCCAACTTTTTGTCTCCCTTTCATCCCTTCTACTCCTTGTCCTACCACTTGTATTGCCTCCCCTTTATTGTCCTCCTTTTTTTATGTTTGTCTCCCTTTTTGAATTCATATTTACACATTTGTATTGTTAACTAATACTGAACAACTTCTCTAATAACTCTATACATTTGTGTACTTCTTCCTACTCTGTTGTGTAAGTAAGAATTGACAAGTACACACAAGTATACTTGTAACAATATTCATATATAACTACTCCTATTATACTACCCTCTCCCTAACACTGTATATGTTCTACTCTTTCATACATTCTATGTTTAATATTACTCTTGACAGGTTTGCTCTACACACATTTACATTCCTCAGTACTGTTTATAACACTATTTTGAATAAGGTAAGTAGTAGCTATTACTTACCCCTCCTAAGCTGAGTCTGTTCACATTACCTACTTTACTCTCTCCCTTTGAGCCAGAATGTTCTAGAGATACACCTTTACAACTACACATAATAACTAAGTTCTCTACTCTGACTATGTCTTACATTTGAAAGTGTATGTAATGTGTATGTACAGGCACAACTTTGCTTACTACTCAAATCAGCTTGTTCAATACTCTGGATTCTAACCTTAGTGTACTACTTACACTTACTATACACTGTTATAGTGTGTCCACCTTTTCTCTCTTATTATTACTTACTAATTACTCTAAACTTGTCTTACAGGCACAGTCTCAGTCTCTACAACCTGCTTGACCTTAATTTACACACACACTATTCAACTTGTAGAGACTGAGTAACAACTAAAGTGTAGTGTTAAAGACTACATTAAACAGTCTAAGAACACATTCTTCCTCTTCTGTTACAGATACTATTAGGAAAAGAATAAGGCAGAGGCAGCTCATTATACACTACAAGTACTGTAAGTGTCTCTTTATTAGTATTTACTACTGATTCTGATAACTACAGCAAATTTGACTGGCTCTCTGCTAATAGTTTACTGTATGACTGTCTGTTCAGATATTTATACATAAGGTGTAGTAGTATGTATAAAGTAGAGATGGTAGACTTTGGTGATTTTGAGATAGGTGATACAGAGTGCTTGTAAGGACAGGTTCAACTATAAACACAGTCATAACTGTTGAGCCTCTTAATACTCTCACTTTATTAGATTGTACTCTAGATTAGGAAATCCCTAATTGCCTTATGTAGAGTTACTATACTTAGAATGTCTTAGACTATCAGACTTTACTATGTAGTATATAAGGCAGACACTTGCTTAATGTCTCAAATAGAGAGAGTACTTGGGGCACTCCTACTATACTAGTTAAAAGGTTATGAGCCTTAGTACCTATTAAATACTCTCACACACTCACTCTCACAGAATGCCTTCACCTCCTGCTAGCCTACCAAGCCCTAGACCTCCCTCTCCCCCTAAACCTATTACAATGTTGTCTACAACACATACCTTTGTTAACACTATAATGAAGGACTCTAACATTACAAAGTTCTTTGAGGGAATAGAAAAGTTGGCTAGTATAAAGGGATACAAGATATAGTACTTACACATACACAGTACACTTACTACTATAATGCTCTCAGACCATCTAGAGTATGATCCCCCTTCCTCTAATAATGCTAGCATATGTACAGGTAATGTTTTGTATTATTGTATAATGAAAACAATAACTAATACAATTTATACAAACTTCACAATGTATACAAGTATTAGAAGTCTCATGAAGGCACTTTCTGAATAATACAATGTTCAAACAACAATGACACATACTGTAGACATATCTATGTTGTTTACAGTAAAAGGGCATGTATTACAGTTTGATAAGACATTAGACAACATTGAACAAATCTATGAGTAGTTGTCTACACATAATAAAGCCCCTAATAACAATACATACATCTCAGCAATTAACCTCACTACTCCTTGTGAGTATAGATGGGTAGTAACAATACTAGACAGGCAGATTACCCATTATAATCAACTACCAACAGTTACAGTAGCTCAGAAAGACATTCTGATACCAGCTAAGTTGATATACAAATTACAAAACACATATACTGAGTATCATTCTCAGTACTCTCAAACAAAACAAGATACTGAACAAGACAGCCTACAAACAAAAGGCAAAAGTGTAGCTAAAGGCAAAACAAAGCCTTATAATAAAGTTAAATGCTACAACTACAATAAGTACAGGCATATGTCAAAAGACTGCTGAAATCCTCTAACAAGCAAAACAACAGAAGCTCAAAAGAAAAAGCATAGGTAAACAGCTACTACTTCTACTACTACTACTATGTTGTCTCAACCTGCACTTAATGCAGCAGTATTCATTGGAGACAATAACAAAACAGTATTCATTAAAGATGTTAATGAAACACTAATACTAGAGTCTACAATTGTAGAAGCCTCAGTATCAAGTTCCAGCAGCTTACCTGTTCAATCTGCTCTATCTACTGAATCTAATGTATTTTCAGTATTTGAAGTATAAGAGGATGGTGTCATGTAAGTAGACAACTTTATGAACTCATTTGACAATATGAAAGAAGTCATTAAGGAGTTCAATTATGATTCAAACATATGTATCAATACAATATGTTACAATGATACTGAACTAATACATTGTATTAATATATTAGACTCTAGTACAAATGTACACACTACTCCATACTTGTTCTGTCTTACAAACGTCCAGAACTTGACCCTAATCAACATTACAATTGTAAATAAATTGTCATTCACACTTAGCAAAAGTAGAGTAATGACATTTAACATAAAACTATAAGACAAAGCTAATAAGTATACTAAGGTGAATATGATTTCACTACAAAACATATACTATCATTCCAATCTGAACTTCATACTTGTTAGTGAAGCACTATTATGTAAAGCAGGATATGTTTTAATGAAAACAAATAATGAATGTATTATTTATTCTCCTACTCATACAAAGATTGGTAAAATACATGTACAAAATAACTTGTATATGATAGTTTCTCATCATAATAAACAATCTATTAACACAATCACTATTGTTGATTTACATTAATGAATGGGTCATGTTAATTTTGATTACTTGTACAAACTCATATGAGAGTATTCTGAGATTATAAGTTAAAGGATAACAGATGATAAAAATGCACAGTGTACAGATTGTATTAAAGCAAACATACAATACAATGAAATACCAAAAATACAAACAACACCTCTTGTACAATGTTATGGAGATCATCTCCACATTGATATTTGGGGACCTGCCCTAGTACAAGCTTACAGCAAGTACAAATATCTTTTTACTATTGTAGATGACACTACACAATGGGTAACCATGCTACCTATGTAGCATAAAAGTAATACTTTCACAGAATATGTAAAGCATACAACAAGACTATTTATACAGTACAGTATAAGAGTTAAAACTCTCCAAAATGATAACAATACAGTGTTCCTAAGTAAAGACTTCACTACATATATTGAAAGTCAAGAAACAATACATAGATTAACAGTACACAATACACTACAGCAGAACAGAGTTGCAGAACATATGTATAAGACTATCTTTAACAGCATACATATGTGTCTGTTATCAGCAAAGTTACCTATGAAATTCTGAGTATATGTGGTACAATATCAAACGTTTATTCATAACAGAACACTGAGAGTTACTATTAATTTTGCAACACCATATTACAAATAGTATAATGAACATTATCAAATAGATAATATACAAGAATTCAGTACATATTGTATCATACAGAATGAACAAACACATAAACTACAACCTAGAGGCTAATACACACAATGGCTAGGTTATGATAATGACAGTAAAGGTCACTTAGTATGCTATAATAATAAAGTTACTGTTGAATGCAACATACAATTCATAGACAAACCAATGTCTAGAATTAAAGGGGAGAATAATCATAATGGTGATACATTAAACAATAATAAAACTCTTCCTAATAACAATAATAAAGATAAAGAACCTGTCATACAACACTCTACACAAGAGCAAAGACTAGTTAAACAAACTATAGGTTTAAATTACAAAGACAATATAAACCTAGCTATGTATCTAACAGAATTTAATGAATTCCTCAACAAAATCTATAACAATCCATTAATGTATTACAATACTATAACATGTATAGACAAAGAACAGTAGATCAAAGCTATGAAGGATGAAATACAGTCACTTCAACAACAAAACACATGAATTTATACTATCCCCCCTATGAATACAAATATAATTGGAATGAAATTTGTTTATAAAATCAAAAGACTGGCTAACAGCCAAATAGACAAATACAAAGCACAATTTGTAGTACAAGGATATGCTCAAAAGAATGGAATAGACTTCTATTCTGACAACTTATTTGCCCTAGTAACAAAACTATCAACAGTACAATTATTGTTATCTTGGGCAGCATCTAAGAACTACAAAATACATTAGATAGATGTAAAATCTGTATATCTTTACAGAGAACTAAATGAGGACAAACTCATTTATGTGAAACTACTGCTAGGCAGACTACTTACAGATATTAAACCTAGACAGGTGTTACACTTAAATAAAGTGTTATACAGATTGAAACAAGCAGGTAGACAATAGTACAAGAAGATTACCAAACTACTACTTAAGATCAGATTAGAACAAGCTAATTACAATCACACTGTATTTTATAAGAAACAAAATAATAAAATGATTCTTGTAACATTTATACACATTGACAATATTACAATTATTAGCAAAACTATTACTATAATAACAGCATTTAAACATGCATTAAGACAACACATTACATTCACTGACAGTAACAAAATACATTGGTTACTTAGTATTGAAATAAGCCAAGATAGACCTCAACAAACAATTAGCTTATAGCAAAAGCATTATATTGAAAGTATAATCAAGTGTTACCACTTCAAAAACAAAAAGGCACTATAAACACCTATTACTCCTAGAATATATCTATCTAACAATACAAACAATACATACAATACAAATGAAAGTAATAATAAAACAATACTATACATGAATATAGTAGGATTGTTAAGATATGTTACAGATTGCACACAGCCAGACATATCTTATATTACTGGGCAATTAGCACACTACTTACAAAAGCCCTAAACACATCACTACAAAGTAGTGAAACATTGCTTTACATATTTAAAATATACAACAAATTGCTGACTTCAACTTGGAAGCATGAACACCTTAAAACTACAAGGCTATTGTGATACAGACAGACAAATGACAGAAGGACATAAAGCAATAAACAGCTACATCTTTCAATTAGCTAAATCAACCATATCCTAGTCAAGCAAACAACAAAACCTGGTACCACTATCTGTTTATGAAGCAGAGTTGTAAGCACTAGCATATACTACTCAAAAAGCTATTTGGCTCAAACAATTTGCTGAAGAAGTACTATAGACTGAATCAGCACCCATTACAATTTATTGTAATAATCAAGGTGCAATAAAGACTATAAAGTCTGACAAAATAATGTACAACACTTGCACTAAACACCTTGATTTATGAAAAGACTTTGTGTAATGTTATATTCAAAACAATTACATCAATGTATACTATGTTCAATTACAGAACCAATTAGCAGACATCCTTACAAAAGCTCTCCACATCCTACAGATTAAGCATCTAAACAAACTATTAGGCATACAGTCATAGTTCTTAATTAATGCTTGAAGGGGAGTATTAGATTGTGCTCTAGATTAGGAAATCCCCAATTGCCTTATATAGAGTTACTACACTTGGAATGTCTCAGACTATCAGACTTTACTATGTAGTATATAAGGTAGACACTTGCTTAATGTCTCAAATAGAGAGAGTACTTGGGGCACTCCTGCTACACTAGTTAAAACACTTTCTAGTAGTCTGTCTGGATCTGGTCAAGGAATAGGCCTAGTAATTAACACTTGTAATGTACTTGTTTACTACTTGAGTCTAGTCCAATCCTAACCTCTACCTACTTGTATTCACATTATAGTAGATATAGACACTCTTACTCACTCTCTGTACAAATCTTAACACAGACTGTACTATGTATGTGTTTCAGTTTATTTTCCTTAATTATTGTAGATAATAATGTATTGTACAAATATTTTAATATAATTGATTTTTGTTATTTTAATAATGAATGGATGTAAGGGGAAATTATTATTATTAAGAAATAATAACTATGTATAGTCTCTGTAAAACATTACAAATGTGTATTACCCTTTCAAAACTTAGTAATCCTTACAATACATTTTAAAAAAGGAAGGTCCAATATTATACATTTTATATGTTTAAAAGGGGTATTACTCTTATGTACTTTTATTACATTAATAAACCTTACAGTACCTTATACAAAGTTATACTAAGTTATCAGAAATTAAGGTCTGATAATATGTAAATTACTTTTTTTACTTTTTTACTTTTTTTACTTTTTTCACACTATTATAATATAATATAACCTTTTAGACTTTTTCCTAATGAAACTCTGACAAAGTGACCAATCTCTCTACAAATGTAACAAGCTTGATTTTTCTTAGTATTGTTAATTAAGATGTTTATTAGTTCTCTAGCTCCTAAGAATGTTTTTCTATTAAGAGTCAACCTGAAAGAATGTAAGGTTGGTTGAGAATTTGTCTATACATTTGAGGCTTTAAAATACACAGTAGGATTGGATTGAGGAGAGTTGTAAGCCTTATTAGGAAGATTAAAGTGTAGACAGTTGTTAGATTAACTACTAGAGAGTCCCCTGTGTGTAAGAGTCTCTCTGAGTCAAGTTTTATTATTGTTAATCTGAATTGTATACTTTTTCTATTTATTATAAGTACCTAGAACTAGTGATAGACACATTAACTAACAAAGTACTTTAGGATTAAGAGTATACTAAAGTAAATTAATTAATATAGAGTTATATACTTTACTACTCAGTCTAGCTTTAGTCTTAAGAATCTTAAACTGTTAGAAAAAGATATTTATAGAGTAGTTTCCTTGCTTGAGTTGTCTAAGCTTCTAGATAGTAGTTTCTTTCTTACTAGAGTCATTAAATTATTACCCTAGTTAATCTATAAACTCTTAGAATAATTGTGTACAAAGAATTTTACTATTAATATCTGTGTTTTGAGTAACTCAATTTTCTACTCATACAGTAACTATCCCTTCCTTTAGATAAGAAAGTATAAAGAGTATCTTCTTTTTACTATTATAGAAGGCTCTTTTATTAGTAAGAATATACAGTAAACATTCTCTTTTAAAGTCCTAATAATCCTTACCTCCTTTGTACTCTCTAAGAGTAGTAGTAATCTTTCTAGGGTTTCTAGTAGGAGTATAATACATTACTATAGTAACAGCTTGACTAGTAGCTTCTGTAATCAATTGAGAGACTGAATTCATGTCTAAGTACATATATACACCTTGTTAGGGCTGTACAGGTTTGTAGGAGAGTATAAGAGAGATTCCTAAAGGATTTGACATTGTTTCTAAGACTAACTCTAATAAATCAACTTCTAAAGTACTAAATACTCTTTCAAATGCTTGAGCAAGCTCTAAAATGTTTGGGTCTTTATTAGAGGCTAGTGTGAATAATTATGAATAATGTTTAAGTCCTAGGAATAGTTCCTTCTACTAGTTTGCTACTTAGGCAACTTTAATCTTTTAGTTTTAAACTCTTAAACTACTTATATGTACTCTGTTCTAAGTACAATCTAGTGACTCTTATCTAATAATACTAAATAACTGTAAGACAATACTAGACTTTCAGACTGTAAGATTCCTAAAAGTGTTACTACTTGAGAGAGACTCTAGTCAACCAGTAAACAAAGGCTAGGGATTGAGCTTTACAAGTAGTAAGTTAAAAAGTATTTAGAAAAGAGTGTAACTATGTAAATTGTAAAGACAACACACAAACTCAAAAGAGTGAAAGAGAGTAAAGAATAGTAGTAATACAACCTTAAGAGTAGAGTATAAAATAATAGAAAAATAGAGTAACAAATGAGTGAGGGATAATATAGAATCAATAGAATAGTAAATTAGTTTAATAGTTCTTTAACTAGTTCTTTAAGAAAGTAAAGGTATGTTTATAATGTTTATAAAGAGAGTAAGGAATACTTAAACAAGTAGTAGCTCAGCTTAAGCAAACTAATTGAGTAGTAGCTCAGATTGGGTAAATTGGGCAGATTGAGCAGATTGAGCAGATTGAGCAGATTGAGTAGGAGGAGTGACTGAGTAGTAGCTTGAGTCAGGGAAAGTTGAGTAGTAGCTCTGACTATATGTAGGAAACAAATCAAACAGTAGTTTAGACTCAAAAGAGAGTTAGATCAGATAGAGAGGATAGTCAAGTAGTAGCTTGGACTAGGAGGATATTGATTGAGTAGTAGCTTGGACTAAGAGTAGTATTAAGGTAGAGATGAGTTTTTTAACTCTTATATTAGAGGAGATGTTTCTCTAAGTTAATAGCACTCTCAAACTATGAATATAGACTTGTAGCCCTTAATCCAACTATATTCCCAAAGCTACCAGCTAGGATTTATGTTAGGAGAACAAGTAGGAATATGAGAAGAGTCAAAAAACTAAGGAACTACTGTATTTACAGACTACTTTTTATAATAACTAAATAACAAGAGTAAAGTAAGGAATGAAACTTGAGAATAAGATTAAAGAAATAATAAGAACAAATATTGTAAAGCCAACAGGCACATTAGAGGCTAGGAAGAATTAACAGAGTGTTGTGTATTAGAGAATATAGGCTAAGAGGCTATTGTACAAAAGAGGCACAAGTTACTATATTAGGCAAGAAATGGATTGACTGTATTGTAATTGTATACACTATCTCATGTCTCTGTAGCTCTCTCCTGCACTCAATACTAAGACAATCTCTATGAAACTTTGTAGAACAATAGATGAGATGTTAAGGATCATGAAAATCCAGTAACAATGTTTTTTTTTTTTGCAAAACTGACAGAGATATGAAGAAAATGAAATAGGTCCAATCCTACAATCCTAACACTTTCAAGTATTAAGCTTTGTAGTACTAGCAAATAAAATTTAAAGGGTATATCTAGATCTGGCTTACTTTATTAATACTTACCCTAGCAATTTCCTTCTACAACTTGTCTACTTTCATAGCTAAGGACTTTAACAAGACCTTAATGTCACATAGATAACAAGGGGCAAACTACTGATTATATGGCTAATGAGTACTCAAGTAGGTATTAGTAGTAAGGATTGTGGGTAGCTAACATTATTTAACTAGATGTCTTGTCTTAATAAATGAAACAAGACAAAAAAAGAGGGTTGGGGAGGGGGAAGTCCTGTAGAGAACTGAAACAGGAAATGTTGAAGCTAATAACATTGTGGTAACATCAAAACAACACAAACAAAACAACAAAATAAAACACCTTAAAGCAACATGAACTCATCAAAGTTCATCAAACATCATCTCAGCAACTTGCAGGACCGTACGAAAAAAAAAAGAAAAAAATTGGCAAGCACATGTGCATAAGAGGCAGTTTTCCACATCTTACAATAATAAAGCATCAAGATGTTGAAACGTCGAAACGTCAAAATGTCAAAATGCCACAAAGCAACATCGAGACAGACAGATGTCATTGTCGAGTTGATGATCGAGGAAACAGATAAGGGATAAAAGGATAAAGGATAAAGGGTAAAGGATAAAGGATAAAGGATAAAGGATAAAGGATAAAGGATAAAGGATAAAAGGATATAGCTAAACGTTGAGCATCACAGCAAACAACAACAAATAGTAAACAGTAGATAGTAAACAGTAGATAGTAGGTAGTAAATAGTAACAAGATGACTACTACGAGGCAAGGGTCAGGAATGAGGGTTGAGGATGAGGAGGAGAGAGTGGGTGATTGAGTGATACAGTGGCCGAGTGGGGTGGGTCGATCGGGTGTTCAAGTGCGATCGAAAGAAAGTCCGAGTATAGTCAGTCGGTGTATATATTATATATCCAAGAATTAAAAACAGAGAAAAATCAAGGAAGTCAAGAAATGGGTATGGGAGCCAAATGAAAAAAAGGGGGAAAGAAAAAAGAAAAGAGAGTATACCCCTCAGAAACGAACAAGGAATATGAGATTAGGAGAACAGGAGAACAGGAGATTAGGAGATTAGGAGATACCAAACCACCGACTCCGAGCTCCCCGACTCCATCAAAAAAAAAGAGAAAAAAAAAGCCAATGTCAAAACGCTCGGGGGAAAAGAGAATGCGAGTCGAGTGGACAAATGGATAGACGGACAAATGAGCGACCAGAAGGGAGAGTCGAGAGTTGAGAGTCCAGATGCCGAGTCGTCTGCATCTCACACCCTCCATCTCTACCTCTTTCTACCCCCACCCTCTTCCGTCGTCCCAAGGTCATACAGTCATACAGTTGTGTAGATGGAGGGTCATAGAGTCGGAGGTGGCGTACGCCGTGCCAACCTCGCACCGCCCGCTGCACCAGTACACGTCGTCGTAGGCATAGTCTGCTGAGCCGAGTCCCACGGGTTCGGGCTACACAATCCACCAGTTAGCATCATCCCCTCAACAATATACGAAAAGCAAAGCAAAGTCCACGTACTAAGTACACCCCCCAACCTCCGTAACACCCCCACTCGTATCCCCACTATTCGCCCACCCATCCCCAACACTCACAGTCTTCGGCGCATCAGTAAACGTATCCGGCGGTAACGTACTCACAGTTCCCGTAGCAGTATACGTAGGAACAAACGGCATATTCACCGCATCCACTCCACTCATCGTCGGCGGAGGCCAAGCAGCAAACTGTGAACTCGCAACGGGATCAATAGTACCTGCACCGGAACCACCTGTTTGCCAGGCGGAGTACGTCCCGGGGAATTGAGCACCTGTTACGCCGAGTGAGGCGCATACGCCTACGGCGGAGCGAGGGTCTGTTGGCATCCAGCCGCCTTCGAGACCGGCTTTGTAGGACCAGAGAGGGGATTGGACTGTGTTTGTTAGCGAGGAGTTTCCAATCTACACATCCATTTAATTATTTGTTCGACGGCGATGAGATAAATGAGCAAGTCAAATTCTGTATTTCGTATAGTTTTAGGAACCATGTTTTTTGCTTACCTTCCAAGTCCAAAAAAACCAATCCTGCAACGCATCAAAACTCGCAAGAGCAAACTCATGCAACCCATCCTTAATCGTCTGGTTCCACTGACTCGAATCCTCCCAGAAACTACAATCACCACCGTAACTGTGTCCCGTACCGGGTACGCCGTTAACGTAGAGCCCGCAATCGTTGATCGCGTTACTCATTTCACCGGCCATGGTGACCCCGAATGCAGTTTGGCTGTATACGTAAGGAAATGGGAGGTCGTACTTAGTAGATCGTTCGGAGGTTACGGCGGTACAAAAGCGGAAACACGTACCTGGTATTCAGCGTATCTCCCCAGCTACATGCGCGTGCAGGCCACACTCCGATAGGATCCAAGTTCGGCTGGCCGTTGAACGCTGTGAGAGGGTCGTCCGGTCGTCAGGTCACCATGCGTTTTGCGTATGTTTCTAATTAATAGGATCCTCACCGAAATACGGATGCCAATCCATAGCAATACGATCTGAACCAGGCAAGAACCCAGCCCACTTCGCAGGACCCTCAAACCCATCATGAATACTCATGAAGGGTCCTTTGCCTTCACCGATACCCGTAATTCCACGCATTATGTCGTATGCTTGGAGGTAGACTACACCCAATTCATCAGATATGCTGCATGGATAGAACACGGAAGAAGAAAAAGAAAGAAAAGGACGCATACAATGAGACATTACGTCGTCCCCAATAAGTTGAGTTCGAGGCTCGTTGATGATACCGAACATGGGGATGAGGTCCTCGTATTCGGGTTGTGAGATGAACTCGGTGATGATGCGGATGTAGCCGAGCATTCGTTGAGCGTTGGCGTAGCCCATAACTCCGGCCAGGAAGTCGATCTGGCCATTTTCTACACAAAGGAAATGATATCCCGCCCATTAGCAAGCCGCCTCCACTTAAAGGAATGAATAAAATGATAACTGACTTCCAGAGTGGTTGTAACCATTTTGCGATCCTGGTGCAGTATGCAAGTCCAAGTTGATACGCAAGCCATACTTACGACACCATCGAAAAACACGCAAGATATACTTCCAGCAAGTACGTGCAAGGAACGGCTCCTGGTCATTCGGGGTGTCCCATTTATCAACAGCCCAGAAGGGGATAGGTAGGCGAATCCAATTTAATCCGGCACCCGCGATTTGAGCGATATCTTCTTCAGTAATGAACGTGTTGTAATGGTCTTCTATTTGGCTGAGACCGCCACCTGGAGAGGTGTCTGCAGCCATTGCTTGAGAAAGTGTCCATTCATCTACGACGGCTGTGGGACCATTTTGGTATTTTTGAAAGAGTGAAGGTACAATGAATGGTTCGAGGACGAAGAGACCGCCGAGGTTGACGCCGTAGACTCTGTCGATGCCCCATCGCCAAGAGGTATTGAGTGGCGGCGTCCACGAATTCGGTTGTGCATTATTGTTGAACGGGTCCTGTAACGTAGATTAACTTATGAGAACGCTGTAATGTAATGTGCGGGAGAAGTCGTACCTTTGGATCGTCCACCCAGAAGCCCCCGAATTTATTAACATACGTGAACGTCGAACCATCCTCAGTCGTCACCGTCGACCCATCTCCGCCACTAATGACCGCCACGTTCGGCGGGTTGTCAGTGCCTCCAGGGTTCAAATCGGACCCAGAGCCGGAATCCGACTTGTTCTTATTATTATCCCGACGGCCGACGATGAGCCCCACGGGGAGGGCAACAGCCGCTGCGACGACGAGGAAACCCACGGCGGCCGCGAGCCATATTAAGCGTCGGCGGTTGTTACCGCCCCGAGTCGTGGGTCCTCCGCCTCCGGGTAACGATCGACCACCTTCCTTCGAACCGCCCGACAAAGGGTCCGTCTCGACCGAACCGGCGGTGGCAGCTGCACCGGCGATTCCCACAGGTGCAGCAGCCATGGCACGCGCAGAGCCGACGTCGTCTGAGACGACCGAGTCGCGGGGAGAGTCCATACCGATAGACGACTGGTGTGCGGAAAAACGATTTGGATTGGGTGGCTGTAAGGCGGCATTGTAGTCGGCATCGAGGAGTGAGCGGGAGTCATCGCCGCCCGGGAGAGGAGTGGCGGCTGCGTTGCCGAGGCGGGCTTCGCTGTTGCTGGCGAAGGGGTTTGTGTACGTCGTTGACATGGCGGTGGTGGTTGGCGGGGGCACACAGACACACACGCTGTGCTCCTTAATACATGCCGGACTGAATTCCATAAAGAATACTCAAACACGCGAGGTCCAGCGCCGCGCGGGGTCATCATCCCCGCCTAAGTAGTATCCTATCCGCACCGAATCAGTCCTAGCTCGCTGGTCGTTTGCCTCCATTTTGCCCAGCGAAAATGGCAGAAAACAACGTCCCACCAGGCAGTAGTAGTGCTCGGAGGCGGGAGAACGCAACCGAACTTCACGAGGCGCTATAAGGCCGCTCGCTCTCCATTAACTCGAAAAGTATTTTACTTTTTTAAAACTTAGATATTCTTATTCCTTTTAGACTCGGTTGACCTCCTTTGAGAACTGCTCATGAACCTTACCTTGCCACACATATCTTCTCCATTAATATTACTTGTTTCTCGACTTGCATGACCCAAGCTGGATGAGTCGCTTGGAGTCAATTCGTATCAGACCTGCCAGGAGCGGAAAGTGAAAATCTATTAATTTCCGGATTGTTGATATTCAATTAGCCAAGGTGCCGAGAGCGACTGCAAACCTCTCCTCTCCTCTTCGACGGTCAACGAGGGTCCGTTGATCCGTACTTTCTCTTCTGAATCTTCACCCTTTCCAGGTCATTTGATTATGCCAAGTTGGGTTAAGATTCAAAGAATGGCTTGTCTAGCAGGGGTCAAGGTTAAGTATAAGTTAATTTTGTATTATATTATGTTATTAACGTTGAGTGTGTATGTACATTGCACAATTATACAAGTGCTGCTAAAATCATGCGGATAAAGATAAAGACAGTGCAGTTACGCGACGTGGAAAGTTAGAAGAGACAAACTATGTCTTTTCATTTAGTTTTCTGACAGCAGTGCTTTGTTGATGCAAGTAGGCCAAGCAATTCAATATGTGTATCTCTTTTCCCCGAGAAGTAGAGAGTTCTTGACCAGCTTTTGTTTTGAAAGGGTTTCGACAAGATTGATATCCTTTCCCTGTAAATTCCTAGTTTCTTTCACAAAACCTTTGGAAAGCCAGCCAGTCAGAGAAAACAGCGTTCCGAGATCGTCTTCATAAGTTCTCTTGCAAAGTTACCTCAACCAGTTTCGTAATCTTATCTTGCAACTTCTTGTCTTCACATTCAACATTCACTCCCTTGACTCGTGTAAGCCGCACCAACTCAGCAAACCGCTCATCTTCAACAGTCTCCCTCCACTCCTCTCCACAAAGCATGATTCGCTCCAACTTCGTAAACCTCGAACTCGTCCCACAAAAGCACTCAAAATGCTCTCTAAGTAAAGTCCACCAAGGTACGTCCTTATAATCATAAACGATCCTACCAGATCCAGTTCCAATTCCAATCCCAATCCCAATTCCAGTCCCAGTTCCAGGTTTAGGAGATCCAGGAAACGCAGCATGCAACCAAACCCTCTCAACAACAAAACTCGTCACCACCCTCGGTATCTCAGTCCGGTTCACAGGTCTCGTAGTCCCAATCGGGATACACAAATCCCTCACATTTGGACAATAACACAAAAGCGTCGTAACGAAATCATGTCTCAAGAACCGTACATCCGGTTCTAACTCGATTTCTGTTATTTGGGAACCGAAGGGCGCCAAGCAACCCGAATAGAAGTTGTATATCGCCTCTGGTCTGCCGATGATGAGTCGACGGAGGGAGGGAAGGTGAAGTGTACAAGGACGACCTTCGTATCCGAACGTGTTGAACGACCGGATTCCGAGGGTGTGTAAATTTGGTAGGCTGATTACGATTTCTTGGTCCTGCCCGTCGTCGGGTCGACTTGGGAAATTGTCTGCTCCTACGATTAGTACGCGTAGCGAGTTAGAGTTCCAGATGAACCTTGGAGAGGGTATACTTGCGAAAGGGAGGTCGGAGTGGGTGTTGTACCAATCTACGCGGTGTAGGTGGGGAAAGTCAAGGTCGTCGATTGGATTTGAGGGACTGTGTAATTCCACCTCTCCGTCTTCTTGTCTCTCTCCTGGAAGTATCTCGTGTGGACGTGAGATGGCACAGACATCAGGACAGAGAGATAATATACTACGTGCGGCCTCGAATATCGGGTCCCACGACTGGTGTGTTTCTGATTCTCCACGAGCTGGTATGGATATTGAGACGCGCTTCACGTAGCTTCCTAGGTCCGAGCCAGGGCGAGACGTCTTCTTTGATAACTCAAGAGCCTCCAGAAGGTACGTACACCCATGCCGAATCCAGATGTACTCATAGAGCAGCCTCAGAGTAAGTCGCCTAAACGTCTTGCAGACCAAAGTTAAAGAAGACTTGGTACGAAAAGCACTCTTGCATAACTCAGCAGCACCTTCCCTATAGATCGGTTCGAAGCGAGGCAGAGATGCGAATTCATCGATGTTCCTAGTCGGATTGTCCGTCGCTAGTTCAAATATCGTGACGAGCAACTCGGAAGGTAAATCAAGAAGTCGAGCCATTGAGAATCATCCCAGAGGTCAAAGTCGCAGACGGCATTGGATGCTTGGTCGTGGGCACGGTGCAAAGTAGCCCAGCTACAAGCAAAGTAACGTAGTTGTGCCTCACCAATATGACAAGCAAAGTAACATCTCTTAAGTCACGTGATTACACTCTGATTACTTCCGAAATAGGAAAGTACCATATATTCCTTTTCTGTCGAGGTTCTGCCTGCCAGCAACGAGTGGTGGGTATTACTAATTTGGTCTTACAAGCTTTCCTTCCTTCGACACTCACCTTCACCATAGCATACGTTTCACGTCGCTTTCTGCTGCATTGTCTGGGATTTACGCTTGAGTAGTTAAAGTGTCTCTACAAGATCAAACTTTCGAAATAAGAGAATATCAGGTTTCTTTCTCGTCAAGGAGTCCGTACATTCTGGTACTGGTAGTCTCAAATCACATACTTTCATCGATATTTTTCGGTGTTTCACATTTCCGACATGACTGTTGTTGTTCCAGTTTTTGCGTCAAAGCTAGCGGGACTTGATACGATTGTCTCTGTCTGCTATGTTTGAGAATTCAAGTTGCACTCTGGTCTAATGTGTCAGCCCTGGACAGACCATATATAAACTTCGCGTTTCTGGCCATTCAGCTTTTCCCATCTTGACTTCGAACCGTTATCTGCCAATATCCTCACCTTCACTTACAATGTCTACTCCGAACTCTTTCGTTCGTACTCTACTCTTTATTTCTCATACTAAAGCAGCTTATACTAATACACTTCCTAGAGTGAAAGCGGACACGCGGGCGTGTCCTCATGTCCACAGCCCACCATGACCAAGGCTGACGAGTGCAGGCACTCGTCCTTTAATGCTCCCACCGGCTGGGAGATGTATCTACCCTGGCTAGCCCAGCACCCCACGGGTACCCTGCCAAATCAGTCGAGGCACCCTCACTCAGGCGGAAACGCGTCAACGCACCCGAACGGGGGCTACGAGAGTCCGTCTTA
This sequence comes from Fomitiporia mediterranea MF3/22, assembly GCF_000271605.1. Taxonomy (NCBI): domain Eukaryota; kingdom Fungi; phylum Basidiomycota; class Agaricomycetes; order Hymenochaetales; family Hymenochaetaceae; genus Fomitiporia; species Fomitiporia mediterranea. The sequence goes on from NW_006760386.1 coordinate 6,740,157, forward strand.
TTCGACCTACGTGTTCAAACAACTTCGCCGGCCGGCGGCGGCTGGCACTGCCGCCTCTCCTGCGCTGTCCTCAGGTTTCGAGGTTGTCGACATTGAATATATAGAGACACCGGACCTGCCTACGTTCTCACCAGCATGTAACAGGGCGGTCCAATTCAGAGCGCGTGGTTTATTCGGACTTGGCCTTTTCAACGTCCCGCAGCTCGACGAAATGTATGCGAACACGATTACAGTGGCGAGTCCGCCTTTCGCAGTGGCGAGCAATGAACCGTCTAGGAAAGGGAGGGAAACGAGATCACGACGTCCCGCGCTTCGACGTCTGCCCGTTCCCGTCGCGGAACTCGCAGAGGCAGCCAGATGTCCCAACAACAAACGTCCCAGCAACAAGGCTAGTCCTGGTTGCGATCGGTGGTGGCCCGCAAATGGCCAAGTACCACAGCGTGTTGGCCTCGGGATAATCAATGTCCCGCAGATGTCAAACCCATCTCCCCATTCGATGGGTACAACGCATTCCCGCAACGTCGGAAGAGGACGTTCGGCCGAACCGGCTCGGTCGAACTCGTTCCTGGGCTGGCTGAAGAGAAAGACTGCCTTCTTACGCCATGCTAGAGCTTAGAGTCATCGGGTCATAAGGAGGACCACAGGACGTACGCGAGCGGGCTGAGGTTAAGGTTTGTCTGATTTCCTTTTCATCTCGTTGTCTCATATCCATCCTAACTCCGTCTATAGGTGTAGCAGAATTGTTGAGGGGGAGCTTAGAAAGTCATCTTACCCGGACCAATGCAAGCTGGAGGATGTTGGCAGGATGCGACAGCAAAGAGGTAATAAGCGTTCCTTGTCATCGAGTGACTCCCGAGTATTGACACTGATCAAACAATTTTGGCAGGATGCTATCCTGTAGGGGCATTGGATTCCCTCTTTTTTAGATCATGTAGTCGAGCATCGGGCCGTGATTGTCGAGATAGGGCTAGATGCCATTTTATCGGTCGTTTCAGACAGGGACGAGCGGCGGGAACCGATCGTCGAGGAGAGGCTCGAGGCCTTCTCCTCTTTTTTCTTCTTCTTTCTTTACAGGTGCGAGCGTCTGGAAGCGATCGTTGAGGAGGGGCTGGCCTCCCTTCTTGTAGATTGTGTACCCGGGACGAGCGGCTGGACGCAACCTTCGAACAGGGCCTGGCCGCCTTCTTTGTTGGCCGTCTCTGCTGGGATGGGCGGCGGGTGTGATCGTCGAGGAGGGGCTGGCTCCCCGTTCTTGTCGGTTGCGTCCCCGGGACGAGTAGCGGATGCGATCGTCGAGGAGGGGCTGGCACCCCTCTTTGTCGACGGCATCCCCACTCGCGCAAAAATGGGTCCCATTAAAAGGTTGCATACACACGTATGTCAACTGCACGGGTGGCTCCCGTGCCCACTCCACCCTTGCCAAAGGGTTGGGGCCCACTCGCATAACGTAACGGCTGTTTGACAGAGCCGCTTTGTCGCAGTTCGTTGCTTGTGTGAGGGGTGGGGTGGAGTGGGGGAGAAATTGCTGATTAAGTCTGACTTTCTATCTTCCACTCCTCCCCGTTGGTTTCGCCATTTTCTCTCTCTCTCTATTTTGTTACACTAATGTTCCCTAGTTTTCCGTGCTTATTTGAGCGCTCAATATGCTGATCTCAGTGAGGCGAGCATACTTAGTCAAAGGTTGTTCAGCTGGCTCAAAGTCTGTCCTTCTTTTGTCTTTCGAACTCTACGCTAATGGCACCGTCTTCCCATACTTAGAGTGTATCAACTCTCGTGCTGGCATTGCGACTGGACAGTGGCGATATCATTGACCACTCCCTACGGGCGGCGGGGCGCGAACTATAATTTTAATCAATATGCGTACGGTGTACTTAACGAGCGAACGGCGCCTTAGGTCCTCGGGGGCTGGACCCCTCTTTTCCTTCTTCCTCCCACTCGCTGTCTCTCGCCTTCACTTCGCCTTACGCTATTATTGTTCCGTTTTGTCGCACTCGCGTTATGTATTACGTATCTCAGCGCGCTCCACCCTGTCCTATTTCTGTAATGTTCTACGTTTGCTTTAAGATGCTCCTTTCCGTGCTTTACTACATTCTATCGTTACTCCTATGTATTACATACACGTGTTGTATTCTGCTGCTTGTTATGTTGTTGCTTCGTTGCATAATGTATTCAAACTATTCCTCATAACTACACATACCGCATCTCACACCAAGTCATTAAGCCAAGAAAGAACTTTTGCACGAGTAAGTTGTATATATTGGGGAAGTAGTTCGCACGACTATTGAATTACCACTGCGACGCGACTCGCTGATCTTGATCGACGTGTCTACTCTGGTCCTGCACGGAATCAATGTTTCCGTCGTTCTATGACCGTCTTTTAAGACGCTTTCTGAAGCCTGACAACTGTACGACTTAGAGCATTGACAGTGAGATAGCTCTCCATTCACCAGAGATGATGCCCTCTTATCTTCCTGATGAAGTGCGCCCGTCAAAAGGTTTGATTTGAAATAAGATAGGCGCTGCGGGAGTTGACAAAGTTAAGAAGCCGTAAGCGGACGGAGCAAATGGAGGTCTGTGCTCATTACGGGCATCTACTTTACACTATCCCATGTAAATCTACAAAATCAAACTAAACATCACCCGAAGGCCGACACAGACAACCATCCATTGAATGTTGCTATCCACAAGGACAAAGCTGCATTTTTGTGATTATCAGAGTTTTGGGTTAACGGATGATCTGCCATCAGCAGCGCTTCCAGTTATGGACTGGTTTCGCTGGGCGGACAGCGTATCGAACTCTTGTCCGGATCCGTTGCCTATGCAATCAACTCCCACAATGCACTCGTTTCCCGCCCAAGTCTGATCCGATCACAACCTCTGCCTACTCGTATTGCATCACGGCGGACGCGGACACTCTCACTCGCTCTCTGCACAGGGTCTTGTACCAGGAGGTCCTCTCAGCTTTGTCCTCCCAGAGAACCGTTGGTCAACCAGTGCATTGGGTGCACCACCATTACTGTGTATGCATTCTCGGATTATTTTCCTTGATTATTGTAGATTACAATGTATTATTTAGAATACATTAATATAATTGATTTTTGTTTTTAATAACAAACGGATGTAAGGGAAAATAATTGTTATTAAGAAATAACTTTGTATGGGCTGTAAGACATTTTTAGAAACATATATTATCTTTTTAATATACTGTAATCCTTATTATACCTTTTAAAAGGGGAGGTTAGAAATAATCCATTTCATATGTTTTGAAGGAGCATTATCCTTATATACTTTTGCAATAATAATAATCCTTACAATATCTTATACAAAGTTTTAGTACTTTATTAAAACTTGAGGCTAGTTATATATTATTTCACTCTTTTTTTACTTTTTTTACATATTTTACATCATTACATTCTGATATAAGCCTCTGGACTTTTTTGCAATGTAGCAAAGATTGGAAAGCAGAACGCTGCCCGTGTTGCTAAGTGTTGAAAGAAGAAAAAGAAAAAGAAAAAGAAAAAGAAATAGAAATAGAAAAGGAAGAAAAGGCTGTAAGCACTGCAAGACCTGACTATATGTACTCTAGTCATTGATTTTATTCAATCCTTTAGCCAGAACTCACACATTAACCTATCATCTCCACCATTATGCACTACCATTAGCTCACTGGTACAGTATATACAATATTGTAACATACTTCATTCTGTTTCCATAAATTGCCACTTCACAAGTTGCAAATGGAATCAAAATATCTGGATTATACAAAACCCTGTTCTATATCTTATACATATTTTTAGCTACTACAGTTCATGATTAAACACATGAGATTGTCAATAATTGAATACGGACACTATTTACATCTCACGGCTAGCAAATTGTAGACTATAGTTTTCTGAACTATCTACATCCCAAGAGAGTTCAGTTGCAAGTATTCTGCTCGGGCCATAATATTCTGCTCGAAGGTTAATGAGCATCTTTGTAGTGAGGATCGTCATGATCGTAATCACGAAAGGTAGGTACGCATGCAGGATATAGCTGAGGAAAAGTAATAGATTTTGATCCTGAGAGAAGATTTGTAAGTTACTCAATGATAAACCAAGACTTAACTTACTTTAATGATGTGACGATTCGTTAGAAACTCTGAAATGGCACCGACGAGACATATTGAGAATATTCTTAGACTCTAATCAATTACTAATTGACGTAAGAGAATAGACCCAAAGTACGTACATGGCAAAATACGAAATGGAGTCTCTCGCCATTAATGCAGTCATATCCTGAGTGCTTGGTCGGCCATCTCCCAAAACGAAACTTGCACGCTTTGCCATTTTTGCTTTCACAATCTTCCATAGCACCAGAAGGAACAGAACAAGCTCGACAGAAGAAGTCACTGTCCATGCAATGCCAGCCGAGGAAGGCGCGGCTAAACATCCACCATCAACTTTTGCCCAAGCGAAATTACCAGGTTCTGATCCAATTTTCACAACACCTTGAGTGGAAATTTTCACAGACAATAAATCAGTGAGCAAAAAATTAAAAATAATGCCCTTACCGAGGAAAAATAAAAATTGGTAAAGATCGAATCCGAAGAGGAGTAGTGTCAATATAACAAATGCAACTAGCATTTTCTTTGCTCCCTCATACAGTGCGTATACACGCATCATGAGTATGACTGTTGGAAAGGAAGCAATATAAACTTGCATTGTTGCGAAAAAGTCAAGGATAGGGATATCACCTTTGGCTAATGTGAGAATCATTGGTCCTAATCCAGACTGTATTTGGCCGTACAAACCTAGAGAAAATCCGTTAGATTTATTGCAATCGAAACTCATTCGTAGTTTAGCTTCACTCACAAGAAGGCAAGAAGAATCCTGCAATGCCTTGTTCCTGGAAAAGTATTAGATTCATGCAGAAAAGGAGAAATGTCGTTTTACCTGCATAGCAATTGCCTGAACAGGACTGCTATCCCAACCAAGGTGGATTGTACTCATTGAGACTAAGCTGCAATGTATCACGTCAACAAAGAGTTCGTCTCCAGGCTCTACAACACACATCAAATAACCAGCACCAAAATATCTTGTCTATTCTTCAATGTAAGACCACTAACACGATTTTTTAACTGAATACAGAGAAGACGTACCAGCAGATAAGCTGCTTTCCCAACTGTCCAACGCTTGGTCTGCAAGGAATTAAATCCACGACTATCACTTGATATACTATTTCCTCACCCATATGTAGTCAACCTAATTTATTAAGTATTAGATCAAATGGACTAACATAACTAATTGAACAGACCTCTTCATCTAGGTGTGAGACTGTGGACATGAGCCAGACAAATTTGCAAAAGGGTACTAATGCAACTCACTAGTATAATATAAGTGGAAAGTAGTGTACGAAACTGAATCCCAGAAATCGGACCATTTCAGTAACATGAAGCACAAGGTGACATGGTACTGGCTAACTTGTAATTGACTTAAAGAGTGTTATTGAATGGGCAGAAGTCAAGATAGCATCCATATGAGTAGGCGACTGGTCGAGAATGGTCTTTGTGCGAGCTGGTCTCACTCACAAGGTTATAAGGACATCGGCTTTCATACTTATGCCGGAGTTGATGTATAGACGTCATCTGCAACAAAGAATCCATCATTTCTAAGAAGTTTCCGCCCTATCTGGTAAACTACAGTCGACAAATATAACGCACACTCATAAGTGGACTTGGGTGATCAATCATTAGAAGTACTTCTGTCTATTGCAATTTGGAGAGCACAATAAAGTTTCAGGATCTCTATGGAAATAGAACAAAAGAATCGATTGATCCTAGAGAACGAATTCAGTAACACATCACGTAGAAAGATCCAAATAAATAAATCATCAGAAGATCGGTAGATATAGTGCAGAACATAAGACCCATTTCAAATATGTTTTGCTATATGACGCAAGTATAATCACATTGTGTGTGGAGTGTCTGCCATGTATCGAAGAGATGAAGATGGCGAGGCTCGTACGATCATTGTTGAACGTGATTGATCTTTGGAGCACCCCATTTCAGAAAGATCGATGTATCGATCACAACGTTGGAAAAGAACACAAACAAAAATACATGCGAAACATACAACATCTGGCTTTTCTTGTATGCATCAGGAGTTTCAGGACTGGAAGTTGTGTACTGTTATACACGAAGCATGATAAGTAGATGGTTACCGTTTACCTGCTTTCTATGTACAGTTGAAAATGTCTTATTGCATTACATTGTAATGCATAAATGGCATAATGTATAGACTTTTGGCCAGACCAAAACTCAGGTCCTCAGCCAAAATGTATTGTCATAATGCATAAATTGTATAATGCATTGGGTTTAGCCCTCTCCCGACGTTATGCAATAAGACATTTTCAACTGTAATTCGCATAAATCATAAGGCAAAACGGGGTGAATACTTTTGAACAGTCATGTATTCAATGACTCGGAGACACTTTGGTACTTAATCACATGAAAGATACAGACAACCACCTGATTGACCATATTTACGACTGCTCGAACTCGCTCTCCGGTGCCCACCGTAGCCGTTAGGAAGAGTTTCGATCATTTAGATGTCGGATTAACACCCTTTTTCATGGTCTCTTTCGCCGCCTTCCACAAGTTCCACTCATCGCTCACCCACCAACAGTTACCCGGTTGGACCACCAAGTCAAGGTCGAACTTCGCAAACCACTAAAAATGCTCAATAACACTAGGCCTCGTAAGTTTGTAGTGTGTACAAGGACTCACATCATTGTCAAGGGCCATCAGTGCGTCAGGCCTCTGTGCAGGGTTTTTCACTAGCAACTTTTTTATGAAATGGAAAGCTAGCGAGATGAATGATGTCAGTCGATTTGCCATCGCATACAAACAAGAAAATTATTAACCTTCTCGTGAGTAATTGTTGATTATTTCAGGATCATACACCGGTTCTTCGTTCTTTATTCTGTCCAGAATTTTTACGTCTCGCACTGCCTCTCCAGGACGGCGTGGAAAAGCCTGTCTTCCAGTCAGCATCTCGTACGTTGATAATCTACACGGGAATTATGGTTTAGGATGGTAAGCTCCATAATTGAAATTAGAACAGATAAATGAAATAAACCCACCCGATTGCAAAGATGTCAGCTTTTTCATTGATTTTATTATCAAGGTGACCCTCAGGACTACGATATTCAAATGTTCCACGGGAGATTGTCGTCCGTTCTCGTCCTTCTAAATGCCCAGCTCTATTAACATAACATATAGGTATCAGCAAATTTAAATGCTAAAATCAATTTCTTTTGTACTTTTGTTCTCTATGGAGAACTTGGACTTACGATCCGAAGTCGATGAGTTTCACTCGACTTCCTTCTTTATCTACTCGAATAAAATTGGCTGGTCTAGTGAAGTCAGATAGTTTAGAGTAAGTCGTTCTTTCAATTCAAGTATAGTAACTCTCACTTACTTAACGTCTCTATGGACAATGTCCACCGAGTGAATGAAGACGAGCGCGACTAACATATCTCTAAAAACATCAAACATAGTGTAAGTATTGCTTATCGAGATTGATTCTAAGAAAATAAGGATACACTGACCTTATCCACCCTACCACTTTCTTTTCCTTCTCTTCGCTAGGTGGTTGATTGACCACATACTCCTGAACGTCCCCTCCTTCAAGGTACTCGAATATTAGACTTGGGACGTTATCTATAGTTTCCTTTCCATAGAATCTTGACTATTACCCAAGAGAGTCAAATGCAATATGAGTATGAATAAGTCCTCTTCCTCGTATGATTATATAGTAAATGTCGAGAAAATGACTTACGATATACTCAAAAGCAGATTCGTTCAATCTCAGCTTTAAGTCGTCGAGCATCATCCGTTCGTATTCTTGTGCCGAGCGGTTAACCCACTCTTGCCTGTCTTGCTTTACGGCTACCTTCCCTCGAGGTACGCCGTTGACAATTTTTCTGTATACCTTGAGGAATACGAGTTCAATTTGGGTGATAAGTTACACGAAGACCAAGGACGCACATAAACGTCAGCCAGGAACCCAGTCCCCACTTTATCCAACTTTTCGTATCTGATTTCTTCAGAAGCACCGACCAGGATATGGCTTGTTTGGCTGATGGCTAGGCTTCTCCCGTCGAAGACAACATTTGAAGACAGCCTGGATATAGTAGAATCCGTGGCACCACCCTCAGCTTCGGGTTCCTTCACTTCTTTCTCTTGCGACGTACCTGACATCCTGTAGTATCAATAACGGAAATAAAAACACACTGCGATGGGGAGTTGATGGGGCTATTAAGTACTACCTCAACGAAGGGCTGGGCTCTGATAACTTTGCATGGGAGAATATCCAAGCAACTGATAGAACGAGCAAAGCTCTCGACGGAATAGGTTTAATAACGTAAAAATAAAACAAAGTTACCAATCATTGCAGCATACGCCACCAATGAAGTTGTGTGGGGTTGTGGGGTGTGGAGTACCCAGACTAAATCAATATTCTAAATCATAAATCATAAATGCCTGAGCAGATATTAAAAGGATAGAAGAGAAAGGAAAGGAAGACAGTGTGTATCAGTAGTAAACTATTGAATGACAGGTATTAGTATTGGAGTGTCACCACATGGTGTGAGAGAAGCGTTACGGTTACGGCATTCCAAAATCATCATAGCCTCTTCATCCTCACAATCTAACCTAACTCCTCTAGAACGAATCAAATGCAAAGAGGGCGTCATCCTAGGATCGCCTACGAGCCCTCGCCACTCACCACCATACAACGTTATCCGCTCGAGTTTCATGAACCTCGAATGCTCTCCACAAATAGATTCAAATTGCGACGTAAGGTGGTCCCATTTCTGTTCTTCATCAACTTCAGATCCTTCCTCGACCGCCGCATGCAACACGATGCGCTTGATGGAGTGCGTAAAGGACATACCTCTTGAGTTTCGGCGTGTGACGGAGGTTGTGAAGATCGGGAAGTATAAGTCCGTGGTATTTGGACAATAGACCAGGAGAACCATGATATAGTCATGTTCGAGGAATCCCTTATGCAACCCGAACTCCAAAGTAGTTATTTGATCTCCATACTGCACTACGCTGAAGAGAGCATACATCGAGTCCGGCTGTTCGAGGACGAGACGATGCAGAGACGGAAGCTCAAGTGAGAAGAGTCGTTGACCAGGTGTGCCAAATGCATCGAGAGAACGGACACGGAGAGTATGTATCCCAGAGAATATATTGGTGACTTCCGTTCCTTGCATGCCCGTGAAGCGAGACCACTCCTTTACACCGACGGATAGTGTCTTCAACGATTCGGAACTCCAGATAGAACAAGGAAGCTGAGAGAGTGTGGGTGGATCATCTGAAGGACAACTTGACCAGTCCACGCGCTGCAAAGATGGGAACTCTAGCGGAACGTTCACAGTATCGTCACTGTCTGCATCTCCACTTGAGCACTGTCCCGACAGTGGCACTTTTGGTCGGAAGACGGCACGGATATTAGGGCAACAAGCCAATATTCGGCGAGTGTGCTTGGAAATCCGGTCACAAGGAGCGGAATCATCTTCTGGCTCCAAAGGGAATAACACTGCACGCTTCACCGTTCTTCCTACTCCGGCACCTGGTGCGAGCATTTCCGATCTCTCCAGCACATCAGCAAGCCCAGCTGAGCCATGCCTCACTCGTATATCCTCATACAGAAAGTCGGTACATAAGCGTCTGAAAGCAGAACACGTAAGTGTGATCGACCACTTCGTTTTGAGTGCCAAGTCGCATTGTTCATCCTTGGCCTGAGAGTCAATCGACTCAAAGGGTGGGAGGTCGACAAACCGATCGATATCTCTTATGACATTGTCAGTTGCGAGCTTGAAGATGTATAGCAGGAGTTCTGCAGGGAGGGGGAGGATTCGGATACACCTATAGGTGTCCAGCATCTCATGAAGTCTAAATGAATCCAATAGAAAGAAAAATTAGTTAATGGAGAAACCATCATTCAAGGACACGGTACATACCAGATGCAACTTCGTGAGGAATCGCAAGGCGAGCGTTAGGGTGGTCCAGAAGTTGACATACGCAATTAATTCATGCAAAGCACCTCCGAGCAATGTAGTTCGAGGGTTCCTGCAAAGACAGAGAGACGTACCCGCTGCTGATAGTGTCAGAGCATATCTATTGATGCATGCAGCTGAATTTCATGTCTCATGTTCGCATTCCTTTTTTCATGAAGTGCAAGGAGAAGTGTCCAAGACCAACTCCTTCAGAGATGCGTAACTGGTATCCATGAACCCCTGAAAGAGGAAGGTGCTTTGCACCAACGACAACAAGAATTCACCAGCCAGTTCACCTCGACCGAATGGATGGAATGGTGAATGCAAGACCTCCACATTGGTGTGTACTGTTACAGCAGGAACAGCAGGCGTCGAGTCCAACGGTTGCGTCGGGCGGAGTTATAATTGCGCCGGCCATTGCCGGGACAGGAATGCAAACTACTGCAGCTGGTAACCTCATCTCTTCTCACCTCCACCAGTCAAAGTAGGGACACGCATATCTAGGCAACCGACTATGCAGGCGACACAACTGCAAGCCGGCAAGTTTTTTCCTTGCGCCCATTACCATCCAGTCCTGCCACCTTCCCTCTAGCTTCCCTCTTATTTGACTTACGAAAGACAGAGGGTTGCGTACGCCCTATGTCTTGCACTCTCAGCTGCAGAGGATAGACTTCACATTATCTTACTGACAAGCTCAGGCCGACACATCTTGTAGTCGGAAATTAAAATCTCAGGGTGCTGACCTCCTTCAAAGCTTCCTACTTGACTAGCTCGACAGCAACTGCCGTTCTTTCAAATCTACGTGATTTTTTTCTACTTTTAGTACTCTCAAGTAACTTGGGATGCCTGCTTTCTTGAGCCAAAATCCTGCTACTGTTTCTGCCTCTGTAGTTGCAAATGCAGACACTCAATCTCAAACATCTTTATCTCCTACTTCTCAGACCTATGACACTGCTAGAGTGTCGGATGCGAACATCCGACCTCAAGCATCAACATCATCTCTAGCTTCCCTCCCCAATGAACTCCTAGAAGAAATCTTCCACCTAGCAACATACAACTCAACACGCAACCTCTCCCACCTCACCTCCCTCCCTCCCTTCGAACAACTCTACGCCCAATCTCAACACACGCAAGACGCCAAAGCACTCCAAACCAAGCTCTTACTCTTCCTCACGTGTAAACTCTTTAGGAAGCTGTGTACGAAGTTGTTGTATGAGGATGTTTGGGTGAGACATGGGTCGGTTAGGTTGTTGAGTGTTTTGTCAGATTCGGGGTTGGGTAAGTACGTAAAGAGGGTATACTTATGCCCTCTCGCATTCAGCGAAGCTCTCTCAAGCACATCATCGCAAATCCTCTCCCTCTGTCCAAACATCCAAGTCCTCTCTCAACCTCTAGCCCCAGCAAGCTCAAACGCAGTAAACAATCTAGACGGGTCTCTCCTTACACCTGACGACCTTAAGAAAAAGGAAGACAATCTAGCAGCAGAGGTGGAGATGCTGAGGAGTTTGAAGTTTCCCCAGCTGTGTAGGATAGATTGGAATAACACTTCCGCAGATGATGTAACGGCAGGACCTGCTGATGATGGGTTTGTTATTGGACCTGATCTCCCGTTTTTGTGGCAGTCGAAGACGTTGAAGGTGCTTACACTGGGATCAGATAATAACTTGCCCAACAACGACATCGCAAACACAAATCCAAATTCGAACACTCGCACCCCCTCAACCTCAGCAGCAGAACCCCTCATCAACCTCCTGTCCCTCCACACCCTCCGAATCCGCTCCGCCGACGCCCTAGGCGACCCAGACTCCTCCTTCTTCCACACCATCCACCTCCCCTCACTCACACGAATCATCCTCGACCGGCCTCTCGCGCTCTACGCACTCCATACCGGTTCCTTATCCCTCTACGGTAAACAAATAACCACTCTCGAGTTGGGACGATATCCCAGGTTCTTACGTATCGACGCGATTTCAATCGGGTTAGGATACTGCCCTAACGTAGAGAATTTGCTGTTCCCGGTGTTCACGACTATGTCTCCTTCCAAAAACCACCTCGGTTCACCACAAGAGGAGAACATCGAGTATAAAGTGAGGCAGGTGGGGTTAAACGCAAGTGTAGAAACCGATTGCGATTACCAAGTCAGTCGGACATGGATGTGGGTTCAACTTTCTGATCTCATAGAATCATTGACAGGTGAGGGGACTCGGTTTCCGAAGTTGGAGGAAGTGAAGTTGTATGGAGATGAATGGCGGGAGTTGATGATGGAGGTGGAGGATGGTAGTTTTGGTAAAGGATTTCAGCTGATTGCGAGAGCGTTGCAGACGAAAGGGATTAGAATCGTTTGTGAAGATGCGGTTACGAGTGAATTAGTTGCTAGGATGCTTGTCTAGTATAAAAGTAAACATAAAACAAATAAATCACGAAAAAAAGAGTACAGGTAAACCAGTAGGATCAATAGCATGAGTGAGAGGAGGGAGTACGTCCCTCTGCGTGTACAGGCAAATACAGACGACGGTGTGTAAACGGATCAAATACATCGGAGAGAGATAAATCCGACAGGTAGACGAAACGTATCGAAAAGTACGAAATATTTTGAAGCACGCGACATGAGAATCACTATCAAAAGTCCAAAGTCATCGTGCGTCGCCTAAAATTATACTTTGGCTTGCGGCGGACTACGCGGAGGGTTATACCCAGGGTAGCTCGGCGGCTCCTGAGAACCGACTGGCGGCGGACCAGGCGGCTGCACGTTATAAAGTCGATTCGATTTAAGCGTGAAATGACAACAATGATCGAATCATTGAGCGGAGCAACGGCATGAGAAAAGGCACACATAAAAATTCAGTATTATTTCGACGCGCATATAGGCGAAAGATACGCACCGGTGCATAGCCTCCATGTTGTGGAGCTTGCTCACCGTATTGGCCGTAGTATCCTTGTTCTGGTGGCGGGTACTGCTGGTATTGTTGGTAGGGTGTCCCTCCGTATTGGTATCCCCCGGTGTTGTTACCGTATGGTGTTTGTTGTTGCTGTTGTTGAGCTGTAACGTACGCCATGTTCGCACGCTGGATTCGACGACGACGGCTGAGGAGGATACCGAAGATGAGGAGGAGGAATGCAACGACTGGATGTGTGAGAATTAGGTGTGATGTGAGCAATGGAGTGGCGAGTTGAACGTACCGATGGCGACTGCGATGGCAATTCGTGCACCCAAGGACAATCTACAATGTCTTCTCCCAAAGCTATTCGCGGAATACGGCTTTGCTGAGCAACGATACCGAGAGAATAAATTCATGAACAAAGTCCTTACCTATCGACCCAGCAATCTCGCTGGGCGCTTACGACGGGCAAAGCAGATACTGCCAACACCGAGAACGCCGCATTGAAGAGTGCTCGATGTCTTTGTCCTGTCGTACGTCTATGCGCATTATGTGTGGAGCTCGACGAAGAGAGACTACTCATGTTCGTTCGAGGTGGACTGTATGATGTTGAGCGTGGTGATGGTGCGAGAGAGAGGAAAGTGGTGAGACAGACATATGAGGCTCTTAGAAGGGCACCCACCGCCTTGGCGCCGCTTCTTTGCGCGCACAGCATATACTGTGGGAGTGCACTGCTATTTTGGGGTACTTGGCTCGCAATTGCTTCCACAACTCTTCCGTCCCGGTCCATTCGCGCTTACTTGGCCCTCGGCACGAGAATTCACGGCTGTGTACTCACTGCATATCATTCTTGGCCGCTTCATAGTAATACCCCGATCCTGACTGACCGACTTTGTCGCACCCTAGTACAGTCATAACCATTTTCATGACAAAAGCAGTTATGTACAGGTGAAAGGGTGCAATCCTCTGTCGCTTGCTGTGATGATTATCACTTATCAGTAATTTACATATAATACAAGACCTTGTAAGGATAGACAAGCAAGTCAAGACCTCAACCTCTCTCGGCAAGTGTAAGGTACCCGGAACCACCCACAACCTGGTCTCAAGCTTCGACCTTGGCAAAGAAGCAACCACCTCGTCAAATCAAATAGGACTGAACTCGAACTCATTCTCAAATTTTATTATAGTCTTGCCTAGTTTCTCAAGCCTATCTTACGAGTCCAGCTGCACTTTCAGAAGAACCAGCAACATTCGCCTATTTGCCTATTTGCATCACCCTATACAAATCAGATATTTACTTTTCACACTCTTCTCACCTTTCTAGCCCGACTGGCTTTCGATACAACCTTTACTCGCTGTATACCACTCTTGGCTATTTCTTTAATAAGTGGCTCTTTGTAAAGTGTACAACGACTGACGAAAGAAAGCTAAAAAGTCACACAGGTAGTTAAGGCGATAATAGTACATACATCCTAGCCAGCTTAAAGCCAAAATAATTCTGCAAGCGCAAAATTCCTCGTTACTCTTTCACTTCAAAGATCAGACCTTCACTTGTCTACACATAATGATACAAGAACTCGCAAGAACAGACAAGCAAATCAAGAACCCAACCTCTCTCGGCGAAATTAAGGAACCCGAATCCCCCCACAGCACACCCAACCCTCCATGTCTTGGCCGATCAACATCCCTCATTCACAAGGGACTATACTCATTCAACTCCTGCCTAGCAGCCTCAAGCCTCTCGAGCCTACTCCTCAACTCTAACCTCCTCTTCCTCACAACCATCGACTCCTGCATATACACCGCACACCGTTCCCTCGCATCACCCCTATGCAACATCGCAGATAGTACTCTATGAATCTCCCTCGCGAAGGTGCGAAGAAGCTCGTAGTCGACGGCTAGAGAGACGCTATCGATGAATCGCTTTGCTGCGACTTGAATCGATGTTTGCGTAGTTTTAGGCTTGGGGTTGACGTTGATGAATTGGTAGACCGACTTACCCTGATAGTATGCGCTGACGGTAGCCATAAGCTCCAGTGCGGGATCGAACGGGTCTTTATGCAGTTTCGGCAAGTCAGATGCCTTGACGTCCCGGATATTAATCGTGTTCAACCCGGCCAAGATCTGACTAACTGCATCCACCCGAACGACAGCAAGGCTCGGATTCGATGTTTCTAGTTGTGTATAATTCTGAATATGCTGCATCGCGATACCGTTCAGGTCCTTCTGTCTGCAGTTCTTGTAATATGCTAGGAAATCGTCTTTGTACTGGGATAGATAACATGAGTTGAGCGTGAATGGTGCCTCTTCACGTTGTAGAAGTTTGTCGATCTGCTGTTCGGTCTCGTCGCCTATTCTCTTCAGCAGCTCCTGAACAGTTGATCTGGAGTGTGCAAGCATAGCCTTGTTAAAGGAGGAGCACTTTTTAGTAAGAAGTTACACACCGCGCTGCACTATGAAGGTTGGCATAACGTTTAAAGTGCCGATCCATGATGGCTTTAATACTCTTATTCAGAGTACTGAACACTCTCTCGTAGTATTGATTTGCAAGTTTAGGCCATTCGACCATAGTTTCTTTGAGGATCTTCGCTGGGACGTCGAACGAAGTGTACCCTGGTAGCTCTCGCGCACGTGCCCTAAGCGTTGCTGAGAAAATATACTAAAATATGTAAGGTCTAACATAGGCACTCACTGTTCCATCATTGCCACAACTTCGTCCACATGCACCGTCATCCCATTACAAAACGGGCCTTTCCCGTCCTTTTGTAGAAACGTGATAGGAGGCAGTACCTGATACCCATTATCCTTAGTATATGGAAGAAATTCTGGGGCTTCTTGGAGGATCGCATCTTTCAACTTGGTTTGCTGAGAATTCATCTTCCGAACGAGCCCGTCTGAATTTGCTGAACCGGTGACATTGACGTCAACCTCTTTGGAGAACTCCATGATGAGCATACTTGCTTCTGCGACAGCGTCCTCGGACGGCGGGATTGGTAACTCTTTCAAGGCTGCCTTAGTTTGTATAATCATTTTTTCCACACTCTCGCGAAGTTCGGGAAGTCTGAATACATGTATATGCAAGCTCAGTAAAACCAGAGCATCACGAGGAGCACAAGACGCACCGGTTCGATATGAGATCTGCCAATGTCTTGCTAAGGTTTTCCACCAGTGGCTTCGTACCAAGGCGAGACATTATGTCGAACGGAAGAGAACACCAAGGCTCGGTAACTTCGAAGAATTCGTTCTCTTTGTCTTGCGCTTCCGCAAGTGTGATGCCTTGGGCGAGCTGAACAGAATCAGGTTGCTTAACGCAATACCAGCCTAAGGCGAGTGGCCCATCGTCATACTTGACGAACTTGACCCAGCGATCTTCATCTCCATTTGCAATCCTGTCGGGTTTAGTTAACACACCTGCCAATGCTCATTAGTGGGCAATACTCATAAGGATATACAGGCGAGAATAACCTAATGTTCTCGTCCCATCCGGGTCATGCTTTAATGCTAATCTAAGAGCGCCTTGCGTCTCGAAGTCCGCTTCGATTTTCGGGTTTAATACGTGGTCTAAAGTGAGGCGTATGTGGAATAGATACTCACCTTCACAAGTGACGGTCAGAAGAATGAGACAATTGGAATTCTTGATGTATGAAGTAACGAGCTTTTCGATCATATCAATGTCACTCTCCTTTCCACCCTTCGCAACGCTAGCAATAAGACCTAAGGCACAGTACACTTATAAATCGTAAGATGCAAGGCGACTGTCAGTAATACTTACCTGGTAGATCGCATAAAGAAAGGTTTGAAACATTAGGTCCTCGGATCTGCACCACAATGCAGTTATCGGAGAATGAAAGTTCAGACTTGAAATTCGGATTGGGTGGGCCTTCAAGAAATTCTGTACAAGAGCGTGAAGGATTGAGACTAGCGATCTGAGCTCGCGCCATGCGGTCCTTGACGTCTGACGGATTCGTGATAACCGGTCCAAATTCTTCTATCTTCGGTTTACCGAGCAGGAGTCCTGATGCATCGCGGATATAGCGGATGGAAACAGTACATTCCCACACGCCCTCGGCTGCCTCTTGAAGGATGATTTCCGCAGGTACACTATCATTGTGTGAACAGACTTTCACCTTTGCCGTTAGTTTGTGTAGTATGCTTACCGAGTACATGTTCCACTTGATTTAGGAAAATCGACACCGGAGATGCGCTGGAGAAGAGATGATTTACCTTCGAGGAGATAATTAATATCAAATGTACAGTTGATGACTCTGCTTCTCTCGCACCTGCGCTCTGTGAGCCAATCACAGCAATCTGTGGAATTTCAATGTCCGCGTTGGCACTAGTGCGAAATACATGAGGGCATCGTATACATGAGCTGGATGCACTGTGATCGTACTTACCCGACAGACCTTAGGCGATCAGCGATGTGCAACATATACTGCCGCTTTTGTGACGTCAACGGATCGGCCAGGCCAATACCAAATCCAAGTGGTTTATGGTGGTCACCAGGAGTAGGCGGAACGACTTCAATGTCTGAAGCCCCTATACTGGCATTAGTCGAATCGGACGGGCTAGGAGTCCTGAGCTGCGGGGCAGGAGAAGGCTGACGACGAATTTTGTGGATCACCATATCTGTCGACAGTCTGGCGCTTTCATCATATCAGTGAGCGTTCCTAGAGTACTTATACTCGCACGACAGGCCATGTTAGGTAGCATTACAGGAATGGGGAAAGACCAGAACTGGGAGAAAATATCTAGTAGCTTCGATTTGAAAGGTCCCATGAGTCTAAGATGACGACTTCTTATAATGAGATTGATGTGGAAGCATCCCTATTAGAAGAGAAGGCTACAATGTCTTCTGGATCCAGGTAGCTGTGTGACCTGAATGCGCCTCCAGGACTTCGTCGGTTTCGCAAAGAAGGAATACCAGCGCCGAAGTTTGGGAGATGATTCAGTCCTCAGCTTTTTCAGCAGCTCCACCTAGTATGATGGATATATTTTAAACTGAGCGTCAAGACGCAGCAGGAGATAGAAGGCGCAACCGAAGCAGGGGGAAATGAAGGAACTTGACACCCTGTATTAGTATGAGGAACCGAACGAAGAAACCATCATCACCGATAACGTGTGGAAAAGTGGCATAGTGAATGCCGCGTATATGTAATCTAGGCGCATGCGGTCGACACATGCCTTCCTTGATCAATGCAGACAGAACAGGAGATGTGACGTCTGGAGGGCAACTTCCACAAGGATAGCATCATAACACAGGGCAGTTCATTGCAGCTTCCAGTGGGGGTGGAGTCAGTTCTCTAACTAACAAACGATAAAGAGAATAGTTGTCAATGGCGTTTGGCAAGTCGTTGGTGGCATGATTCACGGCACGAGTCGATTCAGTCGAAGATGTTTTGGGCACAGGCACACGACCACACGAGTGGAAAGGTTTACGATTATATAAGCGAACAAGTTAAGAAATTTTGACGTGCAGAGACTTGTGTTCGATTCTTCCTTGGACAGCATTTATTTTACAAACTAAATACTCGGAATAATTGGCATCAATCACGGAAGCGCAGCCGTCACGGAGATTGGGTGACTCAATACGGCGCGAGGGAACCTTGAAAATTTTGGTCGTTGGGACCTTCAATCCGTGGCCAGGTTGTGTTCGTGAAGCATGGGTGCTCCTGAAATCGAAAGCTGGATTGCATCCTCTACAACGAGTCGACTCGATGAGGACGATGAGGATGGTGGCACAGAGGGAGCTGTCTTCAGTTTGGATCGTGCCCGGGACGATTGGTCAGGGTTCCTGCAACACGCACAAAGGCGGATCCTAAGTAGCAAGACGACTGAACGAACTACATTTCTCAAAGACCAGGTACTGCCGTTAACGAAGAGTTCCGGTTTGTTCTACTATGACTGTTTGACATGTCGGTAATTAACTGCGCCTTAGAGATATCGAAGGGTGAAGCATTAGCCATCTTCCGGTTGCTTATATTGACGTATCCGCGATACATTGACCAACCATCGCGAGACTCCGTTGAACAAGTAATTAAAGAGCTCGTTAAGCCAGAGTGTGGAATTTTGGACCAGGTTGTCGAATGGGTTCGATCAGAGGCGGGAGGGATATCTGAGAAAGGAGCCTCACGGCGAGTGATATGCGTGTATCGCACAGAATATCATTATCTGACAATTTGAAACAGGTCGGCTGCTGCGGGAAACTGCTTTGTTCTCATAAAATGGTGCTGTTGTATTTATACAGTAACAGCAAAATCAAGCTCCAGAACGACAGACTCGAAAGAGCAGAAGTCACTTATAGAAGCTATAGCCTTGCTCTTGAACTCTTTGCTGGATGAAAGCTCGCCAGCCAAACCGACGCTTCGCAAAAACGCTGTTGTCTGCACACGCCGTGCATTCCGATCCGTGAGCATACACACCATCTCTTATCTGTGTCCTTGACTGACCGTCAACTTAGTCACCTGAGAAAGTTTCTGCAGTTATCTCAACCGCCCTTGCACTTCTCAAAGAGAGTCCGACGAATATCTACCTGGTATCGCTAATTGGCCTCGCATGTGATGTGAAATACCATTTAAAACGCGTACCGGATGAGCTCAAAAAATTGGCTCCTGAGACACAAGTGAGTAGATGTGTTGCCTTCGTCTCGGAGGACAGTTGTTGAACTATTCTTCAGAAACAGATTATTCAGATCTATACGTCGTCCGTATTGATGTCAAAAGTGCCCGTCGCAAAGCACGTTTCCTCAGCATTAGACGGCTTCATACAAGCTTCTGTTTCTGAAGAAGATTTCAAGACCACAATACTTCCAGTGATGGAAAAATCTTCGCTACGCTCACCGGAAGTTGCATTACCGGGTACGTTTATTCATTTCTTGCAGAAATTCTTTGGCTGACGACGTGTACGTAGTTATGGTCGAGTTTTTCCGAGTCTATCCGCACAGGTTAGAAAGTGACCTCTTCGGACGAATAACGACGATTATCATGAACTCTGTCAAATCGAGCAACCCTTCGACGCGCGTGAATGCAGTCTTACTCTTCCAAGTCCTTCTTGAACGCAACAGGGATGTTAATAACGAGGAACATGCTATCAACGAGATTATGAACCCGGTCAAGAGCGGGAAATCCACAGGGCCAGATCATCGCATCGCACTTTACTCAATGCTTCCCTCGATAAACCCATCAACTATCATTTCCGGATCGATTGCGGAGAATGTGCCCCCGCTCTTGGTGAAAGAGACTAGCGAGGTTGCGACCTCGGCGCTTGCGAAAGCGAGTGTTTCGCACCTCGTATTTATTTTGCAGCAAGAGATGACCTTGCCTCCGTCCTTTATGGCGACTATCGTGAAGGAAATGCAAGGTGCTAAGCCAGCACTACGTCGTTCTGTTTGTTCCCTTGTGGGTGAAACTCTCAGGGCATGCGATGAGGCGAGCGTTCAGACAGACGCTCTGAGACGATTCGTACAAGCAGTACTACCTGCATTTGAAGGAAATCTCAAAGCTGTCACAGCGAATCCGCTTTCACCACCTGCTGGACCGTTGGATGGATACGTCGCAATTGCAAGTTTGTTGGGTCCCGTCGCAAAATATGCTGAATTTGGTACCTTGCTTTTCCGTATATCGTTTAAACGCGTATCTAAATTCGTACTTAGGGCCTATGGTGGCACGTACCATGACGGCTCAAACGGTAACGGGAACTAGTACGAAACCGTCGTTCTTATTATGGGACAAGGTCTACCAAAAGCTAACTTCAGCGGAGGACGAAGTTTGGCTACTTCGTGCTCTGAATGCAGCTCTCAGCGCTCTTAAGGCTGAATTGAAGAAGAATGAAAGTCTTCGGTCAGTAACTCCTATTTTATTGCTAAAATGTTCGTGCTTGTTAACCTTGCATGTCGATACCCTAGTCGGCAATTTGGTCAAGCTTTCCTTCATGTAGCAGCAGAGAGCGAACATCTTGAAGTCCGCAGAGCGTCGGTTTCGACTCTAGAAGCAGATAATGCTCAAATGCCTCAACTTGTCAATGAAATGCTCCGCGTAGCAATTTACGACCGTCTTGACCACGTACCAGAGAAGGGCAAAACTAAGATATCGGTATCAGATGACGAAGTGACACAAATGTATCATACCGTACCACACCAGAAGGATAGTCTGGTCAGAAAGCTCGTCCCAGTACTGACAGCATGTGCTGCCTTCTCTGATGAGATAGAGGTTTCAGAGAAAGGGCGTCTTCTTGCGGATCTATTACCAGTTGCTCATCGACTTGAAATTTGTAAGCATCTGATATTTTGACGTTGCGTGACCAGGATTGTAAATGACACTGACTCTGCTTTTCAAGCTAGCTCATCTGGACAGTTGTGGATTGGGCTATGTCAGAAAGACAAGATCGATCCTCATCAACTAATCGAGAATGAGAAGGATCATCTCGTGTCGCTCGTCGTCGGTCAAGAGCCTAGTAAGGTAAAATATTCATGTGTGCATGCGCCGGTCGTGGATATTTATAAAGTTCACAGGCGGTGCGAAATGCAGTAACGACTATTGCATTTGTCGCGCCCGAAGTGGTCGTTCCGACACTCGTCGCCCAGATAAAGGAAGATCTGAATCCCGCCAACTTCTCAACTGTGTCAGACGAAGATGTAGAAGTGTGGAGAACGCCGGAAGGCACACTGTATGTCGACGGTAAGTAAGTGTTCTATGTCTATGCGGCTCAGGCTTACATCTAGCATTTAGTCCTCGCTTCGAAGGGAAATGATGCTGCCAGCAGGAAGGGCAAGAATGCTGACATTGAGAAATGGGAAGCGGAGCTGCGGGCTTCTCTTGCCTCGAAGAAAGCTGCGAAGCCAGCAGCTGGCTCGAAGGCTTTATCGAAACAAGACCAGGAGCTGGTCGCTGCGCAGCTACGCCTTGAGTCCGAGACAAGAAAACGCGTTGACGGAGTGTTCAAGAAAGCAGAGCGAGGGCTTGCACTTTTGCACAGCACCATCAAAGCGAGTATCGAGGAGTTGGGAAATTACTTCGCGGAGCTTGTTGATCTTTTCCTTTCCGGTGTTGTGAAGCGAGGTGCATTACTTCTCGGATCGCAAGTCCTGGATGGATATCTAGTGAGAGATTCTCTAGTCCATGTGAAGAAACACTTCTGATATCGCTACGATTATTCTAGGGCCTCGGTCAGTACTGTGCTGCTAGATTAGACTCGCTTAGTGATTGGATTTGCATTGCTACTTTGCGATGTCTTAACGCTATGGTAGTGTCTGAGGAAGTTCGGGCAGAACCATTGAATGGTTAGTATTCGTTCGTTGAGGGTAGTGGTCGTGCGATGCTAACTTCATTTTAGCATTGGTATTGCGAGTCCTTTACAGGCTACGTACGTTATCTGAGCAGAGCGCTTTCGACGGTCCAACTTTCTCCTACGTTTCGCCATTACTATCATGTGTCGTTGAGAATGGTGATGTCATTGGAAGCACTGAGGAAGACGAGCCCCTCGAGCGTGTCGCGCTTGTTATAAACATCATGAGCTTCCACACGACAGCGTGTATGTTCACATCCCTTGAATTTGACTCTTGGCATTGGTGCTCAACATGCTATTCTCCTAGTTTCTGATCAAAAATTCCCGAGATCCCAGTCACTGACGAATTTACTGCGCATCATCAAGAGACACCCTTCTCTTGGAAAGGACGCGTCCTCGGTCTTAATTGGTATTGGGGAAGCCATTCGCATCAACTCGACACCGGAAGAAAACAATATCTTAATTAGCAGTACCCTGGCAGAAGAGGTTTATGTCAGGAACTCAGCTCTTCAATGCCTACAGGTACTATTACTGAGCTTGTTTTATCTTCGTTAATAAGGTCATTGACTATGATTAGGTTTTGGATTTGACTGAACTTGATTGGAGCCCGGAGCTATGGATCGCTTGTCACGATAATGATCAGCAGAATGCCCGGTTGGCTCGACACATTTGGGAGGACAACGGCTTTGACATACCTGATTCGTACTTCACAGACTTACGACCTTTCCTTGGTATGTAAACGAATGCGTTTATGTAAAGGTATCAGTTTATTGATCTACACATGGCTATATAGTCCATGAGTTTGCGTGTGTTCGCGCGAGCTGTGCAAATTCCTTTACGGGAGCTACGGCTCAGTGGCCTCAGCAGGCGTCGATTATAATTCGCTCTCTACAGGACCTCTATCGCGAAAAGGTGTGTATACGAATCTCTCCGCCCCCAGCTGCGAAATACTCATGTCGAGGTAGAAAAAGATCAGTGGCCCGGAGTTCGACGAGTATGTAAGTGCTGTAGAGATATGAAACAAGTTTCTTCTTTTCAATATGATCCTGACAGTCGCTTACATAGGGTATTCCTATAACACGTTCGCTAGAAGCGACTGATCCATGGCCAGCGCGTCTCGCTGTTGCTCAGTCGTTTGAGGCTTTAGCTCCATTGTTCCAGGACGAGATCCTCGAGCCATTCTTCCAGTTTCTGATCGAGGAGGAAGTGCTCGGCGACTCGAAGTCGGAAGTACGCTCAGGAATGTTAAGGGCAGCTTGCAAGGTTATAGACCTTCGTGGTTCTGAGAGGCTCCAACCGCTCATCAGTATGTTCGAGAAGCACTTGGCTTCTCCCACGTCGCCAACGGGAACTGCCGATTATGTGAAGGAAGCTACCGTTATCCTATTGGGTCGAACTGCTCGTCATCTAAATGCAGACGATGCGAGAGTCCCAGTAGTCATTTCCAGGCTTATCGACGCCCTAAAGACACCCTCAGAGCAAGTCCAAACCGCCGTATCCGAGTGCTTGGCTCCACTTGTCACACATAACAAGACCAACGTGCCGAAATTAGTCGAGGGCCTCTTGCAGGAGCTTTTCAATGCACCAAAATATGGAGAACGAAAGGGCGCAGCCTATGGACTTGCTGGTGTTATTAAAGGCGTTGGTATTTCAGGGATAAGCCAGCTCGATATTGTCGAATGCCTACGTGCTGCACTGGACGAGAAGAAGCGATATGAACCGCGACAAGGTGCTATGTTCGCTCTGGAAACTCTGTCTGCGACTCTTGGAAGGAGCTTTGAACCATATATAATTGAGCTTCTCCCTTCTCTTCTCGCTTCCTTCGGAGATGCGGTGCCAGACGTTCGAGAAGCAACAGAGGATGCCGCTAAGGTCGTCATGGCCAACCTGTCAGGCTATGGCGTCAAATGCATCCTTCCTTCTCTCTTATCTAGCTTGGACGAGAAACAATGGAGAACGAAGAAGGGATCCATCGAACTTCTCGGGACTATGGCCTTCTGCGCTCCTCGGCAATTGTCGATTTCGCTACCAACAGTGATTCCTCGACTTACGGGGGTCTTAACAGACTCGCATGCCCAAGTTCGGACGGCAGCGAATAAGAGTCTGAAACAGTTTGGTGAAGTTATCAGCAATCCGGAGATACAGTCGTTGGTCCCTGTCCTGCTGAAAGCACTGGTCGATCCGGCCAAGACTCCTGGAGCAATGACTTCTCTGTTGAAGAAGTCATTCGTGCACTACATCGACTCTCCTTCGCTAGCTCTGGTATGTTGTCTCACTAACCGATCGTCCTGGTTGTATTGAACAGAGTTTCTTTCAGGTGATGCCCGTCATTGAAAGGGGTCTCAAAGAACGTGGCGCTGACACGAAACGGAAAGCAACACAGATTGTTGGCAATCTTGCTTCATTAACCGACTCACAAGATTTCACCCCTTATCTTACAAGGCTCCTTCCCCTTGTTCATGTGGTACTCGTTGACCCTGTTCCAGAAGCGCGTGCGACCGCTGCAAAAGCCCTCGGAACTCTTATCGAGCGGCTCGGCGAAGAACAGTTTCCGGACATGGTTCCTAACTTGCTACGCACACTCAAAACGGACGCGTCTGGCGTTGATAGGCAGGGGGCGGCACAAGGTCTGAGTGAGGTTTTGGCAGGGCTCGGTATGGAGCGGATGGAGGCGCTGCTCCCAGATATCGTATCCAACGCGCAGTCCCCGAGGAGTACTGTTCGGGAAGGTTTCATGTCTCTACTTGTCTATTTACCAGCTACTTTTGGTGCAAGGTTCCAGCCACATCTAACAAAGATTGTCGGTCCGATTCTATCAGGCCTTTCAGATACGGAAGAATACGTGCGAGAAGCAGCAATGCGGGCAGGTCGTATGATCATCACAAATTATTCTAATAGAGCTATCGATCTCCTACTACCTGAGCTTGAACGAGGAATGTTCGACTCGAGCTGGCGTATTAGGGTACGTCTTGTCCATGACCCGACCAATGGCTTATACGCTCATCATTCCATTTCTAGCACTCTTCGATTACTTTAGTCGGTGAACTGCTGTTCAAAGTTGCTGGTATTAGTGGCAAGGCAGAAATTGAAGAAGAAGTAGAAGTCGAAATGAATGCAGCGGATACATCTCGCAAGGCACTTGGAGACGTGCTTGGTAAAGAAAGGCGGGATCGCGTTCTTACAGCTTTGTATATTGTTCGTCAGGATGCCGTCAGCACGGTCAGACAGTCTGCTATTCACATTTGGAAGGTATTGGTACACAATACGCCTAGAACAGGTATGTCAATGGCATCATGTCTCGCTTCGAATCGTAGTCAAATGACTTTCATACAGTCCGAGAGTTGCTACCGGAGCTTGTCAAACAGCTCATAAACCTTCTCGTTGATAATGAGAGCGGCGAATCTCAAGAGGTTGGATCGTCATTCAGTAACACCTTACGAAAGAAGTACTAATGCATGCATTTGCAGACGGCATCTCGTACCATTGGCGAAGTTTGTAGGAAATCTGGAGAAAGGATGCTGGGTGAAATCCTTTCGATCCTTCGGGCTAAATCTACTTCTTCGGACAGTCGCACTAGAGAAGGAGCCTGTCTTGCTTTGTGCGATATTATGTGCGTCCCCTCGTTGTGCACGTAGCCATAGGTGCTGATATGTCGATAGGGCAAATGCAACGGATACTCAGAGGGGTGGTCATGAAGACGATATCGTCGCCATCGTCCGCGCTCGTCTCGTGGATGACGAAGCAAACGTCCGCAGTGCCGCTGCCCAGGCCTTTGATAGTCTACAAGAACACCTTGGCACAAAAGCTATTGACCAGACGATTCCGACACTTCTTCAAGCTCTGCGCCAGCCTGGACACAGCTCTGGGACTGCACTTCAAGCTCTTAAGGAGGTCATGAATGTGCGTATACACTTCTGCAGAAGACCTGTGCCCTGACGATCATTTCAGGTCCGAGCCAATACCGTCTTCCCTATCCTCATTCCTACCTTAATTGCATCTCCCATGACCGCATTCAATGCGCGAGCTTTGGCGTCTTTAGTCACGGTAGCTGGTAGTGCGCTTAGTAGACGATTGACTCAAGTGCTAGGCGCATTGGTGAGCTGTTTTGAGGACGACAACGACGACGAGTTACAGGAGGCTGTCGATGAAGCCATCAAGGCCCTGCTAAGCTCTGTAGCTGATGCAGAGGGTCTAAATATTTTAATGCTACTCCTGTTAGATTGGTATGTCAGTACGGTCTGACCCATATAAACTGCTTGGCTGAACGTATATTCAGGGTTCAGAATGGCGGGCCAGTTCGACGGGCTAGCTCTTGCAAGTTATTTGCCATCTTCTGCGAAGAAAGCGGGTTGGATGACTCGCTTTATCGGGTTGACTGGATTCGACAGCTTGTCAAGCTGTTAGACGATCACGAGGTGATAGTTCACACCGAGGCCTGGCGAGCTCTTGATACTTTCGTTAAATCAGTACCGAAGGATGAATTGGAGCCTCTGGTCGTCACTTTGCGTCGATCCATCGAGTCAACTGGAGCACCTGGTCGATCCGTGCCCGGATTCAGTCTTGACAAAGGCGTGTCACCCATGGTACCTATAATCATTGCAGGTTTAACGACGGGCAGCAACGAACAGCGCGAGAATGCTGCCTATGCTATTGGGGATCTGGTTCTCCGAACTGAGGAAAATGCAATTAAGCCGTTTGTTGTACCATTCACTGGGCCTCTTATCCGTGTTGCTGCACAATCTACAAGCTATCCCCCAGGCGTGAAATCTGCAATCATAAGTGCGCTCACAACGATGCTTGCTCGCATCCCCAGTTTCGTGAGGCCTTTCTTCCCCCAATTGCAGCGTACGTTCGTCAAGGCCGCAGCCGATCCAAGTAGCCTCGCTGTTCGGAACAGAGCTGCAACTGCCCTCGGTGAATTAATGAAGTCTCAACCAAGGGTAGACCCCGTGGTTACCGAACTCATTACGGGAGCAAAGACTTCCGAGGAAGCTATCGCAGCCAGTCAAATCAAGGCACTGAGTCGTGTAATTAGGAGCGCAGGTCAGAATGTAGGGGAGAAAGCAAGAGACGCCTGCATCGAAATAGTTGAGGAGACGTACAAAGAATCGCATGACGGTATTCTAGATCCTTTGCCACATATTGTCAAGACTAATGTAGAACTCATTCAGAACAATACGTGAAGGCAGTGGCATCACTTTTCACCGCTCTTGGTCTCTTCGCTGAACTTCTTCGTCCTATAGTCAAGTACGTCGATGAGTTCTTTCATTACTTCCTAGGCGCTAATGATCTTTTCAGGGAGCACCTTCTTGCAGGTACCCCTCCTTCGGCACTCTCGTCGCATTCAATCCTAGCCGTTCTGTCAAAGGACGAGGAAGATAGCTCTGCCGATGATGATGGTACTCCTAACCTCTTCGAGCGGCTTGATGTCTCCTCAAGTGTAGCCCGGAAAGTTCAAGAGAGTATCGCTGCGGATCGTCCAGTAATTTCAAGACCAGCACGTGAAGCAAAGGAGCTCCTCGGGAGCGCTTAATTGTTGTAATAGACGGTTTTCCTAATGAATCGCGGATGCACACGTCCAAATGATATAATCTGTACTGTAAGCAAAATATCATACTTACGCTTTCATCTGAACATCCGTCTCTGCAAATAAAAAATTAAGTGTTCCGTTGGGAGAAAAGTCAATGGGAGCCTGTTACAGGCTGGCGCTCTGGCTGTCGTCGAATGCCGAGTAACCCCTTACTTCCACGTTGCAGCCCTCATCCTAGCTTGATAATGCTGGCATTGGTAGTCCTAGCCTTTCCGCAGCATGCCGCTTGAAGGTCCCCCTACCACGGCTGCGCGACATTTATGGGTCTAACAGGATAACCTCATGGCCCCTAACCGTACTGAGAGAAAGCCGCCCTCCATCTTACCTACTTGTTCTACGCAGCTCTATGTTACGGAACGAAATATACACGCGATCATTAGTAGCCTTGTACTGGTCTACCTGCCATACCTTCGGTAATTGAGTACCTCCTTTCAGCTAACTGTTTTCAATGCACCTGGACGTGCAGCGATACTGTCCTGGGACGCTCAATGTGCCCTTATCTCGTGCGGTCCTTATAAAATGTCTTCGAGGTAACGAAGGCTCACCAATCCCCCGCTTCAAGATTGGTATCTTTTACCGCTTAGAATGTTCCCATTTATTACTCTAGCAGACGATGTACATTCTTCCAGCGTCTCGGATTCTGTACGAGGCGTCACGCCGTGTTCAGACTCTGACTCTCTGTCGGAAGCTACAGTGACGAGTCTTTCCGACAGTGACGCAAGTGATGGCCCTCCAGCACGGCTACCGAACACAACTGGTGTCGGCCTGTCAGCCGAATATATCGCTCGGCGACAACCACCGTTGATGCAACTCGTAGATCGCCTACGCTCACTTGGGTCAGTGGTTTATCGCTTGATCATTCCGTCAGAGCTGATTATTGACTGCTGTAAAGTGTGCAATACGAACTGGATCTCCCGCAAATTGTGGCAGTCGGTCCACAGAATGTCGGTGCGTACTCGGCAGTTTACCATATTTCCTTACAGAATGTTTACTCGCTGTCCAGGAAAATCCTCATTGATTGAAGCTATCTCCGGAATCAAACTTCCGAGGGCAAGTGGTACTTGTACAAGGTAAAACATTCCGAACTTCGTTTTATGGTCCGGGTTGCTTACTTCTGCAAAATTATTTGTGCCCAGGTGTCCAATTGAGCTGAGAATGAACCACTGCACCGGTATCTGGCGGTGCAACGTGTCGTTGCACTTCATATATGATGAGAACGGTTCACTTCTTGGTGCTGCTCAAACTATTCCCTTTGGCGAACCAATCTTCAAGTCAGCTGATGTTGAAGACCGTGTAAGACGAGCTCAGCGTGCTGTTCTCAGCCCGTCAGTCAACCCGAGGGACTTCTTGCAAGGAAACGTGTCAGGTCCCACAGACTTGACTTTCTCAAAAAACTATATTTCGATTCAAATACAGAGTCCTAATACAGCAGACTTGTCATTTGTTGATCTCCCAGGTATTATCACTTACATGTCATTGCCTAATCTTAATTAACCAACACCATACTGCTTTGTAGGAATGATTTCAAGTGCCCGACAAGGAAAGGAGGCAGATATACCTCTTATTGAAGACCTGGTCAGGTCCTACGTCGAGAAGCCGAGTACGCTCATCCTGCTTGTTGTGGCTTGTGAAGGTAAGCTTTGTAGTTCATGTAGGAATCGTCTATTATGTTGAATCGTCACAATCTTCAGCCGATTTCGTGACTCAAGCGGCTTATCAGTTCGTGAAGAAATATGATCGCCATGGTTCAAGGACAATCGGTACTGAAAACTATTTTATGTTGAACATGCCTCCAATTGGCTGACTCAAAGCCTAGGTGTGCTCACCAAGCCTGATCGAATCGCGGAAGGTGACGAAGAGCCTTGGGTCCGGTTTATTAAGGACGAAGAAGAACAGCTCGAGTTGGGATGGTTCTGCGTTAAACAGCCAGATGCAATTCAGCTCAAAACCGGACTTACATGGGAGGAAGCTCATGCAGCAGAGACAAAATGGTTCCAGACAACGAATCCCTGGAATCTGCTCCCAGCTAAGTATCAGAAGAGCCTGGGTAGAATGAACCTTGTTGAGAGGCTTAGTGAGACCCTATCAAGTCTGATTGCTCGGAGGTATGTTTGTCTTTGCAATCTCCTGATCAATGAGCCAGTAACATTTATGTACTGCGTTAGGCTTCCGGATTTGCGAGAGAAAGTGGAAGAACTCTTAGAACAAACGGACGAGGATTTTAAATACTTACCAGTCCCACCATCTGAAGACGCGTTAGCCGAAATGATGCGTCTCATCAACGCATTTTGTGCCGACGTTTCCCGACACTCAGAAGGGGTCCCTGCACCCGACGGACTGATACAGGGGATAAACGCAAAGCAGGCTTATTTCAGGCGATCAATACTGTCCCTCGCGCCTGAGTTTCGGCCTTATAAGTACAGTGAATCGGCGGCAGATATGCCTCAAGTGCCGCCATGTGAGTTTCTCGATGGTGAAGAAGAGGACTGTATGGTCTCAGGATCGGGACTTGTCATGTATATTGATGAAGTCATGGATCTACTGAAGCGGTAAGTAACGTCTCCGAACAAATTCGAGAGGCTATCGAAATATTCATCCTGAGTAGTTCTCGGACACGCGAACTTCCCGATTATTATCCTTACGAAGTCCCGAAGATGATCATTGCGCGAACATCCACAAATTGGTGTGCATTGATAATGTCGTATTTTGAAGATGTTTTGGGATTAGTTTCGGAACATTACAAGCACCTCGTAGAGGAGCACTTCAAGAACTTCGAAATAGGTGGTCTCCTGAATATAATGCAGTACGTCCATTCATGTCACTTACCTCATGTCTCCTCTAAGACTTATCTCAAACTACAGCATGGAGATTCGCACCCAAATCCAGAAATACCACGAAGAAACTAAAGAACGCTTGAAATGGCTTTTGCGGCTCGAAGCGCGTCCGTTCACACTTAACACTCGTTATTTGAAGGAATTCAAGAGCAAATTCCTTGCGTACTACAAGATGTATAGGTACAACGTCATCAACAACGCACCGGTTACATACATCCAGACGTTTAACTCAGGAAGAAGCGCGAACTACGTCAGCGAGGTGCTCTCGTCTCTGAACAGGATGAATATCAAGGACGTTAAGGCATCGGACCTCGCAAAACTTTTACCGGAGGACGACTTCGCACCTGCGCTTGATCTGATGGCCGAGGTTAGCGCATATTTCCAGGGTATGCCGGATGTTTGTCTTTGCTATCTGTATAAGCTGAGGATTCATATATCCAGTGTCATGCAAGAGAATCATCGACCTCGTCCCTCTCGTTGTCGATGTCGACTTTGTTCGGGCACTTAGCGATAACTTGCAGACTGCGTTATACACAACCATCATTAAGGACGATGCGCGCGGGAGGTGCAAAAATCTGCTGCAAGAGTCGCCTGCTGTGGCTTCCCGTCGTGCTAGTTTGCAGAGGAAGTATGAGAGATTGCAGGCAGCAAGGGGTGAGTTGTTGGATATGCGTTGGATGAACGTGTGACGACTTGGTGAAATAGTGACGGGTCTGATTCAGATTAAGTCGTCTTCTGCTTCTTGTCTTTTATTGCTTTGTAAAACTGTGAATCGCCGAATGAATATACATCGTTGCAACGAGTTTATGACCGCTAAACCGCCATAAGAAACTACTGAATACGACCATCATCATTTCTTTATATTTTTCCTCTCCAAATTCCGTTGACTTCGTTCTCTCTTCTTCCCCTTCCGACCCGTATTCAACGTGCCCTTCGCTTTCTTGTCTTTCCTTTCTCGTACGCGTTTGTCTTTTCCGGAGGCTTTCTCCATTGCCATGCGCGCTTTCTTTTTAGCAAGTCGCCGAGCAACGCGAGTTGGATCGGCAGCCTTGGCTTGTTTACGAGATTCTTTCGGTAAACTGGCGATTCGTTGCCCGAGCGTTGGGTCACCCTTGGGAAGGTCGATGGCGGATGGTCGTGAACGAGGGTTGATTGTGGTACCAGAAGTGACCTTCGGCGTGGAAGGCGATGACTGGGGTTTCGCTGCTTTTGCACTGCCTGATTTGCAGCGCTGTAATCGGAGAGTACGCTTCGCGAACTTGAGTTTATCTGATTCTAGCGCGAGGACTTCGTCCACACACTCGCGGTCCTGGTTAATGGTGAGCATGTCTTGAAACACAAACGGGAAGTAAGCATGCAAGAGAAGACATACAGAAAACTGGACATATGCAAAACCTTTCCCGAGCTGAGTCTCCCGATCACGTACAACACGCACGCGCGTAACCCATTTAGCTTTTTGCAGTGTATCTGCCTTGCCGTCTTCCACATTCATGTCAGAGCTGGGCTGCCCTCGCTCCTCGCACATAACCTCCTCGAAAAAGGCGCGTAGATCGTCTTCGCTGGTAGCAAAATCAAGATTACCTACGAAGACGCTTTGCTTGGGATCCGTCAATGCTCCAACTGCAGCAGTAGACTCCGAAGAAGTCTGCACGTCAGCGGGTTTTTTCACGAAGTCGACTCTAAGCATATGCTCAGCGAAGAAAGTTCCGTTGATTTTGTTAACTGCTTCGCGAGCCGCAGCGAACGGGTCCATCACCTCTTTCCGCGGTACAGGTGGCTTATACTCGTCTGACTCGGTAGGTACCGGATATGCGAAAACGGTGTACGCATTTGTAGTCGCAGCACTGTGCTCGTGGAGTTCTCCCTTTATCGCAGCCAGGCGCCGCTTTTCCGCGGGCGTCATGTAGGACTTTTCTCCCTTCTTATTTTCTTCTTCCTCCTTCTCCTGTTTTGAAACGTGGTTTGCATCCTCCTTCTGCGCACGCCAATCTGCAGTGCGTTTCTGTTGCCTCTTCTGTTTCCTTGATACTTTTTCGTCGGTTTCTTCCTCCAGCGTGGCCGTAGGATTACTGAAAGCAATAGAACGATATCGAATGGATTCTATTTCGGCCGAAGGGATATAGGAGAGGATGTGTCGTTTCAACTGCTTCGTAAGCGGCTAGAGCAGCGTATATATCGTTAGATACACGTATAGAAACCCAGTGAAAATGGCAATACCTTGCTTTTCACAACTGCTACTGGTAAATTCCCGATGAAAATAGTCCTAGCGTCACGCCATTCCTTCGTTTCGCCTTCCGGCACATATTTCACTTTCTTCGTCCCTTCCTTCTTACGCTTCTCGGATCTCTTCAACGACTCATGTTGCGGGATGGAGAAACGCGCATCGTCGTCGTCGTCATCGTCTGAACTCCCTGCATTCACCTCATTAATATTGGTTTCTTCTTTGACCTCTGCCCGCTTCCCCTCCTTGCTCTGTTTCTTGTGTTGTGTTTTATTTTCATCGTTTTTCGTGACTGATGAGGTCGAGACACGAGGCTTCTTCTGAGACGTCTTTACGGTTTTGTCTTCCGTTGTGCCATCTAAAGATCTTTTCTTGGCTGCACTAGTACTCTTTGCAGGCACAGTGCTTGCTGCACTGGATGGTCCTGCCTAAACGTCTATTAGCATTTGCCGTTCCTAAGACTAAGAACAAGACTCGTGCACGCACACTCGATTTGAATATGTCATCCAGCCCTTCATCCACGGCTTTACTTGTAAGTAAGTTTGACAGGCTCATTCTTTTATGAATAATTAAAAGTTTGAGATGTCTTTGTAGAGTAGAGGATGAAAGTAGCAACAAATTGGTAAATATTTTCGATTACTTAATATATATTCTTGGTTTGCAGCGATCACGTGCAAGCATGTCCCAAAATTTTGCTGCCGAGGGTCAATTGGTCTTACTTACCCACCCCATCCTCTAACTGGCGAGTATCATTCTCTGTGCCATTGGAGGCTTGATGGCGGATATTCACGATGAAGATGGACATAGGGTGAAGCGGTTCAAGGTTAGTGGATTTTGAAGTTCGATCCACACGAGACAGAGAGCCGACCAGACATTTTGATAGTTCCAATCATATAATGAGCAGCTGAAGGAAGTTCATGCACCTTCAGCTCTTGAACGATCAAAGGCTGATGAGGCACTGGAGGTAAAGCATTCTCACGTCTTTATAAGACCGGAGCATACTCAATCAATCCATAGGACGAGGAATGCCTGTTCCACGGAGCTCTCTCGCACTGGATGCAACTTAACCTATCGCCCTCATTCATTTCCTTCTCGAGAAACGCTCTACCCCTGTCACAGTCTTTGGCACTCCTTGTACACTCATGGAAGGAAGTAACCGAATTATGGCTCGATTGCATCCGAAAGTCAGACGACGAAGCAAAAAAGGCCTTATTGGAGTATGTAATCAGTTCTGCTTTTTCGTCAAGTACTGACTTCTACCAAGTCTGCTCCAGAAGCTTGTCGAGGACCTTCGAACAATAATCGCTCCAGACTATGAGGCAATTACCGATTGTCTTTTCGAGCTACTACCTCGTCGTCTAGAACCAGAAATACTATCAGCACTACTGGGATCTCTGACTACAGTGTTCAAACACGTTTTGGTTCCTGGGATATCAGATCTAGAAAGTACTGATATTCTATCATCCACCTGGAGTCGACTGAGGGCAACGCTTATGAAGTGCAATCCCGAAGTTCAAAGGGCTGTTGCTGAAATGTGGTCATCTTTGCTTCGTCGGTTAAAGAAGGACGACAGAGAGCGATGTGTACGACTTATGATAGGATCAGCACATGATTCTGGTGATTTCATTGCGTGGTCTTTTGTGTTTACGGCGAAGGTAAGGCGAAATTCATTAATAAGCTAACCGATTTGCTGACCTTGGATGTAGAGCGTGGCACAAACGATACATACGTCTGGCCCTCCGCTCATAATAACGTGTCTCGAATATCACCTTACCGTTTCGGAAGGCGAATTGGATGATAACTCAAAGCTAATTCGACGTATACTTACAGCACTAGTTCATCATTGCTCAAAACCGGAGCAGTTTGCTCCGGTTGTGGACCCGATAATTGCGCGGTTCGGTTCTTTGACAGAAATAAAAGATATTAAGCGAACTATCAACGTTCTTGCTGTACCTTGCTCTGTCAGGCAGGATTCGCGTTTGACTGGTAAATTCTTTTCATGCTGATGCTAATGATTATGCGCTCAACATTAACTCTCCACAGCAAAACAGCTCTCAACAGTTTTAGATTTGACAACCAAAATATCGTACGATGAAACACTCCGCGTTCCATTTCTTTCAATAATTACGGCTGTGTTATGTGCGTCATCGGCAGACCTCTCCGTCTGGATGGGCGCAGGCCGTCGAGCAATCGAGCACGCATGGTCCGTGGACGAGACTCTAGCGGTTTCGCTGACAGGCACACTACTCGAAGCTGGCTGGAAGGGATTCAACCAATTTGCGTTGCCACCCTTTCTGAAGACATCTATTGGATTGCTGGCGAATTTGGAATCGTCAGCACATGTTGAGACACTGCGAGTGCTCTCCAAATTCGCTAAAAACAACCTGTTGAAATCCGTAGACGATTCATGGCGTTCCCGTTTGACGGTAATGGTTCGAGCATGTCTTGAGCAGTTTGTTGTCGCGGAGGAGTCGGTAAGTAGAATGTTAAAATACTCGAACTATTGTTGATGACTAAAACCTTAATAAAGGTAATCATTTTGGTCGAGATACTACCACTTTTACCAATCTTGTCCACGCATGACCTTCTACAACCTATTGCGCATATTGCAGAAGACTTGGTCGGCCGACAAGCTGACCAACCATGCTATCCCGACTCATGGGCAAACAATACTTTTGTATTTGGCCTTGTCGTTCGTGTGCTTGCGAAGAGCAGGCAGTCGAGTTTACCGGAAATTTTTGATGCTATCCGGCTGATATACGATGCAATAAAGCGATGGTACTGGTCAGAATACGTCATGGAGGGTATTGCCGAGCTGGCTAAGTCATGGTACGGTTAACTGCTGAATTTCTTCGATTCATCTAACTCTGCGCTCATCACTATATTGTAGTCAATATTCAGGATCCGAGCCAATACCTGACCAACAGAGCATCGTCGAGCGACTGACAAATAACCTCAAATCGCATTCCCACATAATCCGGCGTAGATCTTTGGAACTGCTCAGCTTACCTTGGATATTCTCAAGCAGCAATGCGGATGGCATCAAGCGATGTTTAGCAGCAGAACTTGTGCCTTTGAGTGTACAGGGTGTGCGAGAACGTGTTTTGCTCACTGGTCGGGTGGGCCAGGTTGTGCTCGATGACGATCTTATAACACGAATATGCATTGCATGGCTCCTTGGTCAACTGAAGGTTGGCCTCCGTCCTTTGTGGGCACCAGCCGCACAAGTGCTTGCAAGTATCTCCGGAAGGTCACCAGATACTTTATGGAGCATGACGATTGAGGAGCTGAGAGGCCTCGATGCGTCCTCAGAAAGCGCCATTCTTCCGCCATGGATAACGGACGGTGCTGAAGAGGAAGACGAAGTCGTTGAGGAGGAAAGGAGTTGGCGCGACCCTAGCGCGCACAAGTTCCGAGTGACCCTTAGGCATTGGACTTCGAATGACGTGTGCAAGGACCAGATCATTGAGGTCTGTAGCTCTGGTCATGATTTTGTGCAAAGTATTCATTCTTCTATATGTAGGAGCAAAAGCCTCATGATCGATTTGACACCCGCTCGTACGAAGCTCAGCTCCTCGTCGCATTGGGCGAATTTCCATCGTTGGCAGAGAAACACAGTCGAGATCTCGTTCCTCTCTTCCTTTCGTTTGTCTCACCATCATCAGTCACTGAGAAAGCTTCGCGCATCAAGCTTACGAATTGGCTGAAATTATTAGCGAAATTCGCGAACCCTAGGGCTTTCTACTTATCCAATGACGTGCACTCGGTATACATTTCCCTACTTTCGCATCCGGAAAGGGCCATCCAGTCCGCTGCGTTATCCTGCCTTCAGACGTACAAGTCGCCAGCACTAACGTGCAAGGCTGATACGCTAACGAGATTACTCGATGATACGAAGTGGCGCGATGAACTTGCCATGCTTGACCTTCATGAACTTACACCTGACGAGCGTACGGAGATCGTGCCTGTTCTTATTCGCTTGTTCTATGGCATGATGCGTGAGCGTGGTGGACGCGGGAAGGGTACCGACCGGCGTTCTGCACTCTTGGGAACCCTGGGAGCTTGTACAGACGACGAGCTGGTACTACTTGTTGATCTCATGCTCGAGCCTTTTAAAGAGGAAGTCAACTTCGACCTCTCGGACGACAATGAAAGGTTATGGAAACTCGGGAGAGTCGCACCTCTAACTGCCGCTGAAAAGCAGCAGATTGGCTTTTTGATGTTCCTTGCAGACGTGTTGCGGAATTTGGGAACGCGTATCGTGAAGTCATGGACGCGCTTGATTGTGTTAGCGCTTACGTTAGCCGCGCATGCTCAAGGTGAATTACAAGGATCGACTCAGGGTGATGAAGGGTCTGCAGAAGAAAACGAAGAAGAGAACGACGATGGAAAGGAAATAGATAAACCTTCACACTCGTTAACTCGATCGCGACAATTTCGGCTCATCAGGCAATTAGGGTTGAAGCGCATCACCGAGTTCTTCCGCATTCCCGTAGATTTCGATTACTCGCCGTACATGCCTGAACTGTTCCGCACAGTCATTTCCCCTCGGATCGCCCTGCTGGATCGTGAGAATACACAAGCACCATCCGCGTTGCTCGAACTTCTCTTCGTTTGGTCTTTACGTCCCGATACAGCAATGTATCTTGTGAAATACGATCAACGAACACTTGCAAAGATCTTTGATTGCTTGGTGGCAACGAATGTCAAGCCCACTGTGCAAATTAAGATTTTCGATTTACTCGAACGTCTATTAGTTTTCGCATCCGAGGATGACTCGTTTTCGGAAATAGTCGTGAAGCCATACATGTCGAGCGCGTTAAATAACATCGCTTTGGCAGTCCAGCGTTCTACTGCTGGAGGTTCAGCCTCATCCGTTGGTCTTGTCGCGCAGCGAGAAATTGCGATTCTCTCGAAGCTTTCGCCGTATATTTCTGATGGCAGTCAAGCAGCGACCTTACTATCGATCTTTCTTCCGCAGCTGCGTAGGGCTGGGAAGGGCATACCGGAAAAGTCTAAAGTGGACATGCTCGACATTTTGTGCTACCTAATACCACAAATTCCCGATTTCATGCAGAATAACGGCCCCTTGTTCTGGAAGACTCACGAGACGCTCTCTTATCTTTTCCAACTTCTGCGAGGAAGGCAGGCGCGGGTGTCGCTTGTGAACGCGTTCAAAACGCTTTCAAGCGTTGATTCAAGTCTCTTGCCAACTGCTGATCTTCTAGTTTCTCTCAACTCGTACTCTGTGAAGCGGATAGATGAGCCGGACTTTGATCGACAATTGACTGCGTTTGCGGCGCTCAATGAAGAACGATGGAAGACGCTTTCCGCGAAGGAGTGGACGCCGTTTTTGCATAATATGCTGTTGTTCATCCAAGATGAAGAGGAGTTATCGATCCGGAGTAATGCGGCTCTGTCGTTCAAGCGATTTCTCGATGCGTTGTCCGCAGCCCAGGATCCGGATATGCAATCCTGTTTTGTTCGTGTATTGTTTCCCGGACTAAAACGTTGTCTCCGTGCAAAGTCGGACCTCGTACGAGCGGAAGTGATGT
This sequence comes from Fomitiporia mediterranea MF3/22, assembly GCF_000271605.1. Lineage (NCBI taxonomy): Eukaryota > Fungi > Basidiomycota > Agaricomycetes > Hymenochaetales > Hymenochaetaceae > Fomitiporia > Fomitiporia mediterranea. The sequence continues at coordinate 6,778,565 of NW_006760386.1, forward strand.
CCGTCCTTGCATATGCAGTCGAGAAGTGCGAAAACGTGAATGCACTGCAAGAAATGTGCGTACTTCTCGCTGCGGGTGACGAGGAGGCCAGTTTCTTCAATAATATCTTCCATATTCAGGTTCACCGTCGTAATCGCGCTTTGCGTCGTTTAGCCGACTTTTGTGATGAGCCTGGTTTTCGCAGTAGTACACTGCAAGAGATTTTCGTACCTGTTGTAAACAGCTTCATTGCCGGATCTGGTACAGCGGACCATCATCTCGTTAACGAAGCGATTACGACGCTGGGACGCATCGCGAGACATCTTGTTTGGCCGGCCTATTTCTCTCTTGTCCAGCAGTACATCAGGCTGGCTACAGATAAGAATGCTGCGGAGAGGGCATACACCCGCGCACTGGTTTCCATTCTTGATAACTTCCATTTCTCTATGGAGGATACGTTCACAGAAGAAACCGAAGAAGGAGCAGATGAGGATAACGCTGAGCAGATGCAGAGGAATGTACCGTCTGCTTCCACGAAAATCCATGATGCTGTCAATAACCGGTTGTTGCCCACTTTGCTGAAGCACCTCGAACAGCGAGACGAACTTGAAGATATCAACAGGATACCACTAGCCATCGGTATCGTGAAGGTATCCCTGCACTTACCGGAAGCTTCTCGTGATGTTCAGATCCCGCGCTTGCTCACTATTCTGTCTCAAATCTTCCGGAGCAAGTCGCAGGAAACGCGCGATATTAGTCGCGACACGCTTTGCCGACTCGCAGCAATGCTCGGATCACCATATTTACCTATGATCATTCGCCAACTTCGTGAAGCTCTAACACGAGGCCCTCATCTCCATGTCTTGGCGTTTGTGACACATGCGGTTCTCGTGCATATTACTCTGCCCGAGAATGCCACGAAGTTCGAGAATCTAGACAATTGCGTTCCGGATGTCGTCCATGTTTCGTCAGAGGTAGTCTTTGGTCAGTCAGGGAAAGATGTTGAGAGTGAGGGATTCAAGACCAAGATGAAAGAAGTCCGAGGCTCGAAGAGCAAAGGTATGGACTCCTTCGCGATTCTTGCTAAACATATCACGCCGGCTGCGACGAGCAGTTTACTTCTGCCAATCAAAGCGATCATGCAAGAAACGGAATCGGCAAAGACAATGTCGGTCGTTGACGATGTCCTACGGCGCATGTCTGTCGGCCTCAATGGAAACACGCACTTCGCACTGTCCGAGTTGCTCATGTTCTGCTATACCCTAATTAGTCAGAATGCGCGGTTCTTCCAGGAAAATGTGAAGGTGCAAAAGCGGAAGCTGAAGAAGGTTAACAACGCTGAAGTACAATTGAAGAGGAGAATTGAACCGGAGGCCGACCATTATTCCCATAACTCGTGGAGGTGTGTAATCGTAAATTCATGAGTTTCATCACTAGAGTACTGACTTTTTTCTTCTTTTTTTCTTATCTAGATTCGTCACTTTCGGTCTTGACCTCTTCAACACTGCATTTCGTCGCGGTCGCTTCGATTTTAGTGATGCAAACATCATAACACGACTAGAGCCAATGGTGAATGTCATCGGAAATACTCTTTACGCAAAGAATGGGAACGTGATATCATCTGGACTAAAAGCAACTGCGCAAATAGTCAAGGCCCCTTTAAAGAATGTTGAGAAGTCATTGCCGATGTTCGTCCGCCAGACTCTGCAGATAATCAGAGATACAGGAAACACGGAAGCAGACGCCGTCCAAGCCGCCTTCAAGACTCTGACGATCATCATTCGTGACTGCTCGTCATCACAGGTGAAGGAGAAAGACCTGGCGTTCCTTCTCGAGCTTCTCACACCAGACTTAGAGGAAGTCGATCGACAAGCAAATGCTTTCGCGTTGCTTCGTGCGATTGTTTCTCGGAAGTTCGTTGTTCCTGATATATACGATCTCATGAATCGTGTTGGGGAAATAATGGTGAGAAGCCAGTCTTCGCAAGTTCAGGAACTTTGTCGTGGCGTGCTCCTACAGTTCTTGCTAGATTATCCGCAAGGAAAGGATCGCCTCAAGCAACAGTTCGCATTCTTCGTCAAGAACCTCTCGTATGTGTTTGAAACTGGACGGAAGTCCGTGATGGAATTGCTTGGCGCGATTATTGCGAAATTCAACGGTGAGATTATCGAGGAATACGCGGACATGCTTTTCGTCGCCTTAGTCTTGGTCATCGCGAATGACGAATCAGCAAAATGTCGCGAAATGGCTGCACATCTAGTAAAAACGCTTTTAGATCGGCTACGTGATGAGCAGAAGAAGACAATTGTTTCGCATACCCATTCCTGGGCAGCACAGCGCGACAATGCGGCCTTGGCTCGCGTTTCTTCACAAGTTTACGGTCTGATACTAGATGCTTTGAAGTCCGATGCAAAACCCTATCTCGGTCTTCTTTTAAACGATGTGAACTCCAAGGTCCGAACGGCGGCAGCGTCTGTCGAAGGCGATGAAGGAGAACGTGGACTATCGGAGAATGATTGGCAGATCCCCTACCAAGCGCTCATTTCTCTTTCAAAAGTCTTCCAACACTTTCCCGACACTATATCGGATCACAGTAAGGTTCCCTGGCCATCCATAGCCTCTTTACTTCTTTATCCGCACGCTTGGGTCCGCACAGCATCATGTCGATTGCTTGGCAGCTTGTTTTCCGTGACGCTGGTCTGTGCACCGTCCAATGATCTGCCAGATGACTTCCCGCTTTCTGCTATGGGGATGAGAAGACTAGCGAACTCGTTCTCCCTTCAGCTTAGGAGCGAGAATCTGGACGAGGCGCTTAGCCTGCAAATAGTAAAGAATCTGTTCTACGTTGGAAAGTGCTTCTATGCAATCCAGGCACCAGAGTATCAAACAAAGAATAAGAACATGGTGTCAGATAATGATGCTGCGAATGTCTCGGATACGGGTGACGACGTGGACGAGGAGATGCTGTCCGAACCCGAAGATGGAGAAAAGGAAGTATTAGCAGGTGACAATCCACTGCCATGGCTGTTCTCGCGACTCTCATACCAGGCACGATCGGCATATATTACACGGGTGAACAAGCCGCATCAGGCAAAGAACTGGTCACGGCAATTGACGGCTATCTTTCAATGGTTTGCCGCAATGGTGTCTTGCATGGATGGCCCGCGGCTTGAGCGCTACTTACCGCACATTCTTGCACCTGTCTATCGTATTGCGGAGGATGATATCATTCGAGATCCTCAGATGGGTGCGTGTACTTAAATCTACGCCCACTTTCAAAACCATCATCACTAATGCACAACTTGTGCGGCTCTAGATGAGTTGAAAAATCTAAGTGCTGAGTTTCAGTCTCTCCTACAATCTAAGGTCGGCACATCCACCTTCGCACTGACTTATGCCAACATCCGAACGCGTATTGTCTCGGTGCGGAGGGAGCGTGCCACCGCGCGCAAACTACAACGGACTGTAGATCCAAAGCGCGCAGCTGAGAGAAAGCTGAAGCGAAACGTTGGGAAGCGGAAGAGAGAGAAGGACGAAAGGAGAATCCGGGGCTTGAAACGACGGCGTTCTGATTAGACACTATACTGTACAAGCTTGAATGCAAACGTAACTGCAATAAAAAGTCATACGGGAGCACGTCCAAACCAATGGAAGGTTGGCATATATCAATTGGCAACCAGAGTCCAGCATTAACAATTCGTTATTATACTTAGTTACAAACTCAAGGACCGTGTTGCTTATCCTTGTGTGATATTCTTGTACCTTTTGAGCATCTATCAAGCCAGCACGATAATACTATGTTACTGTCTGATAAGAATATATTAAAGCTATAATATTAAAAACTAAGCCTAAGACACCCTTCCTCGAGCCGAGGATAGGAGTGTTGAGGATATTAGAGTTACTAGAGTCTTGATAAATTGTATAAGCCATGCTGAGATTCTAGTTAGACAAGTACCAAACCCAGACATTAAGCTACTAATCCTACTATTTATATTCTGATATTATTGACTCCAAGTCTTGTATCTCTTTAGTTCCTATATGATATTTCTTTTACTTTTGTATTTTGTCCTTAGTGCCTAGCTCGATAAATCCTTTGGAAGCTGTTAAAAAGTGAAAACTTGATGTTGTATATCTAGCAGAGGGCCAGAGGCAAAGTTGGGTTGAAGCACAACATAGCATGAGCAGAAACATATTCTTATTAATTAGCAGCTCTACTATGGCAGACACTACACCTATGGTTCCTACGTCCAATCTTTCGAGCCACTCTCTTGGACTCAGAGGCCACCACAATGATTCGTAAAGAAGACTCATAAGCTTGTTTCGCGTTTATTCTCTTCACCTTGCGAAATGTTCCTTGGTCTTCTCAGCTTTTTATGTATACAACCGTGTCATGCACCCAATTTGCCCACTCATCAGCATTTTCACTATGGTAAACATTGAAATGATCACATTATTCACATATCGCCTCTAGGATCTTATATGCAAGTGAGCATTCCTCGTTATGTCATTGTTGTCCATAGCCTATATTTGTCCTGTTCTCAATGGAACTTTGCACTGCTTGTCAAACACGTATCTACCCTGAGATTCGCCTATGAGATATATTCCTATTGAGTCTAAACAACAATAAGAAAACAGAGTCTACACACTGCCAGTAACTCGGAGCCTTGCAGTGCTGACTTTACCCTTGCCTTGGTAAGTTATAACCCGTATGTTTGGTCCAAATAAAAGAAGTAAACCTGTAAAACAAGTTGGTGAACTTGAGAGTCCTGCACACTGCAAAAGTGCCGAGCCTCACAATCCATAAGCTTTCCACGCTCTTGTACTAACACTTTTTTAAATTTTTTCTTGGTACTCTCTGTCAGACAGTGATTCAAATCCTTCAGGTTCCATCTCTGTCTGGTAACGTGCTTGAGTTATATTTCTCAGAGTAATCTGTACACATAAGACGTTTCTTACCTTCTGTCTACAATTTCTTTAGTATACTGCTTGTTTGTATCCCCTGAGGAAGCACTGTTCTTTACATACTTTTATACTACTCATTAGCAACTTATAGTTCTAGCAAACGGGTACCAGCATCATTGCATTGCACACTTTAGTCACTTCTGATTACAAATAAAAGAAAGTTGCTAATGAGCATACTTGAATCAAAATAGTGATTCAAAATAAGGGTTAAGTACTTACTGTTCTCTTAACCACAACTGTACCACTAGGCTGGAATCTTCAATTCCTATATGTGGATGATTCAACAAGGTTTTAGTACAATCTACAGAAGAAGAAAAGACTAGAACTAGGAAAGTATGAAGATAATTTCGCCATATTCACAAAGCAAACTATTTTGTGTTTGTAATTACTCTATCATAATTATTAGACTAGAAACGAATGGACACGAATGGATAGTGCTAACTTAACCAAGTTAGCATCAAGAAAAAAAAGGTTGTATTGGGCAAATTACTTGATGTGAATAGTTACTCTAGAAAGAGCAATTTTGTATACTCACTTGTGAGTAGCTATCTGCAGATGGTTGTTTTAGGTTAACTGTGTTATGTACGTCAAGGGAAAGGAAAATAAGGTAGAGTACCAGATGGTTTTGACATTATATAAGATGCATTCATTGTCAGATAGCTTTTGACAATGGACAAATTACAGGATGGAGATGGAGTGAGAGTTAACATGGTTCAATTATACTATTCATATTATTTTCATGATTGTGGGGACGTTTGTTGTAATCATGAGAAATTCCTTCACATTCAATGGAGGAATTAATGGAAATCAAGGCTGACTCCTAGTGGCACCTTCAATTTTGCATAATACATCTGAAATTCTGAATAGTCTTACATTGTATGTATGAAAAAGCTTGCACAGACTCTACAGAGATATCAGCTATCACAGATGCAAGCTCAAACTTGGCTGCATTCAAGCAAGTGTGGCTACTATCAACTTTGCATACAAATCGTTAGCATTAATTAGTACAGATGTTAGTCTTGGCCATGCTATGATTTCAAATTTGCATACTTCCTAGAGGAGCATTGTAGCACTTATTACCTGGATAATAAACTTTGCCAGGAACCATCTTTGCATTTCTTTATCAGCTACTACTATTATTCAAGGAATATAAGAGTGCTATCTCTTATACTCTGGCCCCTCCAGTCCAGAGCAACAAAGTTCACATCTAAGAGATATACCTCAGGTACACACTACTCAGGCATTTTTGCATAGGTTATTTAATGCTAACAGAAATTATGCTAGCAGAAACTAACAGCCCTAAATAACATGTCAAACACAAACTATTATGGATCAGGTGCCAAGTGTGAAGGTCATACATCCCAGCAATATAGAAATACAACCAACCAAGGGTATAATGACGTTACCATGACTGATGCTCCGGATCCTGAACCCCAAGGCAATGATGAGTCATCTGAAGAATTTGACCTCTCTGAAAATGACATAGTAGATTTTGCTGGTGGTACACTACAGAAGTATAACCCCAACCATCCTATGCAGGCCAACACAACCATACTAGACAAGGGTCAAAAGAAAGTACAGAAAGCCAGGACCTCTACTGAGAAACACACCAGCACCACCAGCAAGAAGGACAAGAGAAGAAGCGGACCAATAACCCGCCCCTTGTCGACGGCTGAGAAGTATAAACAAAAAAAGTGAAATCAGTCAAGCAGTGCAGTGCAGGTACATGTAATAGGAGATATTTCGAGAATGGAAATATCAAGATCCTAAACACTTTTCTACACTTTCTACAGAGTAGTCTGTGTGAATAGCAGGATAGTTGATGTTTAGTCTCATATTAGCATGTAGCTGCAGATCGAAATTATAAGATTGTAAAGAAATTTAGTTATTGAATAGAATGGCTGAGAAGCAGAATGATGAAGTAGTAAACAAGCACACAGCTAGCACAGAAGTCTCATTACAGTTCCTTCAGCCTCAGAGCTGAGAGCACTGCTCAACTTTAGTGTTATATGAAGTGGTTTTTTTTTGCTGAATAGCTATTGACACTGGATAAATTACTACAGTATCAGAGCTGTATTAGGAAAACCAAAAAAACCCATATTTATATATAGTTATATAGTAACTTAAAACTGTATATAATCTTAAATAACTGTATAAGACTATGATACTATATAATTTCAAATAGCTGTATAATTAATAGTACAGTAGCTGTATAAGACTATAGTACTATATAATATTGTATAAGGTTATAATGAATAGTATTATAATTGTATAAATATATAGTATTATATATTACTTAATAGTATAGTAGACTATAGTATAATAGTACTATAATAACATATATTGCTTAATAACTGTGTTTAATAGTAGAATAATAGTATTATAAGTGTATAGTTCTGAAAAATCAAATATAGAGTAGTATATAAATATTAATATATTCTAGTAGTAGAATAGTTATCTATATAAAGCTGTATATCTCTTAATAGGTATTATTTTCCTTTGTATCTAATTATTATTTAAATAACAAAAAATAATAATATTAATGTATTTTATACAATTCATTGTTATTTACAATAATTAAGAAGGAAAATAATCTAAGAATGTATATATAGTAATAGTAGTACACCTAGTAGGCTGGTTGACTGTGAGGGCATTAAGAAGCTTAGTAGTAATGACAGTGTCTGTAGTTAACCCTACTCTTGTAAGTACTCTATATTACCTATTTTAAAATTAGTAAAGTCTGCTATCTCTATTCCTGTACACTACTTATATTGTGTACAGACATCTGAATAGACTACTATACAGTAAGCTACCTGTAGAAAGTAAGCCAAATTCACTGTAGTTGTCAGAATTGGTAGTAGATACTAGTAAAGAGATACTCACAATACTTATAGTATAGTGTAATAAGCTGCCTCTGCCTCATTCTTTTTCTAACAGTATTTATAATAGAAGAGGATAAATATGTTCTTAAATTGTTTAATATACAGTCAAAAACTGCTCCTTTAAACACAACTGTTCCTTTAAACAGACTGTAATATCTTACTCAAATCTTAATATTATTTTATGAAAATTTAATACAAGGTATTACTATATGACCCAAATGTATATATAAGATTTGAGAGAAATTGAGCAAGAAATAAAATTAAGAAAAATCAGACAGTTAAAGAATTTAGTAAAATTGTCCTGTAGCAAACTTTGCAAATTTTCTGGTGATATTTCTATTAATCCAATCAAGTTGAAACTTTGCATATATGATTATTAGTATCCAAAATATACAATTCTACAGTTTTTATTTTAATACACTGAGTTGTACAATTTATTAAAAGTAAACATTAAGAAAAGTCAAGAAAGTATGACAGAAAGAGAAATGATTAACACAATAATGTAATTTGCCAAACCTTTGTGTAAGAATTGTGTCAGAGCATTTGCTATACCCTTGCTAATAAATTAGTGTTTTTTTTACTCTTTTTTTCTGCTTGCTCACTCTCTATTCTGCTTAGTACACTATGGTCAAGCATGCTAAGTTTAAATCTCTAAAAAAAGGGAGGAATTAGAGGAAAGGGAGAGGAATATGAGTCAAGCACATTAGGAAAAAGCTACATTACTTATAATGTATTATAGACTTTGTAAAGTATAATGTAAGTATTGTATATATATTGTAATAAAATTATAAAGATCTTGCAGTTATTTACAATGTATATACAATACTTATATTACTTTTACAAAGTCCACAATGTATTACTATGAATCTGACTTTTTCCTAATACAGTTGAGGCTTATCAGTTGGACCAAAAAAAGTCCCAGAGAGTGTGTCTAGGACTAAGAGGAGTGGCTAGTATGTTTAAAGGGGTTACAGTTGGAACATTAAGGAATAGGGCAGCTGGAATAAAGTCTATCCTAGAGTTTAATACTTTAAAATGCTGTTTAATAAAGGAGGACAATCAGACACTTACAGAACTTATTTGGATCTCTTCTAATCAAAGCTGCCTATTCAGTCATAATAATATTGAAAGGGCAGCTAATTAACTCCTTAAGGTATGGTATGGTACAAGTTACAAGCCTGTAGGACCTACATTTGTTCAGAGATTCCTAGAGTGTTATTATACTAAGCTAAAAACTTACTAGAGTTCTCATCTTAATACACAATAAGTAAATAGTCTAAATCTAACAGCTGTTAGTAAATGGCTTAACATTCTGGAGGAGGAAACTGTAAGATCTTTATAATTTTATTACAATATATGTACAATACTTACATTATACTTTACAAAGTCTACAATACATTATAAGCAATGTGACTTTTTCCTGATAGAGTCACAGGAGTGAATAGAAATAAGCTAGCAGCTTTCAAGAGGAGGAAATTTTGTACAGAGAGAGACAGGGGCCTAGGAGGAGTTGGTAGGATAGTTAGAGTGTGCCAGCATGACAAGAGTCACAGTCTGTTCAAAGGAGCGCTTTTTGTGACATTTCCCTCATTTTTTCTTGCCTCTCTATTAATTTTTTGGGGCACTCTATGCCTGTATAATTTTTACATAGTA
>NW_006760386.1:6793809-6806788 GCF_000271605.1 Fomitiporia mediterranea MF3/22
AGTAATGTATGTTCTTATATGTGTACAGTTTGATAGGACCAATAATATTGATATGAATAAGATCTCCAAATTGATTTGCAAGAGGAGATTGACATAGTTTTGGTATTGGTGTATGTTCAATATTTGCTTTTATACATTCAATACATTCTTTTTCTTTATAGTTCATTATTTTAGTTGATAGTACACTTGGTTGTGTCTTTAATAATCGTTTAATATAATTGTAACTTATATGTCTAAAGTGTTTATGTATATCATAAATAGATAGTTTGTTCATTGTTTTTAATAAATGATTATTGTACAAAATATACAAGTTATTTCTCAATCATATATGTCTGATGTATTCATTACATGGTGATGTTATAGTACAATTATCATTTGTAAAGATAAAAGAATAACCTTCCCTACATAGTAGTGCTTGACTTATGAGGGAAAAGTTCATTTGTAGATAGTAATAGACGTTTTGTAATGTTATGATGCTTCTTTCTCATATATTCTTCAGGATTTCAATACACATAGATCCAGCTCAATTAAGAGTCATTATTAATCTATTTGTAATAGTTACAATTGTAGGAGTTATGTTGTGTACATCCGTTAATCGAAATAGATAAGGAGTAGCATGTATTGATACACTGGAATCAAGTAAATCCATCATTTGTGTATAGGATTTCTTGTTAGCTATGATTGTATTTGTAAATACGTTGGTACATACCCAGGAAACATATTGTTCGAATTGTTTGTCCTGGTTGCTTGGAATAAGAGTGTAGGTGTTATTGTTCATTTCAACATTGCCTTCCTTTAATTCAATGTTGTTTTTGTTTGGGTTTTCAATAATAAATTCATTTGTTGTGTTTTCTACAGTTTGATTTGTTTTGTGCACAATGTTAGCTTGATGTTTGGTGCATGCAAGCTTTGTAGCTTCAGTAGGAGGTTTGCAGCATTCCTTAGAGAAATGTCCTGTTTTTCCACAATTGAAACATTTTGCTTTTGTTGGATTGAACAGATTTGGCAGATTGAATTTCCTCCACTTATTAGCTTTATACATTGTATTAGTGTGTGCATTATTCTTTGTCTGATCATTAGAATCTTGTGCTCGTTTAGCACAGTAATTGTTGTAGGCATTCTGTAATGTAAGGATTAGTTGCTTTAGTTCAACTTTCTTATGTTCATCAACTGGTTTGCCTTTGTTTTAGGCATCAGTAGATTGTATTATTGTATTTACTATGTGTGTATATTGCTCAGGAGTGGCAAGCAATATTGCTACTTTGTATGTAGAGTTGTGTGGTGGATCACTGTTAGTAGACAGAGTTACATATGCTTCCTCAAGTCTGTCTAATATATGTCTGAAATGTTTTACATGGTCTCTACAAATAAACAGTACTGATTTGTTAATAGCCTTTTTATGTACCATCTAGGGGTTAAAGCATTCTTCAAGCACTTTCATTAACTGAGGGATAGACATATTGAAGTGTATATAGTTTGCTAATATTGTATCAGTAATGTTATTAACTATACATGCATGAATAGCCTTAGCCATCTCCCTCTCAGCTTTGTTCTGTGGTTCATCCTTTAGTAAGTGTTCAAAGTACATAGCTGTAACACTAGAAATGATACAGTAGTGCTACATCTTGTAGTTTGCTTTGGTCTTAAGCATTGTAATGTTTTGACCAAAGTATTTAGGTACATTGGCTGGTTTACAGTATGTATCTGTATGTGGGGGAACCATGATACAAATGTGTGCAAATGTATGCAAGTAAAGAGTTTAGAGTGTATAGTAGATATGTGTATACAGGGAGTGTAAGGCTCATAACCTGTTGAGAGGGAAAGCTTAAGGGGGGCACACATAGACAAGGGGTAAGGTAATGATTGACTACTCAGTGTCTCTTGTCCTTATATTGTATGTATTCTAACTGAGACATTATGAAGTCATTGTCTTGTAGTTTGTCTGTTGATGAACTAATTATCTCATAATACAAACACTAGTAGCAAATTCAATGTATAAAGTGTTACAGTTCTCTACTCTCATACTTTCAGTTCTGAGGGTTCTACACCCTTCTGTACCAGAACTCAGGACTTCTGTCCCTTAGAGAGTACTGTCTATAGACTATATGTATACTGACTCTTACTACTACCCTTCCTTACTTCATCATTCTATTCCTTTGACCACCCCTTCATTCTTTGTTCATTCTATAGTCTCTTACCCTTTGTCTATCCCTTCATTCTTTGTACCTTTATCTTTGACCTTCCTTTCTTTCATTCTTTGTGGCTTATCATTCTTAGTAGCTTATGCTCCCTGAGTACTCTTATGTAGTTTAGTATATATAGGTGTACAAGATCAGACTAGTCCTGTAGTCTTGATCTTGTCTACTCTAGATAGTCCTGTACTCTTAGGCTCACTCTATATACTCTACTCTTGTCTCACTCTCTTTCTCTGTCTGTTCTGTAAGTTCTGACTATGTTCTAGTACTTACATTCTGTATTTCTGTTGTGTAGGATAGTTGTAGTCTGGGTCCCCTTACTGAGCCTTTAGCTCCCCTCTACACTGTTACTAACATTAGATTAAGACTACCTATTACTACCCTACAACTCTCCTACATTTCAAGCATTAGTACTCACTGTTGTGTTGATCTCTTTTCTTTGTCCTAACCCTTTTACATTTTTAAATTTTAAACTTTCTAAAACCCTTTTAAACTTTTGCTACCCTTCATTCTATTCATTACCCCTTTTAGTTTAGTACTGATTCCTTTGTAGTATAAACATAGACCCTTCTACACTAACTGCCACCCCTACTGTTCTACCAGATTAGCAGTTATGAGCAGATCTAGCTTAATACATACAGACCTCTATCTAAAAGGCCTTTGCCTACTATATGCCCCTAGCCTCTTCAGAACCTGTTCTAATTGTTCTAGAAGTTACAACCTGTTCTAGAAAGAAAGTGTATATAGCCTGCCCTTCAGACTTTAATAGGCAGCACTTTAAGGACTTCTAGCACCAAGTTAAACTATATGTGACTACTACTTTGACTAATCTATCCTTAGATCTTGATTGTATCCTATTTGTCCTCTCCTTCATAAAGGAAGGCAATACAGCCACCTGGGCCCAGAACTGGATCAAAGGCTATTAAATCAGAAGCCTGATCTGACTTTAGAACAATGAGTCATATTCAGAATTTATAGGGCAGCTCTGTACTTCCTTTATTAATCTGAATGAGAAGTGTAATACACAGAACAAGCTTGTGTCTCTGTGACAAGGCAAACATTCTACTAACACCTTCTTTCAGGAGTTTAATATCCTAGCCTAGAAGGCAGGATTTGTGCTTAGGTTCAATAATGTCCTTATTAGAATGCTTGAAAAAGCTCTTCACTCAGAACTAGTTAATAAGATTCTTAGAATGATGCTAGAACTAGTTACATACACTGAGTGGAAGACATACACTATTTCCTTCAACCAAGCTACAGCTTGGATACATTAAGTCTGTGTAGAACACCTGTACATACATCTGACTCTAATAGTTCCAAGCCCTCAGATTGATCTGTCTGTAATTTGTAATCAATCTGTTCTGATAAACATTAGAGAAGTCTAAAAGTAAGGAGCATACTTTGTCTACAGAAAGTCAGAGCACCAAATTAAGGACTGTCTACAGAAGCAACAGTATATTTGTTAGGTCATTAGAGTAATGATGAGTAATGAGTAGGATTTGTAGTAAGAAGCCTTTTCTACAAATCTAGAAGTCACCTCAGAACTCTCAGACCCTGACTATGTACTCTAGGATTTTGTAGAGACCTAACAGTGAATACAGTACTGAAGAGCTATGACTCAGCCTTTTTAATGACCACTTTTGATTCAATGGACACTATAGGATTAGAAGTAAATAAAGTAAGAAAAGTAGAAAAAGTAGAAAAAGTAGAAAAAGTAAATTAATAAAATTATTTATTAGAAAGAAAAAAGTCAAAAACAAAAGTAGATAGTTCTCCTATTTCTTCTGATTCTTTTAATTCTTCTCTTTACACTTTATCTGAGTCTAAATCTGTACAATCTGACCTACTACTTCTACATTCTAAGATCTTAGAACATTCAGAACACTACCTAGCCCTGTTCACTACTTAGTAGTTTGTCTATAGTATTAAGTAGGGATAGTCTCAGCTGAGTTTACAGCTGAGAACATAGGTCTGTCCTTGTTGAAAGAGAGAGGTTAATAAGGAAATGTTAGTATATATACTTACTCTCTCAGATAACAAGACTGTACAAGCTGTATGTTCCCTTCAGAACAAGTAGTAGTTCATCTGAGAATGTTCTGAGTACTAGCTCTAAGTCCCTATCCTCTTGGCTCCCTTCTCAGGATCCCTCCAGATTCAAACAATAGCTCTAGTAGACAGTAGATACACTAGTTTGTGTATTAATAAGGCCTTTGTGTAGGAACACCACCTCCCTACTCAACATGTTCCTCTTCCAATCCTAGTATATAATACAGACAGAACCCTAAACTAGAATGGTCAGATTACTAAGTTTGTCCAACTATGAATGACCATTCAGGATTATAAGGAAAGTATTGAGTTTAGAGTCACTAACCTTAGAAAGACAGACATCTTTATTAGATTTGAATGGCTCAAGGCTTACAACCCTACTATTGACTAGTTAGAGTAGACACTTGTGTTTGATTAATGTTCTAAGTCTTGTAACTACTTTGTACTACTGTTCTAAGTGGATACAGATGCTTCTAATATTATTAACAGTTCTGATAAAGGTGACCAGTTGTTCTTCTTTAACTAGGATAGATATGTGGACACATATTCTAGTCAAGGCAGAATAGAGTCAATCTGAAGGATGTCTGAGACAGAACTAGTCTAGAACCCTTTCAGAACAACTCTACTCTAGAACATACATAGACTCAGCCTGTCAAATTTTGTCTGAGAGTTCCCTAAAGTCTTTAGTGAAGAGGAATTTGACTAGCTTCCTGAACACTGTCCTTAGGACTATATAATTGAATTGACTAAGAGTTTCTAACCTAAGGATTGTAAGGTCTACCTACTTAACAGAGACAAGTAGGAGGCACTCAACAAGTTCCTTTAGGAAAATCTTCAGAACAGTCAGATCCAACCCTTAAAGTCCTCTATAGTCTCCCCTTTCTTCTTTGTCAAAAAGAAAGATGGGAAGCTCTGCCTAGTCTAGAATTATTATTGTCTTAATGAGAGTACTGTTAAAAACAAGTATCTACTCCCCCTAATTCAGGAGCTCATTAATAAGACACATACATTCAGGGTTTTCACTAAGTTGGATGTTTGATAAGGATATAATAATATTCAGATCCAAGACAGAGATGAGTAGAAGACTGTGTTCTAAACCAATTACAGATTATACAAACTAACTATAATGTTCTTCAGACTAACTAACTTGCTTACAATATTCTAGTCATTTATGAATCACATCCTTACAGATCTGATTGACTTAGAGTATGTTAGTGTGTATCTAGACAACATTCTAATCTTCACCCAGACAGTCAAGCACTATTACTAACTGATCTGAGTAGTTCTACAATAGCTCTGAGATAATAAACTATTCCTCTAAGAAGTAAAGTACTCTTTTACACAGGAGTCAGTAGATTATCTAGGCTTTGTAATTGGTAGAGAAGAGGTCTGTATAGATCCAGTAAAGGTAACTACAGTTTGGAACTAGTTACAACCTCAGAACCTAAAACAGGTCTAAGTGTTCCTTAGGTTTACAAACTACTACTAACACTTTATTCAAGACTTTAGTACTATTGTCTGGCCCCTTCACAATCTCACCAGCAAAGATGTTCCTTAGTAATAGGATGATTAGTAGTAGTCTGTGTTTGAGTCTCTTAAGCAGGCTATTACTAGTAAGCCTGTATTAGTAGTTCTGACAGTTGTAGACAAGTTCTGAGTCAAAGCTAACTCTTCTGACTTTGCAAATAGAGTAGTACTGTCCTAATTCATTGACAGAAAGTAGTGTCCAATAGTGTTCTGATTAGAATCCCTCTCTACAACAGAATGGAACTACCTTATCTATAACAAGGAACTCCTTACAATTGTCTGTTCCTTAGAGGAGTAGTGTTAATATCTCCTTAGTACTGTACAGAAGTTTAAGATTTAAAGTAATCACCTTAATCTCTAGTACTTCCAGACACCTCAGAAGCTCAACTACTACTAAGCCTGCTAGATGTTAGAACTGTAGAATTATAACTTTGTACTAACTTACAAACTTAGAACACAAATGACAAAAGCCAATTTACTCTTAAGACAAGCAGGTTATAAAAGGGGGGAGAATGATAACAAAAATCTTGTTCTTCTAGACAATTCCTGTTTTGTATCTAAGACAATCTAAGAGATCTGACTCAAATCTAAGAATGTTGACTTTGTTACTTATATACAGTAAGCTCTAAGACACACACAGGACTAGGTTGTAGTAAAGTAGCTAGAGAAGTAGGCTAGAGATTAGGAGGAGGATAAGGATGGACAGGTTTACTAGGAAGGCAGACTGTACATTCTGAAGGATTGGAAGCTGTAGGAGAACATTGTCTGAGCTCATTATAACAATCTGACTGTAGGACATTTAGGCTAACACAAAACACAGGAACTCATTACTTAGAACTACTAGTAGCTAGGAATACAAAGGGAAATCCTAAAGTATGTAACTGGTTACAATATGTGCTAACAGACTAAGGTCTACTAGACAAGGGTTTAGGCTCCCCTACATTTGTATTAGATCCTAGATCACTCTTAGAAAGAAGTCTTAGTAGACCTGATTAGTAAGTTACTCAAGTCTTAGGGTTACAACACTATCTGTATGATTGTTAACTGATTCTCTAAGCAAGTCTATGTGGTTCTGACTCAAACAGAACTCACTTTCAAAAGCATAGTGTGTATCTATCAGAATCATGTCTTCTGCTTACACAGACTCTCTCAGAAGCTCATTCATGATTGTAGACTGTAATTTGAGTCAAAATTCATACAGGACTTGTATATACTTCTTAGAATTCAAGGGAACCCTTCTACTATATACTACTTATAGACAGACAGTCAAACTGAGTAAGTCAATTAGGAGATTGAGCTCTACCTCTGAATGTTCATCAATTATCAGTAATCAGATTGGTCTGAATAGTTAACTCTGGCAGAATTTGTACACAATAACTAGTAACACTCTACAATAGGACAGTCCCTGTTCTTCCTTAATTATAAGAGACATTTGTACTAGGGGACAGTTCTGAACTGGAACAGTAGTTCTAAATCTGTAACAGACTTTGTAGAACAGATACATAGAACCAGGGAGGACACACAAGCTCTTTTGGAAAAGGTAGCACAGGTTATAAAGCAGAACTATAATTAGAAGAGGTCTGTAGCTGAGGATTACTAGCCTGGTGACAAAGTTATGCTAGAAGCTACTAACCTGACTATGGATTGCCTAATAAAGAAGTTAGACAACAAGTGCTTCAGACCCTTTGTTATTGAAAAGAAGGTTAGTGCTTCTGTTTACAAACTCCAACTTCTAGCAATATGGAAGCACATACACTCAGTGTTTAACAAGGTTCTACTGTCTTAGTACTATGATCCAGGTTTTCCTTTATAACAAAGACTCCTACTACCTCTACTAGAACTCATTAGTTCTGAACCAGAATATGAAGTAGAATACATAGTAGATACTAAGCTAGTGTACAGAAAGCTCAAGTTCCTTATCTACTAGAAGGGATACCTAGTTAAGGAACATACTTAGGAACCTGCTGAGAATCTCACTCATACTACTAAAACAATCTAAGACTTCTATTAACTTCATCCAAGTGCTCTGTGTTAACTCTGCCTCACAGATTTCCAAACCCTACTGTTCTAACTTATGTCTAAACTACTAACCAAGCTCAATGTTCACTAATTAGAACAATTGGTTTTAGAGGGGGGGTAATGTTATAGTTCTCTACTCTTATACTTTTAGTTCTAAGGGTTCTACACCCTTCTGTACTAGAACTCAGGACTTCTGTCCCTTAGAGGGTGCTATTTATAGACTATATGTGTACTGACTCTTACTACTATCCTTCCTTACTTTATCATTCTATTCCTTTGACCACCCCTTCATTCTTTGTTCATTCTATAGTCTCTTACCCTTTGTCTATCCCTTCATTCTTTGTACCTTTATCTTTGACCTTCCTTTCTTTCATTCTTTGTAGCTTATCATTCTTAGTAGCTCATACTCTCTGAGTACTCTTGTATAGTTTAGTATGTATAGGTGTACAAGATCAGACTGGTCCTGTAGTCTTGATCTTGTCTACTCTAGGTAGTCCTGTACTCTTAGGCTTACTCTATATACTCTACTCTTGTCTCACTCTCTTTCTCTGTCTGTTCTGCAAGTTCTGACTATGTTTTAGTACTTGCATTCTGTATTTCTGTTGTGTAGGATAGTTGTAGCCTGAGTCTCCTTACTGAGCCTTTGAGTCCCCTCTATACTGTTACTGACATAAAGCTGAATTAATAGCTCTTGTAAGAGGAACACAGGAAGCAATTGTACTTACTCATTTAGCTGAAGAGATTCTACAGGTCTCTGATACACTAATTAATATCTATTGTAATAACAATACTGTTATACAAACAGTTACATCAGACAAACTCAAATATTCAGAACAAACAAAGCATTTAGATTATAAGAAAGATTTTATTAAATGCTACATTGAGTTAGAGTACATAAATGCAAAATACATACAGACAAACAATCAATGAGCAGATATATTAACTAAAGTACTACATGTACTACAAGTCAAACATCTTACCAGTTTACTCAGACTAGTAAGAGTTTGAAGGGGAGTATTATGAGATAATTAGTTCATTAATGAATGAACCACAAGACAATGACTTTATAATGTCTCAGTTAGAATACATACAATATAAGGATGAGAGACACTGAGCAGTCAATCATCACCTCACCCCTTGTCTATGTGTGCCCCCCTTAAGTTTTTCCCTCTCAACAGTATAAGTATAAGTATTAGTATTAGTATGAGTATGAGTAGGTAACTGGATCAAGGAGATGGATACACTGTGAACAGTATATAGTAGGTGTGAGTAGTACACTAGTGTTAAGATCCAGAGTATTAAACAAGCTGATTTGAGCTGTAAGTAAAGTCATGTCTGAATGTATATATTGTATATTCTAATTATGTCTTACAATCAGAGGTGTAGTAAACTGAGTCATTGTGGATGACTGCAAATCTGAGACATTCTAGCTTGAAGGTAGAAGGTAAAGTAGAAAGTGTGTACAGACTCAACTTGAACAGATGTAAGTAGTAGGCTACTACTTCTGTTTAATATAGTAACATACTTAATACAAAGGAATGTAAATACAATGTAGTATAAGTGTATTTAGAGTAATGTAAAGTATTAAATAGGTAGGGAAGGAGGAAACACATGAGAGTAGCACAATAGGAATAGATGTACATAGGTATTGTTGCAGGCTTGTTCTTATTAATTGTTACTTATACTATAAAGTAGGAAGAAGTATACAAGTGTATAGAATATTAAAGAAGTTGTTCAGTATTAGTTGACAATACAGATACACAAATGTGAATATAAAAAGAAAAGACAAGCATAAAAAAGGAGGACAACAAAGGAGAGACAATATAAGCAGTAGAGTAGGAGGGGTTAAGACTATAGAAATAAATTATATATATTTACTATTTCTGTATTTTATAATTGAATATAAGTTTCAGGGCTTGAGAAAGTTATTATGAGTATTAATAGTGTTAAAGTAGAGAGTGCCTACTTGTCAGTATTAAATATTTGAGTTCTTACAGTACTTGATTACATAATACCTTTTTTTTGTAGTTGTGTTTGCAACTTTAACTCTGTAACATATAACATAACTCACTCAGTCAGAATTAGTACAATTATTGAAACTCTCTTAAATATATGAACTTATTATATTGTATTTACAGTTAAAAATAAAAGAATTGACTTATGATCAATAATAAAATTAATATTATACAAAATATGTATTATTATTAATATTCTTTTAAAGTAACAACTAAAAATCATAAAATATTATATGTTTTACAATTTAAAATATTTTTAACAATTTTACCTGTACAGTTTGTTTGTATAGACATGAATATTGAGTATTGTCCTCTATAGTGTTGATGCAAGAAAATCACAAGTTCATTTTCCCACACAGATAAGAGTCATGTGTATGTTTATTTCCATTGCTACTATCTTAAGTTAACAACCTGAACAACTCCTTCAATATTTGCTGCTGTGTTTGACACAACCAGCTACTCTACTACTACATAAATGTAATACATTGACCATGTCCAAAGACACACACCATGGGTTGCCACAAGATTAAGATTACCCTAATAACAGTGTACACATCTCTATGTCCCTCTCCATCCACTAGCCTATTTCTATTGTCCTGTCTCTCTCTCCCCTGTGCTATTTTCTTACACAATTCAGTTTGCCATGCTGACTCTTCTCTCTCTCTGTTGTTGGCACTGGTAGCACAAGCACAACTGCTCAGTAACTTTTCTCAAGGAAAGTTGTGTTCTCAGTTTTGCTTATGCACACTTGTGCGACGCGTTGTACAGGAGCTGCAGTGCTATTGTGATGCATTGACCGAGTTGCCCCGCTGCGCTGCTGTGTGCTCGCTATAATTATTTCGACGGAGGCTAACGCCTATTTATTTTTATGTCTCCCTTGTTGTCGGCTGTCCGCTGTCGGTAACCACTCTGTGTGCTGTGCTGCACTGTCTGTCTGTTGCATGTTTTTGGCTGGCGCGTCGAAATTGCCCATGGCGTGCAGTGGAAGAACGGGCTATTCAAGAAGGCATATGAGCTGGGAATGTTGTGTTCTGTGGACGTAGCAGTGATCATCTTCGGTGCGTTCAAGGCCGTTCTGTCGCGCATCTTGCGTCCCTGTTCTCACACACCTGCCTGCTCTATTTTTGGCACACTACCTTCCTGCTCGACGTCAACGGCGGCATGTCGATTCCCTTCTTCGTCTGACGCGCCCTGACCGCCCCGAGGGCAACTCCCGATGCCGATGGCTGATGACGCCAACAATAATGATGCCGCTGAAGAGGAACAGGCCGGTCACCATGTGAAGCTGCACAAGTACTGCTCGACCGACGTCGACAACATGGTCCAACGACACATCCATGTGCGTACATGTCTTTCGTTTTTCCTTTTCTTTGCTGTGTGCCCCATAGCCAGCCCTTTTCTCTGAGTCTGCACGCCAGCCTTTGACTCATTATTCTATTCCTATTTCTTTTTACATTTTATTTTGTTTACTTTGTGTGACTACTTACTGACACTCGCCTGCTCTTCTTGTGTTCTCCCTTGTGGACTTGACTGTGGCCCCCCAAACGAACTGTGTGATGTGATGTGATGCAATGCCACCCATGGACGCATCGACCCCTGTATATCCGATGATTGACCCAATGCACCACTCTCTCATATTGCCCCTGTGCTAAATTGCAGTCACCACAGTCTATCTATCCATCCTCTCTCACTACTGTTCTTCTGCTCCTGCCCTCCGCACCTGGCCACACATCTCACCTGCACTGTGTTTCACTACACAGCCTTTGCAAGCTTCCTTGGTTCCTCACGACGCCCGCACGCGTCTGCTCGCACTTCCCGTTACTATCACCTCCACAGTCTGTCCGATCAGCACGCTCCCTGTCCCCCTATCCGTACATCACGCATCCGGTTCAGTCGACCTGTATTGCTGTAATACTCCGGCATGGCTTTTTTTCACTAGTTTGACGGAGAACGAGAATCTAAGCATCCAGCTGACTTCGGCAAGCAACCAGACAACGGTGCTCACAATGATGATGATGACGATGACGAAGGGCCGAGGCCCTCGGGTTCTGGAGGTGCTTCTTCAGGCAGGCAGCCAAGTGGTTCCATGGGAGGCAATGCGGGTATGAGTGGAAGAAGTGGGGGCAGCATGAGTATGACTGGTAGAGGTGCACCCGGTATAGGAGGTATGGGTAGCGGAGGAAGGGTGGCCGGCGGCATGAACATGGGTCTTGACGTGAGTACCATTTGGTTTGCATTTCTTACTGTCATTGGTGTTGGTACTGCCAGCATATGGAAGTCAATTACTCATTTCCTGATTTTCTGTCTAATTAGATTGACTATCGACCGTCATCGCTCAGTTTGCCCCCTCATATCTCCTCATCATTTCCCAGTCACTCCTTGCCAGCGCATTCCTCCCGTCTCACAGCACACCCGGGCTCTCACACCTGTCTGCACCGTCATTTCCTTCTCACACACAACACCCGTCGCTCTCCGCACATCTCGACTCACCGGCAATCGCATCATTCGTACTCATAGTCGCCCACAAGTGCGTACCCAGGACCGGGGTCCGCAATCCCAGTCAGTCTTGAGCGCCATAGCCCTTTCAACTTTAGTCTCCCTCAGACAAAACGGCCGAGGCTTGGTTCATCAGCATCTTCCGGCGGAGGCACGTATCCAGGTGGTCCGTCGGCGTATACAATTGACGATCCAGGTGCACATGCAGCATACTTGCGGAATCAGAATCAGAATCAGGGACATGCACAATCGGGTACGTCACGATCGCAGTTTGATTTGCTCATTAGGCTCTCAACGCCTTCACCGTCCCCTACAGGCGGCGGAGGCAATAACACAAGGTCCTTTTATGGGCAGCAGACCCATGGGCAAGCAAGCCCGCCACTCTCAAATGCATCATCTACACCTTCGAATGCGAACTCTAATCTATTTTCCGGGTTACTAGGTACAGGCGGTGGCGGAAGTCCGACAGTTACCTCTCCGCACCATTCTCACCCACCGCGCGGTAGGAGCGGGACTGAATTAGATTCGGAATGGCCGGTGCACAGTTCCTCTCAGACACAAAGTCAGCAAATCCAGTCGCGACCTAGCGCTGGACAGGGAGGATCGGATACCGCCTGGCTGGATTTTTTTTTCTCTAGCGCCCCCGCTTCTGGGTCAGTAGCCAGGGCGGGGGGGGGGGGG
>NW_006760386.1:6807217-6812688 GCF_000271605.1 Fomitiporia mediterranea MF3/22
GGGGGGGGGGGGGGGGGGGGGGGGGGGGGGGGGGGGGGCGCATCCTCGTCTTCAAACATACTCTTGGAAAGCAGACACGCTCTGACTCATATCTAGGTAGTAGTGTTGACGAGGACGACGGACCTGGGCAACGGGTAAAGTAGGAGGAACCAAGCGATGGCAGCGCGGGTGCTGCAGGTAGCATGGGCCCTCAACACTTAGTAGGCAGTAGGGGGTCAGAGCTGGATATCTTCGGTACAAGGACTTTGTCCTATGTTTTCTTGCCTTGTAGTTAGTTAATGTACATACATACTATTACAATATAATATTGTTTTAATATCAAACAAATCATTTGTTGAAAGCAAAGGTATAATTTCACAAGTAAATATATAGAAAAATACTCTGTACAATGATACTATCATACTATTAAGCTATATACATTATTATACAAAACTTTACTAATACTGTTATATCAGAATATATTAATATTACACTATGTAAATACTTATCTATGAATCAAAAGCACTATTAAACTATACAACTATAAATGTCTATGAAGATATACAGTACTATAGTACTATACAAAAAGATATACAAAATGACAGAGGGGGGATTTTTTTACACTACTATAGAGCTTTAGATAGCTATGGACCCTATTAGAGGGCTGTACAGATGGCTATAGCTGGTTAAGTTTTCATTGATGTGTCATCAATTTATTTTAATTGTTTTTGATGGGTTTGCAGTCTAGGGAAAATATCCATTACTTCTATAGGAATATATCTTCTCTTACACATAATAGCCCATCTCAATTTTTGTATTTAATGAATATTTACCTCAGTATAAAAAAGAGGGGACTCCTAGTAGAATGGTACCCTAACCATTTTAAGTAGTGTCTCTGTGTGTACCTTAAAAACAGCAAATACACCTTGTAAGGTGTATTTATTGTATTTATTGTATCAGAGAATGAACCAAGACTGTTGGCTGGCCTGGCAGCCTTCTTGTTTAGTGTAGCACTGTCATAAAATAATAATACTACATTTTTGAGTGAATTTTTGGCACCAGGCAAAGCTACACTTGAGGGTGAAGTAGATGGTGTGGACAGACTTGGCTCAGGAGAGGCAAGTGGTGTCCACTGCTTCTGTTATTCAAAATGGTGTTATAGACAGTACTAGAGAATGTATCTTGTAAGACATTGTTCTGCTATAAAAATACATATTTCTGCCCATTTTGTGAGACATTATACTCTTGTCTAAACTACTATGGCTAGACAGTGCAACAAAGTCTCCCTTCAAATTTCCTTGAAAAAATTGGCTGTTTTTCTATTAGTAAGATTAGACAGTAATGAAGAAAAGCTTCAGGATCTAATATATCTTATGCTTGTAAGAAGACTTAGGGTAGTAACTGGTCCAAGAGGGTCTTATATTGTAGACAAATCTGATGATTTTCTACACAAACTCCTTCATACTTTTCTATCTAAGTAGTTTAAATCTTATCTAAGAGGAGTATAAATTTGCAAAATATACTTATTCAATCTACAATAATTGTACAAATTACAGAATGAGTAGAGACAGCTTTTAGCATGTCTATGACTTAATTCAAAATGATCCTGTATTTGTTTCTTTAGGCAGGAAGCCTTAAAGGTCTGTAGTTGTTCAGCTTTCTACATTCCTTTTAAGAGTAGAAGGGCAGTCTTCAATCTATACTACTGCTAGTACTTCTGTTACTGAAGGAACTATACACAACCACTGTACTTGAGTATGTTATACTATTTGAAAAATTCAAAGACATTATCTTGTATAATCTAGACTATAAAGGAGAGCTTTCCTAAAGGAAGAGTTTGAGGAGTTAGGCTTCCTAGAATGTATAGGAGTCATAGATAGAACTCTTATTTCTTTAGCTGAAAAGCTTAGGAAGAATAGGTAGTACTTTTATTGTAGAAAGAAATTCTATACTGTAAGTAAATTATTTATTAGAAACTCAAATAATATTAACAGATATTCTTATATTTAAGTTTACAGTCTAGACTGTGTGTAATTATAAAGGGTTTTTCACCCATTATAACATAGGATGGTCTGGAAGTGTACAGGATACAAAGGTTTTTAAGCAATCAGCTTTATATAAGTAAAGAAGACAATTCTTTCAGAATAATAAGTATATTTTAATAGACAAAGATATGATTAAAGTAGTAATATACTTCCAGTATTCTTCTTATTTCTTTTTCTAGGGTATCCTATTACAATGTTTACTATTAGGCTCTTTACTGAGTATAATATTACTACAAATTGACTTAAAGTATACTAGAGAAGAGACTAGAACTTCAACCTCTCAAAAGTTTGAGTATGTATTAAACATACTTTTGAAAGACTCAAAGACTGCTTTCCCTGCCTCAGAAACCTTTCTGGTTATGACTTGGAGGCTATGTAGAGAACAGTTGAAGTATGTATAATTTTACATAATATTTTATAAAGTATTAGAGATAATCTTACAACAATTAAAGAGTTTAATAGGGAGGAGGATGTTAATAATACTAGAGAGAATGAAATGGATAAAGATGCTTTCTTGAATCATAGAGGTAATATTCCTATTAATGGTATAAGTGAAGACAATCTATATATATATATAGTAGGAATTTATAAGTAAAAACATTTTGTTCAGTTATTCTTTATATAAACTATTTCTATACTTATATATTCCTCCTTCTGTTACAATCCTTAGCCCCTTGTACCTTCACACTTTATAATGTGTTGAGTATGAGTCTTCCCTACCTTTCTATACACAGTGTTAATGTAATTAAGTTAGTCTGTAAAGACACTAATGTTTATTTTTGTCTCTGTAGACTGTTAGGGGAGGTGTGTTCTCTAGGTTGATAGTACTCTCAAACTGTAAATGTAGACCTGTAGCCCTTAATCCAACTATATTCCTAAAGCTACCAGCTAGGTTTTATACTAGGAGAACAAGTAGGAATACAAGAAGAGTCAAAAAACTAAGGAACTACTGTATCTACAAGTTACTTTTTATAATAACTAAATAACAAGAGTAAAGTAAGGAATGAAACTTGAGAATAAGATTAAAGAAATAATAAGAACAAATATTGTGAAGCTAACAGGCACATCAGAGGCCAGGAAGAATTAACAGAGCATTACACATTAGAGAATATAGGCTAAGAGACTATTATATAAAAGAGGTATGAGTTACTATATTGGGTAAGAAATAGATTAACTGTGTTATAATTGTATATACTACCTTGTGTCTCTGTAGCTCTCTCCTACACTCAATACTAAAACAATCTTTATGAAACTTTGTAGAACAATAGATAAGATGTTAAGAATTATGAAAATCTAGTAATAATATTGGTTTTTTTTACAAAACTGACAGAGATATAAAGAAAATGAAATAGGTCTAATCCTACAATCCTAACATCACCTCCCTCCTTAGGTTGTATGTCTCAGACAACTGAATCTAGGGGCTATTTTGTCTAAGCAAAGTGTTAAAGTCTCTAAAGGTTCCTTTTAGAATGTTTAGTCATTTTAGAGTACTAGGATAAACTTTGTAAAAATCCCTAACAGTATTCTGAGCATGAGTAAGGTTATTTTCAGGCTGCCAAGTTGTTTCCTAGTATCCTACCCATTTGACAAGGAACTAAAGCTTTCCCTTATAGAGTCAAGAGTCAAGGATAGTCTTGACTTTGTATTCAATCTTATTATCTATAAGTTCTGAGGAAGGAGGAGGAGGAGCCTTCTAAATATTAAAGACTTGAGAAACATATAGTTTGAGCAGAATCTTATTAAACACTAAGTGAATCAATCATCTCTAAGGTAGTTTGTGTTAGATATACTCACTTTACTAGCTCTAATCCTTAGGAATAGTAACAGAATAGAGTATAAAGGGTAAGACTTGTAAACTTGTAGAGTAAGAGGGTAGAGGAGTTCTACTTTAGTCAAGCTACAAGTATAGCCTAGTAAGTTAGTAGTAGAGTACTCCTAAGTACTAGGTAACTTAAGTTGATAAAACTATCTTTTGAGGGCTAAACTAGCCTCCTTATATACCTTTTACTAGAGTAATGTTACTCTAGTAACTTTAGTAACTCTCTTTACTGTTATTCTCATAAAGTAGAGCTGGCTAATCCTTTAGACTGTATACTATACTAGTTTGTGTCTTCTATTAATCTGCTAACACTAGTTTGTGTCTTCTTGTATTTTAGATTAGTCTTCTAATAACTCCTTTACTATATTGTTATGTCTTCTATACTTCCTCTCATACTTCTAATGACTCCTTATGAGTCCTCCTAACTAGTTATACTGTGTAAGCTGTGTAATGCTTTTCCTATAAAGTAGAGCTTTCTATTGTTCTTATAACTCTGTCTGACTTGACCTGTACTTCCTATACACTAGTTTGTAATATTCTTTCTTATAAGGTAAAGTATTATGACTTTTAATAACTCCTTATGACTTCTGTAATATAAAAGGCTGTACTTCTGTACTACCCCTAGAACTTACAACCAAAGTTCTAGACTGTCTTGTGTACACTCTAGAACTGACAACTAATGTTCTAGATCTTTCCTAAGTCTTCTTTAATAGACTTAGTTTAGGAGACAATTATCCTTATTAACTTTTAGCCTTATCTTTGTGCTTCTGTATTTAATCATAGAACTTACAACCAAAGTTCTAGATTGTCTCATATATTCCTTATGTTGTCCTCATGTAGTTCTCATGTTTATAACTTTATTACTTTCCTATCTGTATAGGCAAAGTGTATAAAGGAGACTACTTTCCTGTAGTCTCTCCTTAGAGCTCTCAGTTTCTTTCCCTTACACTAGTACTAGTCCTTCTCAAGTATAGAGCTTTAGAGTATTGGCTCTGACTCTTTACTAGCTTTGATAGTCCTTTGTCTTTGTATAAAGAGTTCCTAGCTAGCTATATAGTTTCTCCTATAAGTAAGTATAATATTTTCCCTTTATCTCTTCAGGTTTTCTCCTAGTCTTTTCCTTTATACTTCTTACTCTAAACACTATACTCTTTCCAGATCCTCTCTCTATACAAGCATTCTAAATGACTTGTCTTTAGTTGAGGTTATTAAGTAATACTGTGCTAGAGTATGTGTTTAACTTTGGAGAGATAAAGACCTTGTCTATAAGTTTTGTTACCTTTTCCTAACTGACTTAGTACTTACTCCTTCCTGTCCCCTCTCTCTACTAATAGATTGATCACCTATTAGTAATGATTAGAGGTTAATAATACTAAGCTAGAGTTCTTACTAAGCAGGACAACAAAGGTAGCCTAGTTGATCTGGCCAATCTCTAGACTTGTAACTAATAGAGTTTTGTATATAAACTACTTAGTTCCAAGTCTTAAGTTAAGCTTTCTAAACCTAGTTACTGTATTTTACAATTCCTAACATTCAGTCCCTCCTAAGTAATACTTTCTTAAACAGTATTACTACTATTGTAAAATACTTGCTTTATAATTAATTGGGCTGGGATTTAATTTTTGAGT
>NW_006760386.1:6813144-6826073 GCF_000271605.1 Fomitiporia mediterranea MF3/22
TGTTTCCTTTGTTTTGTATGTCCTGTACTAGTATCTTTTCCTTTAGATACTTTACTTTTATAGTCTGCCTCTTTTGTATTCTGTATTTAAAGTGAATATAAATGTCTTTTCCTTTCATTTCAGCTAATTTTTATAGCTTACTTTCATAGCTGAAAAGTAAGAGCTACATTTGTGAGTATAGTTTTCCTTTTAACAGTTGTAACTAGTTAACATATTAAAAGGGCTTCTACCTTTACCTTAGTTACTATAATTCTGCTTTCAGTGTCAGTCTGTAATATAGACTAATGTGTTCTCTACCTCCTAGTTCTTTACTAGCTAGCTCTAGTTTGACTAGTATTCAGACTCCCTGACTAAAATAGTATACTCTAAAGACTAAATTTAACTAGTAGGAAGTCATTCCCTCTTGTTTGTAGTTTCCAGTTTAGTTACCCCCTTTAGTTTTACTTCTGTTCAGAAGGTGTGTGTAGAGCACCTATTATATGTCTTTGTGAATGTGGAGGAGACATATAATATACTAATACCCTTTTTATCCTTGTATTAAGAGTAATTTTCTGATTTACTCAAATCATGTTGTTATAACAATCTAGTACTTCAGATTTGTTATAAGAATAGTTTAATGTCTTGTTTAGGACATTACTCACTCAGTTAAGAGCTACCATACTATAATAATCTAGTACCTTCAGATGTATTATAGAAACAGTTTATAGTCCTATTCAGGACTTACATACTATAATATTCTTATACTTTAGAATTCTTGTAGGAATAGTTTAATGTCATATTCAGGACTAATACTATAATATTCTTATTATTCAAGATCTATTATAGGAATAGTTTAATGTCTTATTCAGGACTGATACTATAATATTCTCATTATTTAAGATCTATTATAGGAATAGTTTAATGTCTTATTCAGGACTGATACTATAATATTCTCATTATTTAAGATCTATTATAAGAATAGTTTAATGTCTTATTTAGGACTGATACTATAATATTCTCATTATTCAAGATCTATTATAGGAATAGTTTAATGTCTTATTCAGGACTAACTTCTATTATACTTTTTACTCTATCCAGAGTCTGTTATCTCCTCTCATAGGAGTGACTCCCTTTTTAATAGTTTCCCTTAAGAAGTTCTTGTCTTCCTCACTTTTTGCTTTTAAAAAGTAAGTACTTATAATTATTTCCTATGTTCTCCTGACCTATAGTTTATTGACAGCTTCTGCTTCTTCATACTTTACTATGTATTTCTGTCTTATTTCTTTAATAAGAGCTCTTAGTATTTTGTCTGGATCCATAATGTTGTTTACATCTTCTTGAGTAAGTTGTGGTTGTATTTACTATTGTCTTTCAAGTTGTTGTATAATAGAATCTTCTAGTATAGTACTGTATTCCTTCATTTTCTTATACTCTTCCTTACAATTAGTATGTTCCTCTTCTAATTGTAGTGTTTTTATATAGTATGTACTATTGTCTTCTTTAGATTCTTCTGTATCCTAAGTACCTTTTCTCTTTTTCTAAGGTTACTATCTCTTATAATTACTTGTTTTTCTCCTTTTTGTTATTAGAGGTTAGTTTTCTGTAGTAGGTTTGTTGTTCAGCTGAAGTTTTTCCAACCCTTCTCTAATCTCTTTTGTACTTGAATCTGAAGCTAGAATACTAAAGTATTCTGAAGACTCTGATTTCCTTTTTATCTAGTCTTTCTACATTTGTTCTTCCTGTAGGATTATGTCTCCTGTATCCTGTTCCTTAACTAGTATTCTTTTACTTATTAGTAAACTATACCCTAGTCTCTTTGTCAACCAGTCTTCTAGATGTGGTAGCTTTACTACTGTTGGATGATTTATGTGAAATTCTCTGATTAACTTTACTGAATTAGTTAATCCTTTTCCAAATGGTTCCCAAGTATTGTCTATGTCTGGATAGTCTAACTATTTGATTAAATATTAATATTTGTTCCTCCTCTTCCTACTATCTAGTATGTTTTCTACTGTGTATTCCTATTCCTTGTTGATTAACTCTGGGTTTAGATTAGTATACACTTGTCTTCCTAGATATTCCTTTTCTCTGTAAGGTATTAACAATCCTGAGTAGAAAACTGGATGAATATTCATCCCTTCTAGTAGTTTTAATTTGTAATTTACTACTCCCATTTGTTTTTCTATTTCAAATGGTCCTATATACCTGTTTGCCAACTTTCTAGTTAGTACTACTAGATTTAAGTTTTTACTATCTAGTAAAACTAAATCTCCTTCCTTTAATTCTGGAAGATTTCCTCTGTGTTTGTCAGTATACTTTTTCATTTGTTCTTGTGATTTCTCTATTGCTTCTTTAGCATTTGCTTGTACTATCTTTATCTCCTCTAAGTATTTGTCTGCTTCTTCTACATTTGACTTTCTATAGTTAAAAGTCATGTTAGGATGCCTTCCATATATCAGGTAGAAAGGTATATGTTTAGTAGTAGAATACTACTTATTATTATAGGCAAATTCTGCTGTTAGGATAAACTCTTCCTAGTCTTTTTGTCTGTAGTTAACATAACACCTTAGATACTGTTCTAATTCCTGATTTACTCTCTCTGTTTATTCATCTGTTTCTAGATAGTAAGTAGTTGATAATACTTGTTTAATACCTAGTTGTACACATATTTGCTTAGTAAAATTACTAGCAAATTGTGGTCCTCTATCTGTAGTTATTTTCAAAGGTAATCCATGTTTTGAGAAAATATGTTGTATGAATAACTTTACTGTTTCTTTAGAATCTATTTCCTTTTTACAAGGAATAAAGATTCCTATCTTTGAAAATCTGTCTACAATTATTAGTACTGTATCTTTACTAGTTTGTGTAATTGGTAGTCCTGTTATAAAATCTGCTGTAACATGTTCCTAGGGTCCTGTTAGAATTTTTAATGGTTGTAATAGTGGTTGTGTTTTTCCCCTCTTGTATTTTGTCTTTTGACATATTACACAAGTATCTACATATTCTTTTATCTAGTTAGTTATTCCTAGCTAATAATATGTCCTCTTTACTAATTCCAAAGTCTTTCTAAGTCCTGAATGTCTAGCTATAACACTATTATAATATTGTTAAACAATTCTGACTTTTTCTTCTTGTTTACCTTCTCTTAGTAACAGTATTTTATTACTGTAATTAGTTCCTAAGTCTGTTTCTGTAGTTTCTTCTACTGTCATTGTTTTAATATGTATTTCTGACTCTTTAAACATTTCCTGAGAGAGTAATACAACTTCCTGATTGTCCTTTTCTTCTAGCTTATAATCAGGTCTTCTAGAGAGTGTATCTACTCTATTTTTCTTGCCTGCTCTGTATTCTATTTTGAAGTTGTATCTACTTAGTTCTAGTACCCATCTTACTTGTCTTCTGTTTAACTGCTTTTTGTTTTGAAAGGTTTTCAAATTAGATTAGTCAGTTATTATTCTAATTTAATGCTTGGCTCCTTCCAAATAATGTCTCCAGTTTACTAATACTTTTATAATAGTATATAGTTCCTTATCTAGTACTGTATAATTTCTTTCCTGTTTACTAAAAGTTAATGAATAATAAGCTATAGGATGTAATTCTTTGTCTTCCTGTTCTTATAATAGTATTACTAAGTATGCAAAATCTAATGTATCAGTTTCTACTACAAACTGCTTTTCATAGTTTGGCCTTACTAATACTAGTACCTTAGTAAATGCTTCTTTTATAGCTTTAAAAGAGGCTTCTTGAGTGTCTCTCTATGTAAAAGTTCTCTTCTGTAATAATAAACTTGATAATAGTTTTACCTTTCTAGAATAGTCTTTTACAAATTTCTTGTAGAAATTAAAGAATCCTAGTATTTTCCTAATATCTCTCTTTGTTAGAGGTCTAGACTATTCTAATATAGCTTTTATCTTGTAAGGATCTGCTTTTAGTCTATCTTAATTAACTACAAAACCTAAGTAGTCTTATTCTTGTTTATTAAAGAAGCACTTTTCTAGTTTATAATAAAAGTCTACTTTCCTTAATAATTGTAGCACCCTTTTAGTTAGCTCTAATAGCTCTTTTTGTGTTTGAGTATAGATAATAATATTATCTAAATATATTACTATCCCTTTACCTATTAATTCTTTAAAGAGTTAATTCATAACTCTCTAAAATACTACTAGTGTATTTATTATTCTAAATTACATTACTAGTAGTTTATACAATCCTTTATGTGTTCTAAAGGCTTGTAAGTATTCTTATCCTTGCTTTATCCTAATGTTGTTATATCCACTTTTAAGGTCAAGAGTTGTAAACCATTTTGCCTCCTTTAAGTAATCTAGTAATGTGTACATTATAAGTATAGGAAATGAATCAGGTTCTACTATCTGATTTAATTTCCTATAGTTTATAACCATTTCTTGCTCCTAAATCCTTTTTACTTACAAAGAATACTGGTGAGACAATTTTAGAATAACTTTCTCTAATGTATCCTTTCTTTAGATTTTCCTATATAAATTCCTCTACTACTTCTTGTTCTACAGGAGTTAGAGAATATACTAGACACATTTTAGGTAATTCTGCTCCTTCCTTTAATTTGATATCTATGTCCCATCTGGAATGCTTTAGTAATCTATCTGCTTTATCTTTATCAAACTTGTCTAAGTAATCCTATAATTCCTTTAGCACTAATTCCTTTTTATCTCTTTCTAGGCCTATTCCTAATCTGTTTAGTACTTTTGCCTTTTCTTATAAAGATTTCTACACTATACTAGAGACCTTGTTTAACTGTTTTCTAAGCTTCTGTTCTTTACTAGTTTAATAAGATAGTTTTTGTTAGAGTACTCCTAACTCCTCTTACTTGTTAGTTTCTGTTAACTGATAGAATACTAGATTCATCCTCTTTACAGACAGTTTTAGAGTTCCTAACCTTCTTTTCTTTATAAGTGGAGGTGTACTTCCTGTACTTTCTCCCCTTTTCCTTTTAACATATTTATTATATAATGTAATGTTTTGCATTTTCCTTTTTACATTTTGTATTTGCTCTTCTCCTAGTCTTGTTCTATACATTATGTTTAGGTCTGTAAATTTCTTGTCTACTCTGAAGGTAACCATTCTTACTTTATGCCTGGAAAGAGTAGGTTCCTAGTATTGAGGTACTTTTAGTAACATTACCTGTTCTTCAGAAATAGTTACTTTGTCTAATAAAGTAGTTATTTCTTCATCTGTATCTATATCTTTGTCTGATGAATATGATCTTATACTAGATTCTGGTTGTATGTCTAGTATAGTTCTTGAAGGGCTCTGTTACAATTCTTATGTTGTTAAGCTTTTAATAGGTGTCACAAGTGTTAATACTAGAATAGGAGTTATAAAAGCTTTTCCTTTATCATATCTTTCTTTTCCTGAAAACCAAAGACTTTCTAATCTACTACTATCTGATTCTGAATCTGATAGTATAGGTGGTTTGTAGGATAACTTCTTTGTTTTGGTTTTCTTCATACTTCTAATTTGAGAGTATTCTTTTACATTTTTCTCTCTGTTTTGGTTCCTTTTCTTTTCCCAACTTTTGTCTAGTAGTTTGATCTTTCCTGTACTACTTCTGACTTCTCCTGTTTAGTAATTAAACAAAGGTTTTACTTTGTTTAAATAGTCAGATCCTAATAAACACTTATTATTATAAGTGTCCATTATTGTAAATTTGAACCATTCATTACTAATTCTAGTATTTAACCATACTCAAGTATTATACTTCCATCCTCCTTTATTAATTGTACTATTAGCATTTCTAACAATTACCCTAGGTTTGTTATTCTTTATGAGTTTTAACTTGAGAGCTTTAGCTATTTTTAGTAATAAAGTACTTAATCCTACACCTGAGTCAAACATAGTCTTAATTGTTACTTACTGTCCTCTGTATAATATAATTACTTTACAGGTAAGATAGAGTACTACTTGTACTGTCTGGTAGATTTTTGTTAGTTACTTTTCTTATAGAGTTTCTTTTACCTTTTTCTCTACACCTGAGTTTAAAGACTCTACTACCTTTAAACTCTGGATCAAAAATCCTCTTTACTTGATTCTTCTGTTTCCTCCTCTTCATCAATGTAAGCTTCCTGTTCTTTAGGAATTACTGTGTTCCTTTTTGTGAACCTCTTGTTAGATTTATACTTTGGCCTTTTACCTTAAGGATTTCTTCTAGTACAATTCCTGACCATATGTCCTTTCTGCCCACATTTGAAGCATGCCATTTCCCTACCTTTTGTTATCCTGTCAATTTCTATTAGTACTCTATAATAATCACTAGAAGGTTTGTATTCTTGTCTAAATGTTTTTATGTGTACTATTCCTCTCTCTAGACTAAGAGCTATATCTGTCTATTCCTTAAATGTCTATTCTGTATAACTAGGGATAGTAACTAACTGTTGTAATTTGCTAGGGTTTAATCCATTCTTATATAAATGAATTGTGACAGGATTGTTTCTAAGTACTCCTGGTTTATACTCTTTAGGTAGGTAGGCTAATATTCTCTTGAATGTTTCATTGTATTCTATAATTGTTAGTTTTCCTTGTCTCAAATTGTGTATTTGAGTTTGAGCTGTCTATAGAATTATAGTATTTTCTACTTACTGTCAGTAACAGTGTAGAGGGGACCCGAAGGCTCAGCAAGGGGACCCAGGCTACAACTATCCTACACAACAGAAATACAGAACACAAGTACTGGAACATAGTCAGAACTTGCAGAACAGACAGAGAGAGAGAGTGAAACAAGAGTAGAATATATAGAGTGAGCCTAAGAGTACAGGACTACCTGGAGTAGACAAGATCAAGACTCTAGGACCAGTCTGATCTCATACACCTATATATACTAAACTACACAAGAGCACTCAGGGAGCATGAGCCACTAAGAATGATAAGCTACAAAGAATGAAAGAAAGGAATGTTAAAGATAAAGGTACAAAGAATGAAGGGATGGACAAAGGGTAAGAGACTATAGAATGATACAAAGAATGAAGGGGTGGTCAAAGGAATGGAATGATGAAGTAAGGAAGGGTAGTAGTAAGAGTCAGCACACATATAATTTATAGACAGTACCTCTAAGGGACAGAAGTCCTGAGTTCTAGTATAGAAGGGTGCAGAACCCTTAGAACTAAAGGTATGAGAGTAGAGAACTGTAACATCACCCCCCCTCTAAAACCAATCATCCTGATTGGTGAGCATTAGGTTTGGTCAGCAGCTCAGACATAGGTTAGAATGGTAGGGTTTAGAAATCTGTAAGGCAGAGTTAATACAGAGCACCCAGATAAAGTCAATAGAAGTCTTGGATTGCCTTAGTAGTATGGGTGAGATTCTCAGCAGGTTCCCAAGTGTGTTCTTTAACTAGGTATCCCTTCCAGTGGATAAGGAACTTGAGCTTTCTGTACACCAGCTTAGCATCTACTACATACTCTACTTTGTATTCTGGTTTGGAACTAATGAGTTCTGGTAGAGGTAGTAGGGGTCTTTGTTGTAAAGGAAAACCTGGATTGTAGTATTGAGACAGTAGAACCTTGTTAAACACTGGGTGTATGTGCTTCCATATTGTCAGAAGTTGGAGTTTGTAGGCAGAGGTGCTGACCTTCTTTTCAATAATAAAGGGTCTAAAGCACTTATTGTCCAACTTCTTCATTAGGTGATTCATAGTCAGGTTAGTAGCTTCTAGCATAACTTTGTCACCAGGCTGGTAATCCTTGGCTGCAGACCTCTTCTGATTATAGTTCTACTTTATGACCTATACTACCTTTTCCAAAAGAGCTTGTACATCCTCCCTGGTTCTGTGTATCTGTTCTACAAAGTCTGTTGTGGATTCAGAACTACTATTCTGGTTCAGAACTGTCCCCTAGTACAGATGTCTCCTATGATTGAGGAAGAACAGGGACTGTCCTGTTGTAGAGTGTTGTCAGTTATTGTACACAAATTCTGTCAGAGCTAGCCATTCAGACCAATCTGATTACTGATGATTGATGAACATCTAGAGGTAGAGCTCAATCTCCTGATTGACTTACTCAGTTTGACTGTCAGTCTGTAGGTGATAGGTAGTAGAAGGGTTCCCTTGAATTCTGAGAAGTATATACAAGTCCTGTATGAATTTCAACTCAAATTACAGTCTGCAATCATGAATGAGCTTCTGAGGGAGTCTGTACAACTAGAAGACATGATCCTAATAAATACACACTATACCTTCAGAAGTGAGTTCTGTTTAGGTCAGAACTGTGTAGACTTGCTTAGAGAATCAGTTGACAATCACACAGATAGTGTTGTAACCCTGAGACTTGGGTAGCTTACTGATCAGGTCTACTAAGACTTCTTCCTAAGAGTGATCTGGGATCTAATACAGATGTAGGGGAGCCTGAACCCTTGTCTGGTAGGCCTT
Source organism: Fomitiporia mediterranea MF3/22 (assembly GCF_000271605.1). Classification (NCBI taxonomy): domain Eukaryota; kingdom Fungi; phylum Basidiomycota; class Agaricomycetes; order Hymenochaetales; family Hymenochaetaceae; genus Fomitiporia; species Fomitiporia mediterranea. Next base: position 6,821,519 of record NW_006760386.1, read on the forward strand.
AGTCTGTTAGTACATATTGTAACTAGTCACATACTTTAGGATTTCCCTCTACATTCTGGGCCACTAGTAGTTCTGAGTAATGAGTTCCTGTGTTTTGTGTTGGCCTGGATGTCCTGTGGTCAGATTGTCATAATGAGCTCAGACAATGTCCTCCTACAGCTTCTAATCCTTCAGAACATACAGTCAGCCTTCCTAGTAAACCTGTCCATCCTCATCCTCCTCCCAATCTCTAGCCTACTTCTCTAGTTGCTTCACTACAACCTAGTTCTGTGTGTGTCTTAGAGCTTACTGTATACAGGTGACAAAGTCAACATCCTTGGATTTGAGTCAGATCTCTCAGATTGTCTTAGACACAAAACAGGAATTGTCTAGAAGAACAAGATTTTTGTTATCATTCTCCCCCCTTTCATAACCTACTTGTCTTGAGAGTAAATCAGCTTTTGTCATTTGTGTTCTGGGTTTGTGAGTCAGTACAAAGTTGTAGTCCTACAGTTCTAACATCTAGCAGGCCTAGTAGCAGTTGAGCTTCTGAGGTGCCTGGAAGTACTAGAGATTAAGGTGATCACTCTAGATCTCAAACTTCTACACTGTACTGAGGAGATATTAACACTACTCTTCTAGGGAACAGACAATTGTAAGGAGTTCCTTGTTATAGATAGGATAGTTCTGTTCTGTTACAGAGAGGGATTCTAATTGGAACACTATCAGACACTACTTTCTGTCAATGAACTGGGACAGTACTACTCTATTTGCAAAGTTGGAAGAATTAGCTTTGACTCAGAACTTGTCTACAACTGTCAGAACTACTAATACAGGCTTACTAGTGATAGCCTGCTTGAGGGACTCAAATGTAGACTGCTACTGATCATCCTATTACTAAGGAGCATCCTTGCTGGTGAGATTGTGAAGGGGCTAGACAATAGTACTAAAGCCTTGAATGAAGCATTAGTAGTAGTTTGTAAACTCAAGGAATGCTTGGACCTGTTTCAGGTTCTGAGGTTGTGGCCAGTTCTGAACTACAGTCACCTTTGCCAGATTCATACAGACCTCTTCTCCACCAATCATGAAGCCCAGATAATCTACTGACTCCTGTACAAAAGAGTACTTTGCTTCTTAGAGGAACAGTTTATTATCTTAGAGCTGTTGTAGAACTGCTCAGATCAATCAGTAATAGTGCTCAACTGTTTGGGTGAAGATCAGAATGTTGTCTAGATACACACTAATGTGCCCCAAGTCAATCAGATCCACAAGGATGTGATTCATGAATGACTAGAATGTTGTAAGTGAGTTAGTTAGTTTGAAGAACATTACAGTTGGTTTGTACAATCTACAATTGGTTCAGAATACAGTCTTCTACTCATCTCTGTCTCAGATCCAAATATTATTGTATCCTTATCAAACATCCAACTTAGTAAAAACCCTAGATGTATGTGTCTTATTAATGAGCTCCTGAATCAGAGAGAGTAGGTACTTGTTTTTAACAGTACCCTTATTAAGACAACAATAATCCTAGACTAGGTAGAGCTTCCCATCTTTCTTTTTGACAAAGAAGAAAGGGGAGGCTATAGGAGACTTTGAGGGTCAGATCTGACTGTTCCAAAGATTTTTCTGAAGGAACTTGTTGAGTGCCTCCTGCTTGTCTCTGTTGAGTAGGTAGACCTTACAATCCTTAGGTTGGAAACCCTCAGTCAATTCAATTACATGGTCCTAGGGACAGTGTTCAGAAAGCTGGTTGAATTCCTCTTCACTAAAGACTTTAGGGAACTCTCAGACAAAATCTAGTAGGCTAGGTCTGTGTGTGTTCCAGAGTAGAGTTGTTCTAAGGGGGTTCCAGACTGGTTCTGTCTTGGACATCCTTCAGATTGACTCTATTCTACCTTGACTAGAATATGTATCCACATATCTATCCTAGTTGAAGAAGAACAACTAGTTACCTTCATTAGAACTGTTAGTAACATTAGAAGTGTTTGTATCCACTTGGAACAGTAGTACAAGGTAGCTGTAAGACTTAGGACACTGATTGAACACAAGTGTCTACTCTAACCAGTCAATAGTAGGGTTGTGAGCCTTGAGCCATTTGAATCTGATAAAGATGTCTGTCTTTCTGAGGTTAGTGACTCTGAACTCAATACTTTCCTCATGATCCTGAATGGTCATCCATAGTTGGACAAACTCAGTGATCTGACTATTCTGGTTCAGGGTTCTGTCTGTATTGTATACTAGGATCAGAAGTAGAACACATTAAGTAGGGAGGTGGTGTTCCTACACAAAGGCCTTATTAATGTATGAACTAGTACATCTACTGTCTACCAGAACTGTTGTTCAGATTTAGGAGGATCCTGAGAAGAGAGCTAAGAGGACAGGGACCTAGAGCTAGTGTCTAGAACATCCTTGAATGAACTGCTGCTTGTTCTGAAGGGAATGTACAGCTTGTACAGCCTTGTTGTCTAAAAGGGTAAGTATATGTACTAACATTTCCTTATTAACCTCTCTCTTTCAACAAGGACAGACCTATGTCCTCAGCTGTGAACTCAGCTGAGGCTATCCCTACTTGATACTACAGACAAACTACTGAGTAGTAAACAGGGCTAGGTAACATTCCAAACGTTCCAAGATCTTAGAATGTAGAAGTAGCAGGTTGGATTGTGTGGATTTAGACTCAGATAAAGTGTGAAGAGAAGAATCAAAAGAATCAGAAGAAATAGGAGAACTATCTACTTTTGTTTTCAACTTTTTTCTTTCTAATAAATAATTTTGTTGATTTACTTTTTCTACTTTTTCTACTTTTTCTACTTTTCTTACTTTATTTACTTCTAATCCTACAGTGTCCATTGAATCAAAAGTAGCCATTAAAAAATCTGAGTCATAGCCCTTCAGTACTACATTCACTGTTAGGCCTCTACAAAATCCTAGAGTATATAGTCAGGGTCTAGGAGTTCTGAGGTGACTTCTGGATTTACAGAAAAGGCTTCTCACCACAAATCCTGCTCATCACTCATTATTACTCTAATGACCTGACAGATATACTGTTGCTTCTACAGGCAGTCCTTAATTTGGTGCCCTGACTTTCTATAGGCAAAGTATACTCCTTACTTTCAGGCTTCTCTAATGTTCATTAGAATGGATTGATTGTAAATTACAGGCAGATTGATCTGAGGGCTTGGAACTGTCAGAGCTAGACACATGTGTAAGCATTCTACACAGACTTGACACATCCAAGCTGTAGCTTAGTCAAAGGAGATAGTGTGTGTCTTCCACTCAGTGTAGGTGACTAGTTCTAGTATTATTCTAAGAATCTTATTAACCAGTTCTGAGTAAAGAGCTTTTTCAAGCATTCTAATAAGGACATTATTAAACCTAAGCATGAATCCTGCCTTCTGGGCCAGGATATCAAACTCCTGAAAGAAGGCATTGGTAGAATGTTTGCCCTGTTACAGAGACACAAGCTTGTTCTGTGTATTGTACTTCTCATTCAGATCAATGAAGGAAGTACAGAGCTGCCTCATGAATTCTGAGTACAACTCATTGTTCTGAAGTCAGATCAGGCTTCCAATCTGATAGTCTTTGATCTAGTTCTAGGCCTAGGTGGTTGTGTTACCTTCCTTCATGAAGGAGAGGACAAATAGGACACAATTAAGATCTGAGGATAGATTGGTTGAAGTAGTAGCCACATATAGTTTGACTTGGCACTAGAAGTCCTCAAAGTACTGCCTATTAAAGTCTAAAGGGTAGGCTACATACACTTTCTTTCTAGAACAGGTTGTAACTTCTGGAACAATTGGAACAGGTTCTGAAGGGGCTGAGAGCATGTGGTTAGCAAAGGCCTCTTAGATAGAGGTCTACATATATTGAGCTAGCTCTACTTGTAACTACTGATCCAGTAGGACAGTAGGGGTGGTGGTCAGCATAGTAGGGTCTATGTTTACACTATAAAGGAATCAACACTAAACTAAAAGGGGTAATGAATAGAAGAAGGGTGGCAAAAGTTTAAAAGGGTTTAGAAAGTTTAAAATTTAAAAATGTAAAAGGGTCAGAACAAAGGAAAGAGATTGACACAACAGTAAGTACTGATGCCTGAAATGTAGGAGAGTTGTAGGGTAGTAATGGGTAGTCTTGATCTGGTGTCAGCAACAGTGTAGAGGGGACCTGAAGGCTCAGCAAGGGGACCCAGGCTACAACTATCCTACACAACAGAAATATGGAATGCAAGCACTAGAATGTAGTTGGAACTTACAGAACAGGCAGAGAGAGAGAGTGAGACAAGAGTAGAATATATAGAGTGAGCCTAAGAGTACAGGACTACCTGGAGTAGACAAGATCAAGACTCTAGGACCAGTCTGATCTTGTATGCTTATATATACTAAACTACACAAGAGCACTCAGGGAGTATGAGCCACTAAGAATGATAAGCTATGAAGAATGAAAGAAAGGAATGTCAAAGATAAAGGTACAAAGAATGAAGGGATGGACAAAGGGTAAGAGACCATAGAATGATACAAAGAATGAAGGGGTGGTCAAAGGAATGGAATGATGAAGTAAGGAAGGGTAGTAGCAA
>NW_006760386.1:6826093-6827312 GCF_000271605.1 Fomitiporia mediterranea MF3/22
GTAGAGGGGACCTGAAGGCTCAGCAAGGGGACCCAGGCTACAACTATCCTACACAACAGAAATATGGAATGCAAGCACTAGAATGTAGTTGGAACTTACAGAACAGGCAGAGAGAGAGAGTGAGACAAGAGTAGAATATATAGAGTGAGCCTAAGAGTACAGGACTACCTGGAGTAGACAAGATCAAGACTCTAGGACCAGTCTGATCTTGTATGCTTATATATACTAAACTACACAAGAGCACTCAGGGAGTATGAGCCACTAAGAATGATAAGCTATGAAGAATGAAAGAAAGGAATGTCAAAGATAAAGGTACAAAGAATGAAGGGATGGACAAAGGGTAAGAGACCATAGAATGATACAAAGAATGAAGGGGTGGTCAAAGGAATGGAATGATGAAGTAAGGAAGGGTAGTAGCAAGAGTCAGCACACATATAGTCTATAGACAGTGCCCCTGAGGGACAGAAGTCCTAAGTTCCAGTACAGAAGGGTGCAGAACCCTCAGAACTGAAGGTACAAGAGTAGAGAACTGTAACACTTGCTTCTCTTAGATTAGTTAAAAATTTATTATAGTCTTTCCAGATTTCTAGAACTAAGCTTTTTCCTTCTGTCACAAATAATATAGCCTTTCTATTCATGTGACTTGCTATTTTCCCTCTTAAGTATAGAATTACTGTTTCTACTTTATCTAAATCATTTGTAGATTTGTTTTAAACACTTCTAGATCTTCCCTTTTCTGTCCTGAAAACTTTAGCAGTTTTAGATTGATTTTCCTTGTTCCCTCTATATTACTCTTTTTCTAGTTACTAGATTCTGAATTTAGTGTATAGGAGTCTAATAAACTTGACTCTGAACTAGTACTACTTTGATAAGTCTGATACAACCAACTATAATAATCTAATGTTAGTATTCCTTCTACTATAAAGGTATCTAGTAACATAGACTGTTCAATTTCTTTAACTGTCTAGCCTTCCTGAGTAATAACTTCTGACTGACCTTAGAGGCTTCTAAAGGATCCTAGTGGACTATCTAGATGTTGTGTTTCAATTCTACTATAGTCTTGAAATGTTTGGATTCCTCCCTGTATTGTATTAACAAGCTCTTCTTTTTTAGCTGAAAAACCTGATAGTTTACTTTCTTGATTTTCTTAGACTGTGTCTTCCCTAGTGAAATGTTCTTGTCTCTAAGGGTATTAAGCATTAGAAGTACTTCCTTCTCT
>NW_006760386.1:6827357-6838482 GCF_000271605.1 Fomitiporia mediterranea MF3/22
TTTCCCTCTTAAGTATAGAATTACTGTTTCTACTTTATCTAAATCATTTGTAGATTTGTTTTAAACACTTCTAGATCTTCCCTTTTCTGTCCTGAAAACTTTAGCAGTTTTAGATTGATTTTCCTTGTTCCCTCTATATTACTCTTTTTCTAGTTACTAGATTCTGAATTTAGTGTATAGGAGTCTAATAAACTTGACTCTGAACTAGTACTACTTTGATAAGTCTGATACAACCAACTATAATAATCTAATGTTAGTATTCCTTCTACTATAAAGGTATCTAGTAACATAGACTGTTCAATTTCTTTAACTGTCTAGCCTTCCTGAGTAATAACTTCTGACTGACCTTAGAGGCTTCTAAAGGATCCTAGTGGACTATCTAGATGTTGTGTTTCAATTCTACTATAGTCTTGAAATGTTTGGATTCCTCCCTGTATTGTATTAACAAGCTCTTCTTTTTTAGCTGAAAAACCTGATAGTTTACTTTCTTGATTTTCTTAGACTGTGTCTTCCCTAGTGAAATGTTCTTGTCTCTAAGGGTATTAAGCATTAGAAGTACTTCCTTCTCTCCTGTCACTTTGTTGTTCCTCTTTACTAATATTTTGTAATATAGTAGTTAGGTTGAATTGTGACTGTACTAACCTGTTTAGGAATACTTGTACTATTCCTGATTCAACTTGTACTTCCTGTACTCTGTTAGTAAGGTCCTATATTTTGTCCAAGATTTCCTGTAGCTTTGTGTGAATATTAAAATATTCAAACTCTATGTATCTAAATCTGATTTTATCCCTTCCAGCTTTTCTCCTTGTTGTTCTAATTGTATCAGACTACACAAGTATGTGATCTCCCCTTGTATAGTTCTATAATGTAAGTCTTAACTTTGAGTAGACCTGATTATTCTGTTAAGACCTAAAAATTGTTGTATTCAAGCCTTTGTCCTTATAACTTAAAGACTATAATAGGTCCTTAGTTTGTTTGAATAGGAGTAGCTAGAGTGTGAACTTGTTCTTTAAGTCAGTCTTGTACTGTTCCCTAATTGACTCTTCCTCCTACTCTAAGTATATGTAATAAAGAGTGTTTCTACAAATAGTAGAAATATAAGAATAACTGAGGGATTTGATAATAAAGAACTGTATGATAATAGGCTTCTGCCTGTGCCCAGTACTAGTTGTTGTATGTATAGTGTTCTAATCCTTTCCTTGATCTGATACAAAACTACTTTTTATAGCTTGTTAACTTTGTTTAGTATAATATTACAAAAGTTACTTACTTTTACAATATCTGGATATCCTTGTTCTAGTACAAGTAATGTACTGTGTAACAGATTATAATATTGTTGTAATATGTATAAATAGTCTAAGTATCCTTAGATTTGTTCAATCCAAATTTGTTGATTGATAGGAGTACCTACTATATAGGTAACAGTTAATACTACTCTTCCTTGTTTGAAAGAGTCTAAGGGAATTTCCCCCTGTATCTAAAATGGTATTCCTTTAATACCTTCTAGTATTAACACTTGTTCCTGTGTATAAGCTACTAAGTAATCAAGAACTAGTAGCACTTCTTAATTAATCTTTCTTTTCTTACTACAAAAGAAAGTTACTTACCTTAACAACTGTTCTAAATAGTAGAGTAATTTGTCTACCTACTTTGAGTACTAATTATTAAGGTTAGTTAATATTATAAAGTAAGTATTAGAGTTAATATACCTGTGTACTAGCTCCAGGTTTAAGTTCCCCTTAGTAGACTAGAGCTTTACTAGAATAGTAAAGATTTGTAACTAAGTTAGAGTTTTATCAAAGTGTTAGATATACTTACTTTACTAACTCTAATCCTTAGGAGTAGTAACAGAATAGAGTATAGAGGGTAAGATTTGTAGACTTGTAGAGTGAGAGGGTAGAGGAGTTCTACTTTAGTCAAGCTACAAGTGTAGCCTAGTAAGTTGGTAGTAGAGTACTCCTAAGTACTAAGTAACTTAAGTTAATAAAACTATCTTTTGAGGGCCAAACTGGCCTCCTTATATACCTTTTACTAGAGTAATGTTACTCTAGTAACTTTAGTAACTCTCTTTACTGTTATTCTTATAAAGTAGAGCTGGCTAATCCTTTAGACTGTATACTACACTAGTTTGTGTCTTCTATTAATCTGCTAACACTAGTTTGTGTCTTCTTGTATCCTAGATTAATCTTCTAATAACTCCTTTACTGTATTATTATGTCTTCTATACTTCCTCTCATACTTCTAATGACTCCTTATGAGTCCTCCTAACTAGTTATACTGTGTAAACTGTATAATGCTTTTCCTATAAAGTAGAGCTTTCTATTGTTCTTATAACTCTGTCTGACTTGACCTGTACTTCCTGTACACTGGTTTGTAATATTCTTTCTCATAAGGTAGAGTATTATAACTTTTAATGACTCTTTATGACTTCTGTAATATAAAAGGCTGTACTTCTGTACTACCCCTAGAACTTACAACCAAAGTTCTAGACTGTCTTGTGTACACTCTAGAACTAACAACTAATGTTCTAGATCTTTCCTAAGTCTTCTTTAATAGACTTAGTTTAGGAGACAATTATCCTTATTAACTTCTAGCCTTATCTTTGTGCTTCTGTATTTAATTATAGAACTTACAACCAAAGTTCTAGATTGTCTCATATATTCCTTATGTTGTCCTCATGTAGTTCTCATGTTTATGACTTTATTACTTTCCTATCTGTATAGGCAAAGTGTATAAAGAAGACTACTTTCTTATAGTCTCTCTTTAAAGCTCTTAATTCCTTTCCCTTACACTAGTACTAGTCCTCCTCAAGTATAGAGCTTCAGAGTATTGGCTCTGACTCTTTACTAGCTTTGATAGTCCTTTGTCTTTGTACAAAGAGTTTCTAGCTAGTTATGTAGTTTCTCTTATAAGTAAGTATAATATTTTCCCTTTATTTCTTCAGGTTTTCTCCTAGTCTTTTCCTTTATACTTCTTACTCTGGACACTATACTCTTTCCAGATCCCCTCTCTATACAAGTATTCTAAATGACTTGTCTTTAGTTAAGATTATTAAGTAATACTGTGCTAGAGTATGTGTTTAACCTTAGAGAGATAAAGACCTTGTTTACAGGTTTTGTTACCTTTTCCTAACTGACTTAGTACTTACTCCTTCCTGTCCCCTCTCTCTACTAATGGATTAATCACCTATTAGTAATGATTAGAGGTTAATAATACTGAGCTGGAGTTCTTACTAAGTAGAACAACAAAGGTAGTCTAGTTGATCTGGCCAATCTCTAGACTTATAACTAATAGAGTTTTGTATATAAACTACTTGGTTCCAAGTCTTGAGTTAGGCTTTCTAAACCTAGTTACTGTATTTTACAATTCCTAACAGTTTGAGCCTATATATATTAGCTCCAACTTTTGAGTCAACCTTAAAGGGACTAAACCACTTATTATCAAACTTTTTAGTAGGTCTAGTAGTCTTTATGTTTCTTGAGTCTAAACACACTATATCTCCTAGCTTGTACTATATAGAGGGGCCTGAATAATGATTATATTACTTCTTCATAGCTTTAGTAGCTTAGTCTAAGCTTTTCTTTACAAGTTCCTAAACATCTTTAATATACTTAGCTTATTGTTTAACTGAATATATACTAGTCTTAGTCAAAACCAATCTAAAGCCTACAGAGTGTCTTTCAGAGTTGACATAGAACAGAGAGAACTTTGTAGTAGAGTGTTCTCAATTGTTATATACAAACTCAGTTATAGAAATCTATTCTGCCCAGTCTGACTGTCTATAGTTAACATACAAGTAGAGATACTATTCTATCTCTTGATTAATACACTTAGTTTGACTATCAGTTTGAGAATAATATACTGTAAAGGGATTCTCTTTAATATAAAAAGCTTTGTAAAGTTCTCTCATGAATTTAGTATCAAATTGTAGTCCTCTGTCATATATAATTTTCCTAGGTAATCTATAGAGTCTAAAGACTTGATCCCTGTACAGTCTAGCCATTCCCTCAGCTGTAACCTTTGTAGTAGTAGGAAGAGCATGTATTTACTTAGAGAAACAATTTACAATAATACAAATAGTGTTAAATCCCTTAGACTCAAACAATTCACTAATTAAATTAACAGATATTACTTACTAAAGTCTAGCAAGTGTATTATAAGGATGTAATGCCTTTTGTCTTGTAGTGTGTAGGGATTTTGTTCTTTAGTATTTATTACAGCCTTAAACATACTTTTTAGTGTTTATCCTTATCTGTAACTACTAGAACTCTCTCTAAATCATTTCAAGCATCTTCCTATACTCTGAATGTTTTACAAGTAGGGAATCATGATATTCCTTCAGAACTATTAGTACAAGGTCTAATAGAACATATATCTTTAAATTCCTACACATGTAGTCATCTCTAATAAGTATACTAGCTAGGTACTCCTCTCCTTTGTTTAACAATTCCTACTAAGTATTCTAGATCTTTTACAGAATGACTTTACTACCTGTATACACTATTCCTCTTAACTAGGAGTCTTTAATAAAGGTAACATCTTTGTTATCATACTCTCCCTTATTAAATTAAGGACTTCTAGACAGTATATCTGCTTTTACAAGTGTTTTTCTAGGTTTATGTATTAAAATAAAGTCATAGTCTGTCAGTTCTGTTCTCTAGCAAGCTTGTCTGTAGAGAGCCTTAAAGTATGTCAAATTAGTATAGTCAGACTATACTTTAAAGGTTTGTCTTGCTTCTAACAAGTACTAGCACTAGTCCTTAATAGCTTTAACAATAGTAAGTATTTCTTTATTATAGATCTTATAATTTTACTCTGTAGAGTTTAGAGACTAAGATCTGAATACTACAGAACACTATACACTATTTTGCTTTTGAGAAAGGACTGTTCCAAGTGTGTAATTAGACAAATTGGCTTCTACTCTAAAGAGATTATACTCATTTAGAATTGTAAGGACAGACTGTAAGCTTAATTGTCTCTTAAACTCTTCTATAGTCTCTCTTTACTCATTTCCCTAAGTACATAGAACCTTCCTAGTTAGTTTAGTGAGTAGACAAGCTATTTTGCTATAGTCCTTAATGAATCTCTAATACTAGTAGAAACTAGTAAACTGTTGTAATTGCTTTAAGTTCTTTAGTTCTGGCCATTCATTAATAAGCTTTACTTTTTTCAGATGTATTTGAATCTTATTGTTTCTAATAATGTGTCTAAGATACTTAGTAGTAGATCTTTCAAATTCATACTTCTAGGGTTTAAGGAACAAGTGATTCTCTTGTAGAATTGTAAAAACCCTTTAAACTAAGTGTCTATACTCTTTAATATCTTTAGAATAGATGAGAATATTGTCTAGATAGATAACAACTAATCCCTCATTAATTAATTTACTAAAGATATTGTTTATAAAGCTCTAGAATGTAGTAGGGACATTTGTGAGACTAAAGAACATAACTGTAGACTCAAACAATCCTAGATTTGTCTTAAAAGCTGTCTTCTACTCATCACCCTCTCTGATTCAAATATTATAGTATTCCTAACATACATTAAGCTTTGTAAAGTACTTAGAATCTTTAACCTTATCTAGAAGCTCTTGAATTAAAGGTAGAGGGTACTTGTTCTTAATAGTCCCTTCATTAAGCTTTTTATAATCTTGGATCAGTCTTAAAGATCCATCCTCCTTCTTAGTAAAGAAGAAAGTCAATACTATGGAGGACTTTGAATATTGAATCCTTTCTAAAGCTAGATTCTTAGAATTAAAATCCTTGAGCACATCTTGTTCTCTAAGAGTTAGAGGGTACACTTTATAATCTGTAGCCTTAAAATCTAGCTTTAGATTAATAGTATAGTCCTAAGATCAATACTCTAGTAATTACTTAAAGGATTCTTTACTGAATACATTCTTGTATACTTTAAAATAATGAGGGATAGTAAAAACTAGGGTAGGATCATTATTAGTTCTCTTTAGGTACTCTAGAACATCTGAATATGTTTCTGGTTCATTCAAGAACATAGAACAACTGTCTAGACATCTAGTAAAGGACACAATACCTTGTCTTTAATCAATCTCTGGATTATACTTGTTTAACCAATCATATTCTAGAAAGATATTACTTAATACTAATATAGTGACTGTCAGACAAATTGTCTCTGTATGTACTTTAACAGAGAGTTCTACTTCAACATAGTCCTTTAAGAGACCTTCATTATTACTTGTACTATTAGTATTAAAGACTAGGAAGGGATTCTTAAAAGGATATGTTGTTAACTTGTTGTTCTTAATAAAACCTGTATTTATGTATAATTCAGTACACTCTGAATCAATTAGAGTATGTGTATTAATGGGTCTATGATCTGTTTTAATTGTCAAGAATATATCTAGTTGCCTTCTAGTGCTAGAGCAAATGTACAAAGCTTTCCTAGGAGAAACTAAGCTTATAAGTCTATAAGGGATGTTCAAAACTGTTCCTATACCTTCCACCTCTATACAGACTTCAGAATTAATAGGTTTATCAAAGAAATAAGAGTCTTTACTGTCTAGAGTGTTATAGTACAAACAATAATTGTTTATATTTGATTTAGATGTCTAGTATTAATTATTTATATAATAATAACTCTGTTCTAACTCTTCCTCAAGTAATATAGTGTTTATATCTGAGGATTGACAAAAGACTCCTCTTCCTCAATCTGTTTCTTGTCTGATTCTTTATCTATAAAGTTCCCTTCCTTTAATTCCTACATTACCTCTGTAAAAGCAAACCTTTCCTTAAGTCCTATAACTCTAAGAATTATCCTAACTCTTTAATACTAAGAAGGACAAACTCTAGCAAAGTGACTAATCTCTCTACAAATGTAACAAGCTCAATTTTTCTTAGTATTGTTAATTAAGATGTCTATTGGTTCTCTAGCTTCTAAGAATGTTTTTCTATTAGGAGTCAACCTGAAAGTATGTAAGGTTAGTTAAGAATTTGTCTGTACATTTAGGGCTTTAAAATGTACAGTAGGATTAGATTGAGGAGAGTTGTGAGCCTTGTTAGGAAGATTAAAGTGTAGACAGTTGTCAGATTGACTACTAGAGAGTCCCTTACATGTAAGAGTCTCTCTCAGTCAAGTTTTATTATTATTAATCTAAATTACATACTTTTTCCATTCATTATAAGTATCTAAAACTAGTAATAAGTGTATTAACTGACAAAGTACTTTAGAATTAAAAGTATACTAAAGTAAATCAATTAATATAGAGTTATATACTTTACTACTCAGTCTAGCTTCAGTCTTAAGAATCTCAAACTGTTAGAAAAAGACATTTATAGAGTAATTTCCTTACTTGAGTTACTTAAGCTTCTGAATAGCAGTTTCTTTCTTACTAGGGTTATTAAATGATTGCCCTAGTTACTCTATAAATTCTTAGAACAATTGTGTGTAAAGAATTTTGTCATTATTGTCTGTGTTTTAGGTAACCTAATTTTCAACCTATACAGTAGTTGTCCCTTCCTTTAGATAAGAAAGTACAAAGAGTATCTTCTTTTTACTGTTATAGAAGGCTCTTTCATTAGTAAGAATAATCCTTGCCTCCTTTATACTCTCTAAGAGTAGTAGTAATCTTTCTAGAGTTTCTAGTAAGAGTATAACACATTACTATAGTAACAGCTTGACTAGTAGCTTCTGTAATCAATTGAGAGACCAAATTCATGTATTAGTACATATATACACCTTACTAAGGCTGTACAGGCTTGTAAGGGAGTGTAGGAGAGTTTCCTGAAGGATTTGACATTGTTTCTAAGGCTAGCTCTAATAAATTAATTTTTAAAGTACTAAATACTCTTTCAAATGCTTGAGTAAGCTCTAAAACGTTTGGGTCTTTGTTAGAGGCTAGTGTGAATAATTATGAACAATATCTAAGTCCTAGGAACAGTTCCTTCTACTAGTTTACTGTCTAGACAGCTTTAATCTTTCAGTTTTAAACTCTTAAACTACTTATATATACTCTGTTCTAAGTACAATCTAGTAACTCTTATCTAATAACACTAAATAACTGTAAAACAATACTAGACTTTCAGACTGTAAGGTCCCTGAAGGTATTACTACTTGAGAGAGGCTCTAGTTAACTAGTAAACAAAGGCTAGGGATTAAGCTTCACAAGTAGTAGGTTAAAAAGTATTTAGAAAAGAGTATAACTATACAAATTATAAAAACAATACACAAACTTGAAAGAGTGTAAGAGAGTAAAGGATGGTAGTAATTTGACCTTGAGAGTAGAGTATAAAATAATAGAAAATGAAGTAACAAATGAGTAAGGAACAATATAGAATCAATAGGATAGTAAATCAGTTTAATAGTTCTTTAAGAAAGTAAAAAGTATGTTTATAAAGAGAGTAAGAAATACTCAAACAAGTAGCAGCTCAGTTTAAGCAAACCAATTGAGTAGTAGCTCAGATTGGGCAGATTGGGCAGATTGAGCAGATTGAGTAGAAGGAGTAACTGAGTAGTAGCTTGAGTCAGAGAAAGTCAAGTAGTAGCTTTGACTATATATAGGAAACAAATTAAACAGTAGTTTGGACTCAAAGGAGAGTTAGATCAGATAGAGAGGATAGTCAAGTAGTAGCTCAGACTAGGAGGATATTGATTAAGTAGTAGCTTGAACTAAGAGTAGTATTAAGGTAGAGATAAGTTTTTTGACTCTTATGTTAGAGGAGATGTGTTCTCTAGGTTAATAGTACTCTCAAACTGTAAATGTAGACCTGTAGCCTTAATTCAACTATATTCTCAAAGCTACCAGCCAGGTTTTATACTAGGAGAACAAGTAGGAATACAAGAAGAGTCAAAAAACTAAGGAACTACTGTATCTACAGACTACTTTTTATAATAACTAAATAATAAGAGTAAAGTAAGGAATGAAACTTGAGAATAAGATTAAAGAAATAATAAGAACAAATATTACAAAGCTAACAGGCACATCAGAGGCCAGGAAGAATTAACAGAGTGTTACACATTACAGAATATAAACTAAGAGGCTATTACACAAAAGAGGCACAAGTTACTATATTAGGCAAGAAATAGATTAGCTGTATTATAATTGTATACACTACCTTGTGTCTCTATAGCTCTCTCCTGTACTCAATACTAAGACAATCTCTATAAAACTTTGTAGAACAATAGATGAGATGTTAAGGATTATGAAAATCCAGTAGTAATGTTGGTTTTTTGCAAAACTGACAGAGATATAAAGAAAATGAAATAGGTCCAATTCTACAATCCTAACATTAACAAAATCTGATAGTTATAGTGATTATATTAAATATATTTCACATGTCTTTAAAAGGTTAATTGTCTTACCATCTTCACAAAACATTAATCATTTGTAGATTAACATATTCTAGCAGAGAAGTATTATCTAGAAATTATCTTAGAACAGATGAATCCTTAATGAATTCAGTACATTCTCTAAGACACAAACTGATAAACAGGTTGAACAATATGTATAGAACACTACAGTTACAATTAAAGATTTGTCTACAATAGTAGTAAAGGGGAATACAAACAGTACTAGTAGTAATAGTTATATTATAACTATTCATAAATTATGACTATACTTAATGACTGTTATGTGTTAACAGAGTGTAAGATTGTACACAAACTTACAGACAATACAAATTATGTCTTATGTCTGAAGAACTTGTTTATCCTTTTCTGTACTAAAGTTGTTATATAAAAGACAGTATCTAGAACTCATAGTACTACTGAGACAAAAAGACAGAGAGGAGCTGAAAGTAATAATGAGTAATATTAAGTAGTCTCTTCTAAAAGCTCTATCCCTTCTAATTCAGCTATCTCTCTCCTCAGTTTTTCTGTATACTTCTGAGTGAATGGATCTGAGTAATTCAGTACAATATAATATGTATACTACTTCTTATTAAGTAAACAAGCCTTCTGTTCCTCAGATAATATCTGTGCCTCTGTAGTTTTGTATACAAATTGTTCTTACTCTATTCTTAGACATTCTTTATTATAGTACAGTTTTTCATTATTATAAACTGTTATAGTTTGTAAGAACTTACTAAATAGATTCTCTGTATCTTTTTCTTCCCTTTTCCTTACTTTTTTCACCTTTGAACCCATTTGTATTTTGTTATCATTATTACTCATAAGCTTTTCAGATAATATATTAAAATTTTTTATAATGTTCAGATGATTGTGTACTCTAAAGTAAAAAAAAGTAAAAAAAAGTAAAAAAAAAGTAAAAATATATAAAATTAGTACTTATACTGTATTAAGTATCTGAAAATGGATTAAGGCCTTAAATGTATCCAGCTGAGTCTCAGAAAATGAAGCAGTTGTAACTGACCTTCTACTTCTCTTCCTCTTTTTCTTAGTATTAGTTTTATTGTTTAATATAGTATTCTTAAGATTGAGACAGTCAATTCAGAATACTGTAAGATATACTCACTTTACTAGTCCTAATCCTTAGGAATAGTAATAGAATAGAGTATAGAGGGTAAGACTTGTAGACTTGTAGAGTGAGAGGGTAGAGGAGTCCTACTTTAGTCAAGCTACAAGTGTAGCCTAGTAGGTTAGTAGTAGAGTACTTCCAAGTACTAGGTAACTTAAGTTGATAAAACTATCTTTTGAGAGCCAAACTGGCCTCCTTATATACCTTTTGCTAGAGTAATGTTACTCTAGTGACTTTAGTAACTCCCTTCACTGTTGTTCCCATGAAGTAGAGCTGGCTAATCCTTTAGACTGTATGCTACACTAGTTTGTGTCTTCTATTAATCTACTAACACTAGTTTGTGTCTTCTTGTATCCTAGATTAATCTTCTAATGACTCCTTTACTGTATTATTATGTCTTCTATACTTCCTCTCATACTTCTAATGACTCCTTATGAGTCCTCCTGACTAGTTATGCTGTGTAAGTTGTGTAATGCTTTTCCTATGAAGTAGAGCTCTCTATTGTTCCTATAACTCTGTCTGACTCAACCTGTACTTCCTGTACACTTGTTTGTAATACACTTTCTTATAAGGTAGAGTATTATGACTTCTAATGACTCCTTATGACTTCTATAATATAAAAGGCTGTGCTTCTGTACTGCCCCTAGAACTTACAACCAAAGTTCTAGACTGTCTTGTGTA
>NW_006760386.1:6846261-6857125 GCF_000271605.1 Fomitiporia mediterranea MF3/22
GTAGAGTGAGAGGGTAGAGGAGTCCTGCTTTAGTCAAGCTACAAGTGTAGCCTAGTAGGTTGGTAGTAGAGTACTTCCAAGTACTAGGTAACTTAAGTTAATAAAACTATCTTTTGAGGGCCAAACTGGCCTCCTTATATACCTTTTGCTAGAGTGATGTTACTCTAGTGACTTTAGTAACTCTCTTCACTGTTGTTCCCATGAAGTGGAGCTGGCTAATCCTTTAGACTGTATGCTACACTGGTTTGTGTCTTCTATTAATCTGCTGACACTAGTTTGTGTCTTCTTGTATTCTAGATTAATCTTCTAATGACTTCTTTACTGTACTGTTATGTCTTCTATACTACCTCTCATACTTCTAATGACTCCTTATGAGTCCTCCTAACTAGTTATACTGTGTAAGCTGTGTGTTATGGACTATATTTCTGTGTAGGAATTACACCTCTCATTGTAGGTTTACAGGCAATAGGCAGGTCCTTAACTATGTAACTGCTGGTCCCAAGTGTAGCCTCTGTCTTCACTCAACTAGGAGTGTGTTCCTAGGAGTGTTGATAGTACTTGCACTTAGTAGAGGGGGAGTTTAATACCCCTGAGAGTAGTTTAACATGTTTTAAGTTTGAGGTAAAGAGGGTAGTATTTGTTGGTGTAAAAGATTTTATATAAGAGAGTGAGTATGTTGTTACAGCTAGTTCACAAGCTGTCCTCAAATAAACTGTTATTGAGTACAATACTCTTTACACAATAAATGAAGCTCTTTTTATACTACTTTAATTAAGATTTATCCTCCTATTTCTTTGTGAGCTGAGTGGTTCTGTTCTTTGGACAGTCTGTGTACTATGTTACAGTATTTTTAATATGTTGCTACATGTCTTTACAATGTGTATTTGTGTTTTTGTATGTTTGAGACATTGGTTGTTTCTGTTTTGGGATAAGGATCAATGTTGAGTCTTTCCTGCCACATGCTTCTTGCACAGCTTTCTCATTTGATTCCTCAGGGGTACTTCTTTTCCTCAGCTAAGTTTAATTAGCCTTTCTTGTGATTGGCACTATTAATTCTGAGTTCTGGGTGGCTCTGTCATTGAGTGCCTGTGTAGTATAATGAGTTTTACATAAGGCTTGCCTGCCTTTTACTATTTGTTAAGCACATAGGAGTCTTCAGATCTGAGTTCCATAGATTCAAGGTGTTTGTGTTCTTGTAGTATTATCAGGCAGTGATCTCTGTATATTACTTTAATATTGTATTGTTTTGTTGGTCCTTCATAATGACTGGTTGTTAATATAGTACAGCTGTGTGTTCTATCATCTTGGATAGTACTCTATATTGAGGCAAATATTTGTGCTGTGTTTTCCTTGTAATCTTGGTGTGTCTTTATTGATAAATGTAATTACACTACTTCACATTCTTTATATATTGTTGGGTTGTATATTTTGTGTATATGCATTTTGAATGATGCTTCCTTCCTTCTGTGTTTTATTCCTTCATGTATAATATGTTGTATTTAGTGTTACAGTTGATTGAATAGTATTCAGTATGCTACTACTTGCATTGTGTTTCTTTCTGTTTGTATACTTTGTGTTTTGCAGATTTGCCTATCCTAGCACATTTGATATGTCATTATTGTTTGTATGCATTCTTGAAGTTGTGTCATATGATCACATTTCTGACATAGTCTCTGTGTGCTTTGTAGTGAAGTCTGGTTTTCTTTGTTATGTACCATTTACAAATCCTTCCAAATCCTTTCACTGCCCCCTCTTCAAGTGATTAACTAATGTTGATCACCTAATGAGGATGGATTTGTAGTTGTGAGTAAAGATGTTTGATTTTTTGCAAATTGTTGCTTCTCCTGTTGCTTCTAAAATGATGCATGTCATTTAGAATGCTTTGTTTGGATGTTAGCCCTAGTAACATAGTTGGTAAAGTCTCTACAACAGCTTTAGGGTGTCATCATGCATTTGTGGATTCTATTTCTGTTTGTTGGTCTACTTGCCCTAATAGGGATAGTTATTGTGACAGTAGAAGTAGTTCTGTACAGGCAAGAGTAGTGTGAGCCTTATACAGTAAGTATTCAGTGTTAATCTTGCCTTAAAGGTATGCTAACACAGCTAGTAAGCTATAAAGTTTCTACTTAGGGATGCTCCTGCATTCAAGTCCTTGTCTGGGCTTGAATACAATGAATGTTACAGACAATGCAATGCCAGAGTTCTAGCAATTCTTAGTTGAGACTGTGGTTATGGTTTGGGTTCTGAATAGAGTGTACTATAGTTTCACATAGAATATACCCTTGACTCCCAGATTTGGCATGTTGTAGGAATGGTGATATTATGGTTGCTTGTTGTATGTCTTAATATGACAAGTAGTAGTAATTTCTACTTTCATACAACTGAAGGATTTGGGATTGTAGTGATCCTAATACAAGAATTACAGGGAATTCCCTTAGGATTGCTCTAGTGATTGTATTTTGAAGCTGTTTATTTTGTAAGGATTCTTGAAATTATCCTTTATAAATGATTTCTTTTTGTATATGCTGATTTGTAAGTTTATTTCTGAGAGACTTTCATACTTATGATACTCATACTTGTAGTATTTTGTAAAGTATTGGGTACCATTAGTTATTGAAATCCTTCTGAAACAAACTTGATGAATCTACAACAACAAAAGACTTTTTATAATAATGGTTCTTTTTGTTATTTTTATTATAGTACTGTAGGTAATAGGATAATAGATGGATGTGGGGTTTCTGGCATTCTAATATCCTGCTCTGACTGTTGTACTGTAAGTAGTACACTCATTAGTAGGGGTGGGATTTGTAGTAACAAAGTGTATGGTGGTGCTAGTGTATGTAGAGTCATTTCTTGTTCACTTTCCAGTTCCAGGTCTGAATCCTGTATTTCTGTAATTGAAGGACTTTGTGTGTTTAGTGGCAGTAGTCAAGGTGGTTGAATGAGTGGATGAGTATTGTACCATTTTTGAATAATGTTTTGAATCATAGTGGTGTAATAGTTGTGTGTGTGCCAGTATGTGGCTGTTGTATCTTGAATGTATTTGTTATAGTAGAGCATTTTGTGCATCACAGTTTAGGTTGCTTGTACACTAGTCATATGCAAGGTCATGAATGTACCAAATTGCAGCCTGAACAAAGTGATTTGCTGAGCAGTGTAAGTAATCTTGAAGCAAACCTTTATACTGTAGGTGTGGTTGATGTTAAGGATATTTTGGTGCTACAAGTGGTGGCTGAGTTTGTATGCAAGGCACAAGAATTCTGATTCCTCTACTGTGTTTAATGTTGCTACCCATTCAATAGTGAATTGAAAGTGTTCTCCTTTGACTCAGGGGGCTGGCAGGTATTGATATTGTAGTGTTGATATTACACTATATGCTGCTGCAAAATTGTTGAATTCCTGTTCATAATATTGCCCTGTATGGTTTGCTATGTAGTTTCAGCCTAGTAGGTGAAGATGGGTTCAATTCAGCCATTAGTATTAGAGATGAGGAGGGTGGGGGGAGAATGGGAGGTGGTAGTCTTGGCAGACAGTTACAAGACAAGGCATGTTATTGTTGGTAGTGTATGTCAGTGTTCAGACTAGGTTGTAGATTGTCAGGTTACTCATTACTGTTATTGACCATTATTTTCGTCCTTCTTTTATATTGTAGTTATTTGATCTTGTATTTGTGTTACTTGGTTGAGTGTTCAGCACTTTCCTAGGGCTTTTCAGAACCATTAAGGTTCAAGTTTAGGTTTGATACTTTGAGGGTTATTTTAGTAGTATTCTTAGAGTTGTTCCACAGCATTACATAGATTTTTGATTGGTTCCCAAGTATATTCTCTGTATCCTCTCCATTTGATCAAGTATTCAATCTTGTTTGGTTTTGTTTGTTGTACTGCTTCTATTTTTTCGACTTCATATTCCAGAGTTCTATCAACTTCTATAAGGGGAGGTTGTATGATTACTTCTTGTCCTGAGTAAGATTTACTTCTGTAAGGTATTAGGAGAGATGTATGAAACACTAGGTAGACTGTAATTGTTTTTGGTAACTTTAATCAGTATGATACATTTCCTATTCTTTGTTCTACAGGATAGGGTCTGGTGTATCATACTTCCAGTTTTCTTTTTGGTGATACTATTAAGAAGTTTTTCATATTAATTAAAACCAAATCATTTAGTTTATAATTAGGCATGGGTCCTTGTTTGAGGTTTGCATATAGGGTTATAGTGGTTTTTGCTTGTTTAAGCATGTCTTAGGCTTCTGCTTGTGCTTCTTCTAGTTCTTCCAGGTAGTCTTGTACTATAGGTATATTTCCTTTGTATGGTGTCATTTCTATAGTTGACCTCCTTCCTAGTACCAGTTCAAAAGGGGTCTTCTTTGTAGATGAACTTTGTGTATTGTTATATACAAATTCAGCAATTAGTAGTAGTTTGGCCCAATTAGTCTTTTGAGGGTCAGTATAGCATCTGAGGTATTGTTCCAAGGTTTGATTTACTTGTTCTGTTTGTCCATCTGTTTGTGGATGATATGCTGTACTGGCCTTCCATTTGATTCCTAAGTTTTCTAATAGTTTTTGTATGAATTACAAGACAAATTAAGTTCCTTAGTCTGAAATTATAGATTTTAGGGTTCCTTAGTCTTTGAATATGTAGTGCATAAACATATCAGCCACTGTCTGGGCGTCTGGTACTCCTTAGCATAGTATGAATTTAGCCATTTTTGTAAGTCAGTCAACTACTACAAATATAGTAGTAAAGCCTTCATTGGTTACTAGTAGATCTGTGATTAGATTGTATGAGATTGATTAAAATGAGTGTTCTGGAGTATCTAGCAGTTGTAATGGAGGTTGTGTGTATCTCCTTAGTGTCTTGGTTTGTTGACATATGTTGCATGTATTAACATATTCTGTTATTTCTTACTGTAGATTTGGCCACCAGTAATCTTGTAGTATTTTTTCTAATGTTTTATTGATTCCCATATGTCCTACAAGTTTATTGTTGTGTTTCTTTTGTATGATTGTACTTCAAAGTATCCCTCCTTCATTAGAGGGTATCCATATGTGTCCTTAATAGTAATGGAGCCTGTTTACAATTTTATGATTAGGTTTCCAGTTGGTATGCATTTGTTCAATTTCTTTAAGTTCTTCTTTAGCTATTTACTGTTTATAGGCACATTTGATGGAGTCGCCCAAGGCTGTGCCTATTATTGTCAATTCTGTAATACATAAGTATTCTCTGTCAATATTAGTGTTTCAAAGTTTAGTTGACTACACAGATTCTAGGATTATAATTTTAGCTTTTGTTTCCATCTCTTCCTCCAATCTGTGATCTGGTCTCTAAGATAGTGCATCTGCTGGATTCTTCTTTCCTTCAATATGCCTTATTTGGTAATTGAATAGGCTGAGGAAGTGTATCCATTGAGTTTGCTACTAGTTCATCTCCTGAGTGTTCCTGAAATAAATTAGGTTTTAGTGGTCTGTTCAAATTGTTACCAGTTCTTTGGTTCCTTGTACTAGATGTTGCTAAAACTTAAATGCTACAATTATAGCCCATAGCTCTTGATTGTGAGTTTGCCAATTTCGTTCTGTGGGTGTAAGTTTTTTCAAATAGAATGCTATTAGTCATAGTACTCCTGTTTTGTCTTCTTGTTCTAGGGTAGCTCCTATCCCTACTACTGAGGCATCTGTAGTTATTGTATATAGTTTGTTAGGGTCTGGTACAGTCAGTACTTTGCCTTTGGAGAATGCTTTCTTTAGTTGGTCAAAGGCTTCTTAGTACTGTTCCTCCCATTTGAATGCTTGTTTCTTCTTTTGAGTTTGTGTAGTAGTGCTACAATGATTTGCATATTTTTAATAAATCATGAATAGAAATTGTAGAATCTGAGGAATTGTTCTATGTGTTTTGATTTTGTCAGGGTTGACCATTCCTTTATTGCTAATTGTTTGTATGGGTCCATTTTTATTCTGTCTTTCCCTACAATAAATCCTAAGTAGTCAAGTTCTTGTTGTAAGAAATAGCATTTGTCAATTTTTAAATAGATGTCTAGTTCTTAGCATTTTTGTAGGACTTGTTGTAGGAGTTTCTAATGATCTCTAGGAGTAATTGATTTTCCTATAATGTTGTCCAAATATATTAATATTTTGTGTGATTGAATCCATTGTTTGAAATTGTTGTTCATGAATTTTTGAAATACAGATAGGGAATTTTTCATTCTGAACATTATTACAAGTAGTACATAAATCTGGTTTTTAACTTTGAATACTGCTTTCCATTCATCTGATTTTTGTATTCATAGATTGTTATATCTGGATTGTATATCTAATGTGAAAAAGTATTTTCCTCCCAGTAATTTATTGGGTAATTCATACATGATTAGTATTGGGTATATGTTAGGTATTGTTATTTTGTTGATGTTACAGTAATCAGTTACCATTCAAGCTCCTCCATCTTTCTTTCCTACAAAGAATACAGGTGCAGCTACAGAGCATAATTTGTCTGGTTGAATTTTGTGTATCCATCCTTTCTGTAGCATATCCTTTATATATTTGTCTACTACTTGTTCTTCATTAGGTGCTAATGGGATGGATGGTTGCCTTTTGGGTAGGGGCTTTTCTGGGTCTAGGTTGATAGGCATATCCCATATTGTATGCTCTGGTAATTGTCTTGACTTGTCTGGGTTAAAGACATTAGTGAAATCCTTGATTTTGCTTAGCAGCTTTTCCTTCTAGGAGATATTTTGCTGTTCATTTTTTATCTTCATTTGATTATAGATTTGGGATTTTGTGGAGGCTTTGTCATAAGTTGCTGTGATTTGTTACAATTGGTCATTACTTTTAATATTTATGTCTTTGTTACTTTCTGGCATAGTAATAATAGCTAGTTCTAAAGGTGTGGTAGGCATAATTGGAGAAGAATGTATGGGGGTATTAGTAGATGCTGGTTTTATCAGTTTATGTTGATAATTAAGAGGTTGCATATTGCCATAATTGTCTGGTACCAATATTGCCAGATTGTTTTCTCCTAATATTTGTGCCCAAGGTTTTCTGGGTTGGGTTACAAATTTCTCTTCTACTTCTTGTATCCTTTTTGGCATAGGTATATTCTCTCTACTTTCAGACCTTGGTCTTCTAGCTCCTATAACCATTTGTGTCCAAGGCCTACTTCTTTCTGGGATTGGTTCCCTGTACTCATTAGGTACTAGTACTTCAATTTCTTCCTCCTTAAGCTTTTTCTTCCTTCTAGGTTTCCTTTTCCTTTTTTGGCATACCCTGATTTGTTTAATTGTAATTTCCATGGTTCTTCCTTACTGTTCCAGTTTAGCTCCTTTCCAATTGATCCCTGGGTTTCTTGCTTGTAGGTAGTCTATTCCCAGTATCACATTGTCTGATACTATGTTTGTAATAACTATCATTTGCTCCCATTTATCCACTTCTGTGTGGATTGTTGCTTTAATTGTATGGGTTAATTTTCTGTTTGAATTGGTTGATCCATCAGTATTAGTGACAGTTCTAGGCCAATCCAATCTTCAAGCTTTAAATCCATTTCCTGTTTGAAATGATTTATCCATTACTGAACAAGTACTTCCTGAGTCTATAAGTGCAAGTGTTTGTATCTATTGGTTTCTGTTATATATCCATATTGTTATTTAGGAGTGTCTTCCCTGTGTTGGTAGGCCAGACTCTCCTTCAACCTTTCTAGTTCTGACCATTACTAGTAGTCTTGAACAAAAGGTGGATTGTCTGAATCTTTTGGATGTTGTCCTTTGTATTGGCAGGTGTATCCTCAGTTGTTTCCAGGTATATTGCCTCCATTTGCTGTCCATTTTGTGTGATTGTAGTGTATGTATTGGCTGCATACATTGTAATGTTCATTAAAATTTGTTTTTCTAATTTGATTTGTTGAGCACTGTGTTTTTTAGTATAGTGGTTTCCCTCCATTATTTCTGTCTTTTAGATAAATAGTTAGTAGTCTGCAGTCTCTAGCCTAGTGTCCTGGTTGTCTGTAATTATAACACTTTGTGGATGCTAAAGGTTGTCTATCTGTTTTTGGTTTTTGTTTTTTCCAGTTTTGTTTTGCTTTTAGGCTGAAGCTTTACACATTTATATTCATTGTATCCAGATTCTTATGATTTCCTTGAATTGTTGGTTGGTAAACAAAAGTGTCTCCCTATTTGTATTTTGGTTTGTAGTTAGTAGGGTGTATAAGTGTTTGTACTTCTATTGTGTAGAGGTAATTTTGAATCCTTGTTATCTACTAATTGAGACTCTCTTTATAGGGTTTGTCTGCTGCAAATATAATTCTATAGTAGACTGAATCTGGTAGGGACAATATAAATTTTGCTTTCCTAGCTGTATTAGGATACATGGTTGTTAGTACTAATAATGTTAACCTTTAGAATTTGAGTAGGAAGTTTGCCAGGTTTTCCAGGCAATAGTCTTTGCATTTTATTCCTACTAGTTTCTAGAGGTTAGCTGTCAGCAACAGTATAGAGGGGACCTGAAGGCTCAGCAAGGGGACCCAGGCTACAACTATCCTACACAACAGAAATACAGAATGCAAGCACTGGAACATAGTTGGAACTCACAGAACAGGCAGAGAGAGAGAGTGAGACAAGAGTAGGGTATATAGAGTGAGCCTAAGAGTACAGGACTACCTGGAGTAGACAAGATCAAGACTACAGGACCAGTCTAATCTTGTACACCTATATATACTAAACTACACAAGAGTACTCAGGGAGTATGAGCTACTAAGAATGATGAGCCACAAAGAATGAAAGAAAGGAATGTCAAAGATAAAGGTACAAAGAATGAAGGGATGGATAAAGGGTAAGAGACTATAGAATGATACAAAGAATGAAGGGGTGGTCAAAGGAATGGAATGATGAAGTAAGGAAGGGTAGTGGCAAGAGTCAGCATGCATATAGTTTATAGACAGCACCCCTGAGGGACAGAAGTCCCAAGTTCTGGTATGGAAGGGTGCAGAACCCTTGGAACTGAAGGTGTGAGAGTAGAGAACTGTAACATCACCCCCCTTCTAAAACCAATCATCCTGATTGGTGAGCATTGGGCTTGGTCAGTGGCTTGGGCATAGGTTAGAACAGTAGGGTTTGGAAATCTGTAAGGCAGAGTTGATGTAGAGCACCCAGATGAAGTTGATAGAAGTCTTGGATTGCCTTAGTAGTATGGGTGAGATTCTCAGCAGGTTCCCAAGTGTGTTCTTCAACTGGGTATCCCTTCTAGTGGATAAGGAACTTGAGCTTTCTGTACACCAGCTTGACATTCACTACATACTCTACTTTGTATTCTGGTTTGGAACTGATGAGTTCTGGTAGAGGCAGTAGGGGTCTTTGTTGCAAAGGAAAACCTAGATCATAGTATCAAGACAGTAGAACCTTGTTAAACACTGGGTGTATACACTTCCATGTTGCCAGAAGTTGGAGTTTGTAGACAGAGGCACTGACCTTCTTTTCAATAACAAAGGGTCTGAAGTGCTTGTTGTCTAACTTCTTCATTAGGCAATCTGTGGTCAGGTTAGTGGCTTCCAGTATAACTTTGTCACTAGGCTGGTAATCCTTGGCTGCAGACCTCTTCCAATCATAGTTCTGCTTCATGACCTACACTACCTTTTCCAAAAGAGCTTGTGCATCCTCCCTGGTTCTGTGCATCTGTTCTGCAAAGTCTGTTATAGATTCAGAACTACTGTTCCAGTTTAGAACTGTCCCCTAGTATGGATGTCTCCTATGATTGAGGAAGAATGGGGACTGTCCTGTTGTAGAGTGTTGCTAGTTATTGTGTATGAATTCTGTCAGAGCTAGCCATTCAGACCAATCCAATTACTGATGATTGATGAACATTTGGAGGTAGAGCTCAATCTCCTGATTGACTTGCTCAGTTTGACTGTCAGTCTGCAGGTGATAGGCAGTAGAAGGGTTCCCTTGAATTCTGAGAAGCACATACAAGTCCTGTATGAATTTTGACTCAAATTGTAGTCTGTAATCATGAATGAGCTTCTAAGGGAGTCTGTGTAACCAGAAGACATGATCCTGATAAATGCATGCTATGTCTTCAGAAGTGAGTTCTGTTTGGGTCAGAACTGTGTGGACTTGCTTAGAGAATCAGTCAACAATCATACAGATAGTGTTGTAACCCTAAGACTTGGGTAGCTCACTGATCAGGTCTACTGAGACTTCTTCCTAAGAGTGATCCAGAATCTGATACAGATGTAGGGGGGCCCAAACCCTTGTCTGGTAGGCCTTAGTCTGTTGGCACATATTGTAACTAGTCACATACTTCAGGATTTCCCTCTGTATTCCAGACCACCAGTAGTTCTGAGTAATGAGTTCCTACATTTTGTGTTGTCCCAAATGTCCTGTGGTCAGATTGTTGTGATGAGCTTGGACAATGTCCTCCTACAGTTTCTGATCCTTTAGAATGTACAGTCAGCCTTCCTAGTAAACCTGTCCATCCTCATCCTCCTCCCAATCCCTAGCCTACTTCTCTAGTTGCTTCACTACAACCTAGTCCTGTGTGTGTCTTAGAGCTTACTGTATGTGGGTGACAAAGTCAACATCCTTGGATTTGAGTCAGATCTCTCAGATTGTCTCAGACACAAAACAGGAATTGTCTAGGAGAACAAGATTTTCATTATCATTCTCCCCCCTTTCATAACCTACTTGTCTCAAGAGTAAATTGGCTTTTGTCATTTGTGTTCTGGGTTTGTGGGTCAGTACAAAGTTGTAGTCCTACAGTTCTAACATCCAGTAGGCCTAGTAGCAGTTGAGCTTCTGAGGCACCCAGAAGTACTGGAGATTAAGGTGATCACTCTAGATCTTGAACTTCTGTACTACACTGAGGAGATATTGACACTACTCTTCTAGGGA
>NW_006760386.1:6860250-6865160 GCF_000271605.1 Fomitiporia mediterranea MF3/22
TGTAAAAGGGTCAGGACAAAGGAAAGAGATTGACACAACAGTATGTACTGATGCCTGAAATGTAGGAGAGTTGTAGAGTAGTAATGGGTAGTCTTGATCTAATGTCAGTGACAGTGTAGAGGGGACCTGAAGGCTCAGTGAGGGGACCCAGGCTACAACTATCCTACACAACAGAAATACAGAACACAAGCACTAGAATGTAGTCAGAACTTGCAGAACAGGCAGAGAGAGAGAGTGAGACAAGAGTAGGGTATATAGAGTAAGCCTAAGAGTACAGGACTACCTGGAGTAGACAAGATCAAGACTATAGGACCAGTCTGATCTTGTATGCCTATATATACTAAACTATACAAGAGCACTCAGGGAGTATGAGCCACTAAGAATGATGAGCCACAAAGAATGAAAGAAAGGAATGTCAAAGATAAAGGTACAAAGAATGAAGGGATGGATAAAGGGTAAGAGACCATAGAATGATACAAAGAATGAAGGGGTGGTTAAAGGAATGGAATGATAAAGTAAGGAAGGGTAGTAGCAAGAGTCAGTATGTATATAGTTCATAGACAGCACCCCTGAGGGACAGAAGTCCCAAGTTCTGGTACAGAAGGGTGTGGAACCCTCAGAACTGAAGGTGTGAGAGTAGAGAACTGTAACATTAGCTGTATCTTCATCTCTTACCATACTTGTTTGATGACTCTTTAGAAACACTATAAATTTTCCCAAGTTTGAAAACATGCCTGGTACTAGTGGTTACAGTTTGGTTATAGTTCTATCACTTTCTACCTTGATTCATTAAGAGGCAAGGTTTTAGTAGGCTTGTTCCCTCTAGTGTTGTTGTGGGCTCTGGTCAAAACTCCTCTGTTCATTCCAAATAGGAAAGAACTAACTATATAAAGAAAGTGATTATGTAATCCAAAGAATTAAATAAAATCAAGAAGATCTGATAGTAACCAAAATCAGAACTCTTTACCTCCCCAAGCTTTAAATAGTGACTGTTCTCAGTCACTTGCTTTGAGAAGTAATAATAAAGGGTAAGTATAAGGAGTGTGGGTAAGAATAAAAGGTATCAATCAAAGTAAGATAAAGAAACAAAGAGTGTGAGTCTCAAGTAAGAATGAGTGTCCATAAAAGAAAGGGGTATAAGGGAATGTTAGAGTAAAGAGAATGTAACCTGTACTAAGGCTAAAGGCTTGCCAGACCAATCCTCTCCAACTCTAACATAGATGGTAGTAGTAGTAAGTAGTGGGTTTCATCCAACAGCTGCTTGGGTCTCAACCTGACACTTCTGGTTCTGATCTGCTAGGTCTGTCAAGGTCAAAATCTGATTACTGTCCTTGAAATCCTTTGTCTTACACTCAGTTAACATGAAGAATGGTCTCCTGATTATTATGTCAAACATTGTGTCCTTCACTACATAAACTAGTATCACTATTAATATTCCACCTACTAACACCTTGAGTCTCAGAATGACACCTTTGATTGTAATTGATCCTGTATTTACTGGCCTAAGGTTTGTCTGTACTCACTCTTTTAGTACTCCCAAGTGTTTCCAAATGTCTTTGTGTATCACATTCATAACAGCTCCCTAGTCTAGTAAGCTCTTAGTCTCCAATTCATTGTTCAGCTTTACTGTTGCTAGCCTGACTGGTACACTTCTAGCCTTGTTGTTACTGACTAGGGTGCCTATCTAATACTCTCTTGCTCAACACTGCTCTGATCTGACAGCTTCTAACATCCTCCCACATAATCTGCTTATACTCAGTATTCTTGCTAGGCTTGACTGATTCTCATTATCTTAGTACTTAATCCTTACAGATACACTTCCAACCTTGTTCATCTAGCTTGCTACTACCCTTCACAACAGCCTCTGCTACTCATCCATTACACTATTCTCCCTTGTCCTTACTGATACACTTCCAGCCTTGTTTACTACACTCACTCCTCTACTCTGCTCTTGTTCTTGTTCTCTAGCTTGAATCCAACTCAATCTAACATAATCTACTACTTTCCTGTACAATCCACTTGTTCTCAGCTCTACTACTGGGCTTGACTGTGCTTTGTTGTCCTTACATACAATACTTGTACCTGTGTACTAATCTTCTCTACTGTCAGTCCTTACTTCCTCACTTGTCTCTTCCTCCTCTGCCTTTACAGGTCTACTTCCAGCCTTGTTCAGCATTTTGTCACACATCTGAGTTGTCCTTATAAGCTTAGCTGTATACTGACACTCAAGCTCTAGAGCTATTATAAACAACTCATAGTGTGTTAATGTGACAACACTATCTATTATCCAGTCTAAGACCTGCTTGATAATCTTGCTTGACTCAGTACTTTGCTTCAGTCTGACTTTGACTAGCTTTGTGTTAGCCTTTATAGTCCTTGCCTCCTCTCTTTGTCTCTTCACATCCCTCAAGTGTTCCTCCAACCTTGTCACCTCTGTATCCAAATCTGCTCTAAGAACAG
Source organism: Fomitiporia mediterranea MF3/22 (assembly GCF_000271605.1). NCBI lineage: Eukaryota > Fungi > Basidiomycota > Agaricomycetes > Hymenochaetales > Hymenochaetaceae > Fomitiporia > Fomitiporia mediterranea. Next base: position 6,862,711 of record NW_006760386.1, read on the forward strand.
CTTTGTACTTTTCTCCCTCACTTACATTCAACCTATCTTTTGCTTCATTAATTGTGCCTACTGTGAACACAGGCTTGTCTTCATAGTATCAGTCTATACACTCCTTCAACATTGCTCCCTCTACACTGGCTGGCATGAATACTCTACTCATTAACACAATCTTCTGCCCCAACCTTATACACTTCCCCCTCTGAGTGTACTTAGTCACAGTCCTACAGTCATGTACAAAATGTCCTTACTTTCCACAAAAGTTGCAGGTCCTCTTGTACTTCAGGTCGGATTTTACAGAATTGGCAGATTGGTCAGTTTTGTATGCTTGATTCATTAGTATCTTCCTAGACTTGCTTGCTTTGTTGACCTGGACTTGTAACTCTTTAAGCTTCCTCACAATCTTTGCATACTTGTCTCCTACTTCTTTCTCTGGCTTCTCCTTTAGCAACATTGTTTTCTGGTCTTAGACTGTCTCTGTCTGCCCTGCTAGAAGAACATAGTCTGCTAGCCTAACTACATTAGCAAATTTGAACAGCTTGCTTACATTCTTGTCTACATAGAGAATCTCTAGTCATTGTGTTAGGTTTGTCCTCAGCATCCCTCTGATCCCTCTCCAGAACTTACAGTCTAACTTGTGTGCTGACATCTTCCCTTGCTCCTTCAAGTACTCTGCTTGCACCTGGAACTTGTAGTAGTAGTAGCCAAACTCTGTCTGTACTATCATTTCCTTCTTACTCTACACATTAACTAGTTGTGTAATATTGGCTCTTGTGTAGTGTTGACCATCAATCAGCTCCAGATAGAGCTTTCTGATCTCCTCTTTCACAATGCTCCAATTGTACACTCCTTTCTTCTTTAACTCAGGCATAGTAGCCTACAAACTATTACAACTCATTACTGTGTAGTACATCACTTACTTGCACATCCACTCAGTGTCCTTCTGGAAGTTGGCAGCTAACATCTTGATGTCTTCAAAGAACTGTAGAAGTTCCTCAAGCTTACTGTTGTCAAAGTATGGTGCTTCTCTTGATCCTCTTCTTAGTGGTCACATTATTGTGCTTCTTGTGTGTCAAAACAGTCAGTTTGATTCAAAACAAGTGTAGTAAGGCCCTCAAGGCCAAGATCAAGACAAAAACAACCTAGACACTTTAGAACAGAGGCACTACCCCTTGTAGTAGGCTCCAAAATGAGAGGCAAGGTTTTGGTGGGCTTGTTCCCTCTAGTATTGTTGTAGGCTCTAGTTAAAACTCCTCTGTCCATTCCAAATAGGAAAGAACTAACTATATAAAGAAAGTGATTATGTAATCCAAAGAATTAAATAAAATCAAGAAGATCTGATAGTAACCAAAATCAGAACTCTTCATCATACATAACTTTGAATCTAATTGAATGTAGTATCTTTGAAGGATAATACTAAATAGTATGCTTGTTTGGTTTTGTTGGTTATTCCATTTAGTTCTAGCCAGATCATGTTTGTACTGAGCCAAGAGTCAAATCCTTCATTCAGTTTTCTATAGTAATATACCAATTTTAATTTTGCTACATTAGTAGTAGCCAATGTTAATACTATTAACAGTGTGTTACCAGTTTGGGTTGAGGTAGATACTGATAGGTTTGTATTAGCCATTAAGTGTCTACTAATGAATCTTACAAGGATGTCCTAGTTCCTTCTGTAGCTGTTTCATAGGTTACTTCTACTATAGGTTCTATAGTTATTTCTTCAACTATTGTTCCTAATACTGTGCTATTTATTTCTATAGGCTCTCCTGGTGGAGGGACTGGTTTCAGAATTTCCTCCATTTGAAACACTGGTCTAAAGGTTGCTGTCATAAGTGTTGAATTCCTTGAGTTCATTACTGTCATAAATGCTTCCAACATTTGTTTGACTAGTCTTGTGTTCTGTATTACTTGTTGAGTATTAACACAGAACTGTACTATATTTTCTGTAACCTTCTGGCCATACAGGGCTATTTTCTCTTCCAAGTTTTGTAATTGCTTCTAGCTTTCCAGCTAATGTTTGTATTCTTACTGTGTTAGCTTTAGCTCTATGTCCTTGAGTGCCCCTTCAAGTCTATAGAGCATATTGTGTAGTTTCCCTATTTTGCAATTCTCTGACACACCTGGCTAGTCAATTATTGATCCTCTACACCTTTCCAGGTTTCAATGTGACTCCATGCATTCCAAGCTCTATTGTTGTTCAAGTCTCCTTATTTGTTGTTCTATACCTTCTGTTGTCTCCTCAGGTATTCCTGTATGGCTAAGTAGTGTAGTGACTAGGGATAGAGGTAGGAATCTAGTCTCTATTAGAATAATCCAGCAGTGTATTGTTCTAAGAATGGTCCTTGATAGTACATCACGAAAAAGTCGCAACAAATGTATTTAATAATAGCAAAAGTAATCTAATAAAATGATTTCATAAGCATTACATTCTAAAATAATACTTGTATTTTACTTGTAAT
>NW_006760386.1:6870357-6880123 GCF_000271605.1 Fomitiporia mediterranea MF3/22
ATAGATTGATCACCCATTAGTAATGATTAGAGGTTAATAATGCTGAGCTAGAGTTCTTACTAAGTAGGACAACAAAGGTAGCCTAGTTGATCTGGCTAATCTCTAGACTTGTGACTAATAGGGTTTTGTATATAAACTACTTAGTCCCAAGTCTTGAGTTAAGCTTTTCCAAACTTAGTTACTGTATTTTACAATTTCTAACAAATACATCTCTATCTCTACCTCCTGTGTACTCCTGACAAGCTTGACAGGCTACAAACTTTGACTATATAAGATTCATACATAATCTAACTTACTTAGTAGTCTTATTAGTAAGAATATACTATAAAATCTAGAGACAGTAAGATGATTAATAAGGTCCTTAGTGTGTAATATGTAGAAAATGTAATTCACTCACATATTAGAAGTATCACCCTTGTTTCACTTTAAAATCTGGCTACTAGGAGGTATTAATAACATAAGACAAGAGAGTTATCTTATTATTATTTGTCTAACAAGCTTTCTCTAATATAGAGAAGGTAAATGTCTTAATATTAGTAGTAGCTTTTAACTTTAGATTAAGACTATCTGTTTCCTTATCAGATTTGCCTCCTTCTTAAGTATTAATACTAGATTTTAACCCCTGACCTTTTTTTTACTTCCCTACCAGTTTCTTTACTATTTTATCCTTCTTTACTTTCTTTACCTTAGATTTTCCTTTCAAATTTTGTTTAAATCTTGTAATTAGTATAGAAACAGTAAAGTAATTAAAATTTACATACTAGGTGCTAGAATAGCCTCTGTCTGATCACTACTAGAGTCCAAATCCTCTACCCTATCTATAATATACCTTTTAGCTCTTCTTAGTAAGATTTAGTAACCTTGATTGTTAATAAGAAAATTCAGAGTACTAAGTGTCTAAGAAGCTTGAAAAGGAGTGCCTTAATTTGCTAGAGAATGTCCTAGCATTACTGAAGGACTTTGCTAGTAAAACTAAGCTGTATAGAGTGTATACTAGTACCTAGATTAACTATTGTAAGTAAATGTATAACCTAGTGTTGAGTGTTTTTAAGGAGTATGTTTATATCTATATCTAGAGTGTATATAGTTTGGATCAAACAGTTGAGAAGTAAAGGTAGTAGGAGTAGAACTATAAGATAAGTGCTAGGAATGTTTAGCAATATTTCCCTCAGACTAAGAGCTGTCAGTTTGTATTTCTTGAGACATAGTAAGGGTAAGACACACAGAAATTAAGTAGGAAATGGTATTATTTCTTAGTTCTATCTACTTATAGTAATGATCACTGTATTTTTTATTTCAAGGTCTGTAGGAATGATGGATTAGTATACTTTGTAGTTCTCATTTCTAAACACTGTTTTTACTCTAGTATTTTCTCCTTCTAAGCACTATTTAATGTACTAAGAGTATAAATATTTGCCCTTTGTTTTTAGAATTGAGATGGGCTAATACATTGCAAAAAAGTTGCATTTCTTATAATGAATTGTAGGTTTTGTAAAGTACTATAAACATAGTATATACATTTTAAAGGAATTATAATACTTGCAAATCAATTGTAAAGTTTGTATAAGACATATTAATGTATATAAAGGCTACATAAGTGTTATGAATGAATACAATCTATTAAAAATATTATACTACTTTTGTATAACAGGCAAAAGTATTATGTTTGTATTGTATTTGTATAATAATATTAAAGAAAGTGTTATATCTACAATATAATAATATAATAATTATTATTGTTGACTTGTAATCAATACAAAGGCATATATAATAGTGTAATAACACTTGTTGTGTCATTATTATCTCAATAAAAGTATGCTATAAGTATATAATAAGTATATTATACTTAGATTATCTATACAAATAGTTTGTAATATTTGTAAAAGATATTTCATCTACTTGTAATAATTATATCAGTGTGTTTAGAAAGCTATATGCATGTCATATTACTTTTCACTATATCACAAAGTAGATTAACAATTTTATTTCATACTTAAATACAATGTTTGAAATGTTCTATTACAGTAGAAAATGTCTTATTGTATCACATCATAATGCATAGACTCTTGGCCAGACCAAAACTCAGATTCTTAGCCAAAATGTATTGTCATAATGCATAAATCGTATAATGCATTGGGTTTAGCCATCTCCCGACGTTATGCAATAAGACATTTTCAACTGTAGTTGGTGACTGATACTTAACTCGCTTATGTAATCAGCTGCTGAAGATCGAGAGCATATAATGACGCACTTATGCGTGCCACTCTTTCTCTTCAACCTCCACCACCTCTCTAAGTCTAACCCTCTGCCCTGCCACCATGTCGTCACTTTTGTTCTCTCCAGTCTTCCTCCTCTTGCAATCGTCCTACTAGCTGCCACTCCGCCTTCAACAACGTAGACAATAAACATCGCTGGACTCGTCTCTCCAACCTACTGTTGCGATGCCTGCGCTGAGTCCATCCCGCGCAGCTGACTACACCGTACCCTCCCAGTCTCAACAATGTAAAATGTAAGCAACCGGTTCACTTCATAATAACCTGCACAATAATTGCTCATTCCTCTCCTCCCAACTTTGTCTTCCATCCCTCCCGCCGGTTGCGTTGCCTCTCCTTTGTTGCCCTCCTTTTTACGCTCGCCTTCCTTTCTGCATTCGCATTCTCGCATCTGCATTGTTGACCAATGCCGAACGACTTCTTCAAAAATTTCATGCATTCGCGTACTTCTTCCCGCTCTACAGCGCAAGCAACGATCGACGAGCACACGCTCGCGACAATGTTCATGTACGACCACTCCTATTGTACCACCCTCTCTCTGACGCTGGACGTGTTCTACTTCTCGATACATTCCATGTTTGACATCACTCTTGACAGGCCCACCCTGCTTGTATTTACATTCCTCAGTGCTGCGGATGACACCATATCGACCGGATGCAGTGGCCCGCCACTTACCCCACCCGAGATGAGTTGAATCCGTCCACACCTTCCACTTCACCCTCTCCCTTCGAGCCAGAACGTCCCAGAAGTACCCTTTACAATCCGCAACAACTACTCAATTCACTGTGCCTCTGATTGCTCGTCGTAGTCAGAGTATGCAACGCGCACGTACAGACACTGCTTCGCCTGATGCTCAAATCAGCTCGTTCAATGCTCCAGGTCTCAACCCTGGCGCACACTCGCTGCACGCTGTCGCGGTGCATCCATCTCCTCGGTCCAATTACCCACTCACGCCAACAATACCAAAGCCCACGCACACACTCTCAGCTAGTCAATCTCACAATCTATCTCATAAGCGCAACCTCAGCCTCTACAACCCGCCCAACCTCACAACCCGCACGCACTGTAATTCAACTTGCAGGGACCGAGCGACGACCAAAGCGTAGTGACGAAGACTATATCAAACGGCCCAAGAATGCGTTATTCTGTCTTGCCACAACCATTGTATACGAAAATGAGGTAGAGTACAATGTATGGACTGTGGTAAATACGTAGTTGTATTTGTATTATATATTTCAATCAATTTAATTATTATTCAATATTCAAGCAAGAAGGAATGTAAGCAGAGTAACAATAATCAAAGTTATTACAATGCCTTGTAAGTCTTGTAAGCAGTCACAATATTTGTTAATTGTAATAAGTATGAAATGACTTTTTCATTTTAGGAGGTTGGATATAAGTTTATTTACATATTGTCAAGACTTACAAACCCTATTCATATTGACAATATATACATACCTTTTGTGTCTTATATAGCTTTTTATAATTTTCTCATTTTGGGAGGTTGGATATATGGTCTTTTGTATTTTTTAGATAATTTATATAATTTATAAGTTTATAAGGTAATACAATAATTCAGACATTTTCGCAATGTATGTACACTTGACCATTGCATTCTAATCATCACTTCTTATTCCCACAAGAACCTTTAATTTTGCTTTATGCATCTAAACTGATTATAAGGATTACGTGTTCATACAGGGCGTCGCCTATTGTATAAGCAAAGTTACAACCTGTAGCCTAGTTCATCCACCTAATACAGTTGCTAACAATTTTGCTCTGCTCCAAAAGTACTAGCAAGTTTTCATACGTAGTTCCTTGGATTTACTAAAGGCATTGAGTATGCACAATTAAAAATGTTAAACACTCTGAGCTTAATTATTTTGCAGTCTTATTGTTGTGCATTCTCACTTACTATTGACAACAATACAGTCCAGCATTCTCATTTCAGATAGGTATTCACTATGTGGATGACTTTTGCATTTCTGAGATGCTTCCCCGCGTTGAGATGGACACGGGGAGTCAGATAACTGATACACAAGTCGGAACTGCTCGTGCGTGCACAACAACCGGCATATGAGGAACAAGTACTAGAGGTATCCACGGATCACCGTGTCGGATGTTGCCAGAACTGCTCCTGCATCTCGAGCATTGGACCGCAGGTCACGCAAAGGGATCTGGTTTACAGGCTTTTGGAATGATAGCATACGTCCGTTTCCCCTATCTATAGGATAAAGGGTAAACGTGACAGTCGTCATTCAGTAGGAGCTTTTGACGAGAAAGGCTGCGTTTCTGCAAACTAGAGGATGATGTGGAGAGCAAACTTCCCACCAAACCCGATAATTTTGAGAATTGGTTAGGTCCTGATGAGAAAGCTTGGGACGTATGCAAGCCAGGATATGTGCAAGCCATACCGAGCAAAGGATGCTCATGTCCGACCATCGATATGTGGAATGTTGTTGAAATGAAATGCAATCAATGAAGTTTCCTTACCTTACCACGACCTGAGAAATTTCGGCATTAAGCGGATTACGTCATTGCTCATCTAGGGTTTGAGTCAATGGCAAGGGGATAATTATTATCTGTCTTTGACTTGTTTGTTTATTAGTAAGTACCACAGTTTGCTGGCAATCATGGCTTGTTAGTTTTGTCGAGATTAATACTGATGACGCGAACTCTACGTCATTAAATTGATTCTTCGAGGACGATATTTCTATCGCTGTTCCGTTCACGCATAAAATTACGAATACAAAGTTTTCCCTTCGTCACGTCTCCCTCCGATCATTCGTAACAGGCCACCTCGTCCGGATGATCTTGATTCGTTTCTTCGGTGGCTCAGCTTGAGCAGACACATTTTCTTCTTCCGCAATGCTAGGAGCCTTCGCCATAACTGGCGCGACACCGGATACAAGAGAAGCGGGGATTTCAGCATTCCCACCTAGTCGCGTCGCAGCGTTCGGATAACACAACGCGTTCTCCTCTGCAATCGCTTCTTCGTCATCTTCGTTCCAATCACTCGTCGTCTCCCATTCGTTGTCGAATTCGATGTCGAGAGGGAGTGGGGGGTCAATCGTGCTCGCTTTCGAACTTGGATTTGTTCGGGGATCACTCGTAGAAGCTGAGGTAAGGGCAGACCCCGCCACAGTATCGGTTTGAGTAATTGAAGAAGCGGGGACAGCGCCAGGAGATTGATCGGGGGGTAATGGTGCGAACGACGCTAACAGCGGCATTGCCTGCATATGCGAGACAGGCTGGACCCATCGACGCTCTCGTAAGCGTTTGTGTCGCTCACGATCTTCCTCAATGCGCTTGAAGACTTCCGGTCGCGAAAATGTCAAGGATTCTCTCTCAGCATCAGACGCGACCTGTACATCCGAGACCATAGCTGCAGCATGCATGCCCGCCTTTTGCGATTCAAGCTTGGCAAGCACATCGTCGATTTTTTGTGGATCTATTATGCGCTTGTTACGCCAATTTTCCAGAATCTAAGGCAGTAAGTTCAGTTCGTAAGTTGCTTGTTCCAAGATAGTTATGGCGACATCAAAAAGTATGAGCAAGGCATATCAGATATTTAGGTGAACTCCGAAAAAAAACGCGAAATAAATTGCAATAATCCTTACCTGGACAGCGCTCATAAGGTTAATTAGCCCCTCTCTGCTCTGAGGAACAACATAGTCAACGATCATCGCGAGATCGCGTGCCACGAAATCGACATAGAGATTGTTGTTATAATTTGATGGACCGAACGACGCTTTGCTGAGAAGAGATGTCTCGCACAAAGAGTCGAGTAAATAAAGAATATTTATTCGAGTATTCAGCGAGCCCTATAAAACTGTTCATCAGTATCCTGTTCATGAGTCGGGAAGAAAGTAGAAATAAAATACCTTCTGACATTCTTCAACAACACAGTCCCAGAGATCCTCACCGCATCGGGAGAAATATTTGAGTGCATATGCAACTACTTTTTGGATAGACTGTTGAGAGCTGCACTGCGCGACATGTGGTCAGTCCATCCATTCAACACATCATCATCAGTACGATTCGCAATGATCGTTAGAAGACACAAAACGTATATAGGGGTTATTACTGACGCGTTGAGCCTCCGTAGGAGGGAGAGGAAATGCATCCTGACTTCGAATGGGTCCATTATTGACTTGCCACGTCGACACGGCTAGAACAGAACAATGCAGAACAGAGCGGAAATAGCAAGCCAAGCGAAATGGGAGGTGTGTGTTCTCAAGGTTTAGAATGTGTTTCCTGCGGTTCTGTGATGATGGTCAGAGGCAGAGAATCTGAGAGGCAGATCACTTGGACGGACGCGTGACACGTTTAGCGCGACGCGACTCAACAGCGAACCACCACGAGCCAGTCGGAAATAACATACATGATCTTCTGCCGACATATGTCAATATGTTACATGTGCTACTCTGTGCTTCCTAATGATTGATGATGCTTCTGGCTTGCTGGTATTCAGTATAAAATAGTCTCGAGGTCAAGGCTCTTGCTCTTCAGAGAAGTCGTACGCAAGAAAACCTCTCCATAGTATTCGTACTCCCGTCAAAATAATCATGAAGCTCGCCACTCTCTCTGCTATTGTCTCTCTTTTCACTCTTGGTGCTCTTGCGGACCAAGTCACCTTTGACCCCGTCTACGACAACGCAAACCAGTCACTCGCTACTGTCGAATGCTCGACTGGTTCAAACGGTCTCCTCACACGCAACTTCACCACGTTCGGCTCGCTACCGACCTTCCCCTTCATTGGAGGTGCATCTGCCATCGCAGGGTTCAACTCAGCAAACTGCGGCTCATGCTGGAATATTACCTTTAACGGTACAAGCATCGTCGTGACTGCGATCGATTTCGCGGGAAGCGGATTTAACATTGGCGAGATCGCTATGAACAATTTGACGAATGGACAGGCAGAACAAGTTGGTGTTGTCCAAGCAACTGCGCTACAGTTGAACGCAAGTGCTTGTGGACTTTGAAGGTTGGACTGGATTCTGCGTATTAATTGCACGCAAAACCAAACTGACAACATGCTATGTAAATAGGGAAGGGATGACGTCATGGACTTAATGTTGAACTTTTTCGTTCGATTTAAATTGGACTCTTTCGGGCATTAATGGACAGCTTCTGACCGATGTTTTCTTCTTAATACGTGATGGACGTATCAGATTGCAACGTGTACTCGCTTTTCAACTTTGATGTCTCGCATATACGCATATTCGCAAAATTTGTAACTTCTTTTCGTCGTGGACAATGGACAGTAATCGATGTTCGCTACACTTTTAAATGATTTCAAGTGTTGATTTGGTCTTCTCTGAGCAAGATTCGTCTAACCTACTGCCCAAGTACGTACAATGCGTTATACTTGCCCGCATTCCAGCACATGTTCAATCAAGTACACATTGCTACCTGCTCCAAATGATAGAGGTACTGTATTGTGCTTGACCAGAGCCGCAATATATTACTCGTCTTCAATTGAAGCCAGCTATAACGAGTAAACAATATTAACCTTTGCAAAAGTTGAGAGATAGTCCTATATTAGTTTGTGGTGCTAGACTTGCTGCTAGCTCTCTAAATGCAATGTGAAAAGTCACTCCATTTGTATTTGATACCGAGCTAGTGTGTTAGTGTTGTTTTCAGAGGCTGAACTGCTCCTAGACCAACTGTCGAATGCAACGGTACTTCTCTGATTATGTCATGCAAAGGGCTGTGATTACGATGACGTAAGGAATCGTTCGTTGCAAAGATGAAAAAAATCTATTTCTTCAGATATCACTTACAGTGCCAATCTTTCATCATGAAAAAGTCTTAAGTATTATACTTGCTTGTAATCTTGTATATTTTTTATATTTTATAAAATTTGTCCAATTACTTATAATCTTCCTGGGGGGTTAAGTAATGACAGTACAATGTTAGATAAGTAAGTAAGAATACTTTTAAAACTTGGCAATTTCCATTATAATTTTATAAATTGTCAAGTTATAAAAGTGATTATAACACTTTCTAAGTTTACAAGACTAAGACATACTTATTTATTTGAGAAAGTATAATATCTGCTTATAATGCTTATAAGTCATTACAAGCGTTTGAATCGCTTCCTTTTGCTTTGGATACAATTTTTTATCAAATAATTAATAAAATATAATTATATTTAATTATTTAATACAAAATAATAAATGATACATTATTTCTACAGTCCTAACCCCTGCACCACCAGCAGCCTCTGCCTTGTTCTTTCGTGAGTAGAATTCGTGTCAGAAAAGGATGAACACATTGTTGGGCCGTTTAATGTAGTCTTTGTCACTACGTTTGGTCGTCACTCGGGACCTGTAAGTCAAATTGCGTGTGTGTGTAGGATGAGGTCGAGTAGGTTGTGGAGGTTGAGGCTGTGCCTGTTAGACAGGTTTAGAGTAGTTAGCAAGTGACAATAGGAGATAAAAGGTGGACGTACCATGACAGCGTGCAGCAAGTGTGAGTGGTGCATACAGGTTGAGATCCGGAGTGTTGAACGAGTTGATTCAGGCTGCAGACAAAGCTGTATCAGTATGCATATGATTATATTCTGACTGACGTGCAATTGGAGGAGTAGTGAACTGAGTCGTTTTTGTGGATTGCAAAGGTGTATCTCTGGGACGTACCAGCTCGAACAGAGAAGGTGAAGTGGAACGTATGGACAGACTCAGCTCAAGAGGGGTAAGTGGCAGTCCACTGCTTCCATTCAATATAGTGTTGTCTGCTGCACTAGGGAATGTAAATGTATGTGGGGTGGACCTGTAGAGAGTGATGTTAAGCATGGAATGGGTAGGGAAGGAGAGTGTGTACAGTGTCAAAGAGAGGGTTGTACCATGGGAATGGTTGTATGTTGGTATTGTTGCAAGCATGTGCTTGTCGACTGTTGCTTGCACTACAGAGTGGGAAGTATGCAAATGTATGGAAACATTGAAGAAGTCGTTCAGCATTGGTCAACAATGTGGATGTGCAAATGCAAATGCAAAAAGGAAGGTGAGTGTAAACAAAGGAGGACAATGAAGGAGAGGCAATGCAAGTGGCAGAGCAAGGAGTGGGAGGGGTGGAAGGGAGACAAAAAGTTGGGAGGAGAGGGATGAGCAACTATTGTGCAAGTTATTATGAAGTGGACTGGCTGCTTACACTTTACAATGAAGGACGGTGTAGTCAGCTTAGTAGCATCATTGCAGGATCTGAGGCTCAGTGCAGGCATTGCAGCAGCAGATTGGAGAGACAAGTACAGTGATGTTTATTGCCTATGTTGAAGCAGGCAGAGTGCCCACTGGCAGGACACTTGTAGGCAGAGGACTGGGCTAGAGAGAACAAGAGCAACAACATAGTGTTGGGGGAAGAGGATTGGGGAGATGGTGGAGGTAGGAGGGAAAGGAGTGACAAGAGCAAGTGCATCATTATATGCTCTCAATCTTCAGTACTCAATTATGTAATCACTTCGATATATAGTTTTAAAATAAAACTAAATT
>NW_006760386.1:6880973-6889385 GCF_000271605.1 Fomitiporia mediterranea MF3/22
TTTGTAGTTTAATAGAAACTTTGTATATTTCTTACATTTATATACAATCATTATAATTACATTACAAGTAAAATACAAGTATTATTTTAGAATGTAATGCTTATGAAATCATTTCATTAGATTACTTTTGCTATTATTAAATACATTTGTTGCGACTTTTTTGTGATGTTATAGATATAAAGTTGTCTTCTAAAAAGTTTTAACATGTACAAAGATAACTGAGAGAATTCAATTATGTATTCAAGAGTTATTGCACAATTTGTTGTCATATTGGTGGAGCACACTATGAAAAACTACATCCACCCAGTGTACACAATAATAATAAAAGTAAGAGGAACAGGGGTATAGAGGGAAATATGTATGGGAGGTTACTTGTATTGTATCAAGTCTAAGAGAACCCAGCCCAGGAAGGGGTACAGCCAGCCTGGCCAGGAGTCTTGTAAGATTCAACTGTACTGTCCCAGCCCCCAGCCTACACTGAGGGTACATCTCAAAGTCTTTAGCCTATAAGCATTACTCTATACACAAGACAATCCTCCTTCCTAGAGAAAGTCTGGAACACAAAGAGTATGTAAGTACTTGAAAGAAAAAAAAAGGTGTGTATGTAGGACATTAACAGACATTAGCCACAATTGAAGTCAATTGGGTGTCTGTCAAAGGGGTAGACTAGTACTGAAAGTCAGTACAGCCAGTGAGTGTGCTGCCTATAACTAGGCATTACTAGGACTGTGTTGACCAACACATTGTGGGTGCAGACCCCCCCTACTCTATACTGTGGGAAATTACCACAACATGAAGGTCAAAGGAAAGGGTTGTTGCCTCTTGTTTTGTAGGCACCAGGTACAAGTCATACTGATGCAATTCAGTTGTGACTTTTTTTCAATATAAAAATCAACTTTCTCCCACAGTTTCTTCCTAGGGGGGGGGGGGTCCAACAGAGCTTTTCTCTGCCACATCTCTGCCACTAGACAGTCATGTCACAAACTTCATTTGTGTATCTTAATTTATTTTTCTTGCTTCTTGGTAAATGCTCTAAAAATAAAGTCTAACATTTTCTTTCCTTATGATCTTTAAGACTTTTTGTTATATTAAATCTGTCTGATGAATTTATTTTCTGTTATTTGCTAATGTCACTGATACAAAACTGCTTAGTCAGTTTGATCACAAATTGACTGTCTAGTCTTATTAAAGGAGCATGGTGTGTAGCTATTTATCTAGTTTTGGTAATTTCTCACACTCTCTGAATACATCCTACTCTTATATAATCATTCTCTTTTTACGTTGTCGTAACCCGTGCCATGCCTTGCATGGCTATATCCCTACGTTAGGTATTTGTGTCATCCTCAGTGCCTGTTTCCGACATCAAAGCCGTGGTGTATATTGTTCACCTAGTCGTACTATTTCATAGGATTTAGTAACTTATCCTCTGATATGAACATGACGCTGGCTTGTCCTATTGCTCACACAACTGAGTAAACTACTTATCATGCGTATCATAGTTACTTTGTTCTCGAGGATTCTATGGGGACAGTACAAGTTGTGCCACAACTGCCTAAACATTGTAATCCTTCCTTATCATGGAGCTGTTCCATATTACTACAAGGCGCCTATAATGCAGCAGTCTTGACAGACACTAACAACCGCTTATATTGACTTCCTACGCAAAGTTATCTAGCAGCATAACTGAATAAGGCTCCTCTGATTCCAATGAACCATTCCATATTAGAGCTTATCGCCTACATTGCAGTTATCTTTGCATATGCTTACAACTGTATACATCAGCTTCCTACGCAAAGTTATTAGCGTCATGACTGAGTAAGCCTTGTCCGATTCCGGCAAACCATTCCATATTACGACTTACCGCCTACATCGCAGTCATATTCGCATGTACTAACGACTAAAATATGCATCAGCTTACAATGTAAAATGATCTAATTCCAGATCTATTTAAACCCTGTCCAATATCATGAGAACCTTCACACATACTTACTTTCCTCAGTACTCTCGTACAATGGCAGATAAAACGAAAAGGAGCCGGGCTCCCAAGCGAAGTACAAATACCTCTAATAGCTCGATAAGAGAGTATTCCAAACACAGCCATAGCTCAGGAGCGAGAAGTCGAACGAGTACGTCAACAACTGATCGTTCTGGATCTGAGAAAATCAAGTTCGAAAAAGTGGGGAAAGCTGGGACTGGATTCCTCTCTGAGGTATATGTAAGTCCCTGGTAGTCGTACACTGTAATTTATATGTTCCTGAAAGACGTGAATTATCTAAAAGGTTTATAAGAAGACTGTCAACGACAAATCCCGTGGAAAAGTTGCTGTAAAACAAGACAAACCAGAATGGGTTCATTTCTCAGCACAAGAGAACGAACGGCTGATCCTCGAGACACTGAAGCAGAGATTGAATGATCCTGCATTTGAGTTCATCGTAAGTCGTTCATGAATACGCATTTGACCTATGGGGATATTCATACTTACAATCATAACTTTGCGTAATAGGTGAGGTTTCATCGGAAGCAAACTATTGATGAAGTTCCAAGTCTGATACTTGAGTATCTCGAAGGAGGTGATCTTGAGGAGTATGCTCCCAGCGAACCCCCTGGTACAGAGAAAGAAAGGAAAGTAGTAAAGTGGATTAGGTCAGTAGCCCTATATTAATCCTGGAGCGATGATCTCGTTGCTTACTAGAACCTGTGGCGCTTCCAGAGACACGCTTGTCGCACTTGTCTTCCTTCACTCGGCCGATATTATCCACAGAGACGTAAAGTAAGTAACATTGGAAAATTCGAATGCGATATCCCATTGTTGGCAATCACATTTAGGCCAGCCAACATTGTCCGCAAAGACAGGGAGGGAAGTCGGGTCAAACTCGTTGATTTTGGATCGTAAGTCCGGGCCATAATTTTTAACTCGGGGTATCTGACTACACACGCGGTACGTGTGCAGCGCTGGCCGTTTAGAGGGGCCGAACAGAACCTCGACCTCCCGTGGATCTTTCGAATACCGCAGTCCTGAAGGTCACTTGTCTAATCCGATAACTGAAAAAGCTGATATGTTCACATTGGGGTTAATCATCTTAATTTTTGCAACCTTCAAGTCCAAATGGAGTTTACTTACGTCGCTTGTATAGATTAGCGACATACGAGATTCTCATAGGCAAGCAAGCATTCCCTCGTCACCCTGGAGAAGATCTACGAGACGTAGCCATGCTGGATAGGATCCAGAACGAAGAACCCGATTACGATCCTGTAGTATTCAGCAATTACTCACGAGAAGGTTAGTGCTATTCATTATGATGCCAAGTTGACGAACACTAATTGCCACCAGCCTTATTATTCATAAGATGCCTATTAACGAAGAATCCTGCCCTCAGACCGGACGCGATGACGGCTCTACGTCACGAGGTAAGCTCCTATATGCCCGTCAAGCTGTGATACCTCGCATTAACAGAACGTTAAGTGGTTCAAGAAATTCGATATCGATCCGATAGTCAAACCGGGTGACTCTTGGTGGTTGAAGGATGACTGGAAGGCGGTAAAGCAGAACGTCAACACGGTTGGATAAACAGCAATCATGGGGACGATATCTCTGCAGAATGGCGAGACATCTGCCGGAGCGATGAAAACGCGCTAGGGACGTTGTGATTGTCGAGATACGGAGAACAATAAGGCAATGAGCCATGCATTCAATAGTCGACAGTCGCACCGAGTGTCTTGTCTATTAATATTAATAACTCATCAATATAATATGCAGTGAGAACCCCACAAAAAACACTTTGATGCCTTCGTGATTACTGCACCTCGCACAGACCTTTCCTTCTCGTACCATAGTGATGCCTGGCGAACAAACAAAGTTTTACGTTTATGACATCCTGAGGTGCCCTGTCCCTGACATATCCACTTCATGCAGTGCAAGATGGTTCCGTAAGTCTTCGTTGCAGCTCTATATTATTCCCTGATCTACAAAGGTGAATCTGCCGCCACATCGAGTTCGAGAACTGCAGTGGGGTGTAAGATGGTTCATGCAGGGTCGATTCGTCGCTATCTGCACTAAAGACGCCCGAGACAGGCCCTCCTACACACGATATGCCTGACACGGATCCTCCCCTGCAAATATACGCAATCTGACATCAGTAGTATAACTGGGTGCCACAATGAGCTAGTAATGCTAGATAATACAGGAAAAATTCAACATCAACAATCTAATCCATTTGACAACATGCAGTCTAACCTTGCAGTTGACTTTGCTTGTCGACATATCTATACCCGTCAGCTTCCTACGCAAAGTTATTAAGTACCATGCCTGATTGATCCATGTCCGATGTCGTGAGCATTACCTTGCACATAAGTATTCCCCTCACCCAAAGTACTCCTGCGCAATGCCAGCGAGATCGGAAAATACAAGCCGCGGTACTAAGCGAAGCGCCACGACATCTGAAAGCTTGTCGGAGGCACATAACAGCCACAGCCACAGCACTGGATGGGAAAGTCGAGCAAGTAGCACAGCGAGCGATCGTTCTGGATCCGAGAATGTCAAGTACGAAAGATTGGATAAAGCTGGGACAGGCTTTCTATCCGACGTTCATGTAAATCTCCAGTTAGATACCTATATCGTGTACTTCTCAACGTTCTTGAAGGTTTACAGAAAGATCGTCGATGGTGAACCTCGTGAGAAAGTTGCTGTAAAGCAAGATAAACCAGAATGGGCCCATCGCTCGGCACAAGAGAATGAATGGAAAGCTCTCGAGATCTTGAAACAGAGGTTGAACGATTCGGCGTTCGAATTCATCGTAAATCGTTCATGTCTTTACATAATGTCTGGGAGATACTCACATTCACGACCATAACTTTGCACTATAGATGAAATTTCATCGGAAGCAAACTATTAATGAAGTCCCTAGTTTGATACTTGAGTACCTTGAAGGTGGTGACATTCAAGACTATGTGGTCCACGCACCTCCTAGCGAAGAGAAAGAAAGAAATGTAGCGGGATGGATAAGGTGGGTAGTTAATCCTTGAGCATTGCAACTGCTGCTTACGGATAGCGTCAACAGAGACGTGCTAGTTGCGCTTGTTTTCATCCACTCCGCGGATGTTATTCACAGGGACATTAAGTAAGTGGCATCGGAAATATTCAAAAGGAATGTTCCTTTGCTGACAGTAAATGACGTCTAGGCCAGCCAACACGGTGCGCACAGACAAGGAAGGAAGTCGAGTCAAACTCGTTGATTTTGGATCGTAAGTCTGTATCACATCACTCAACTAACGATATGGCTGTAAATGCAGTACATGCGTAGTGCTGGACGTTTGGAAGGCCCTGATAGAACATCAATTTCACGTGGATCGTTCGAATATCGCAGCCCTGAGGGTCATCTGTCCAACCCGATAACTGAAAAAGCAGATATGTTCACGCTTGGGTGAGTCATCTTCCATGCGTGCGTGCATATAGCAGTAATAGAGCTCACCTTCCGACTGTCTCTACAGGTCAGCGACGTACGAGATGCTCACGGGCAAACAAGCATTTCCTCGTCGTCCTGGAGAGGGTCTGCGGGACGTAGCAATGTTAGATAGGATCCAGAACGAAGAGCCATTTTATGATCCCGCCGCGTTCGGTAATTATTCTCGGGAAGGTTGGTGTTGTTTATTATAACGTCGAGTTGACCAACGCTAGTTTCCCATCAGCTCTGGCGTTCACTAAATATCTGTTATTGAAGAACCCTGACGACAGGCCAGATGCGATGAAGGCTCTAAGTCATGAGGTAAGCTCCTATATGCGCTTCAAAATCGTGGTGTCTGGTGCTAACAGCCCGTTAAAGTGGTTCAAGAAGTTCGATATTGATCCGATAGTCAAGCTGGGTGACTCTTGGTGGCTGAAAGATGAGTGGAAGGCAGCGAAGCAGAACCTCAACAAGGCTATACAGGATCCTAAGAAAGCGTCGACGTTTCCGCAAGATGGTGTTAAGTCCACATGTGCAGATAAAAATGCGTAAGATATATCGCGAGTATTAGAGTGCTTTTAAGCCCAACGCGTGGCGTCATAAAAGCAGACGACATCGAGGAAAAGACGACGATGCCTTCCATCTAGTAGTTGATAGCTCCAGAGAAATGTTGCGGAGTCTTACCCATTAATATTAATAAAGCATTTACATGCAGAATGAATCTCTAAAGATGCGTGCAGTGGCGACAGTTGCAAAGTCGGTTTGTTCAGTCGAGTTCATCAAGTCAGTCAGATATAGCACGTGCTGGTGAAGTTTTTCTGTTCGATAGACCAAAAGACTATACTCCCAGAAGGTTCATCCAACTGAAAGAACGCAATCAGTGTGTGATAGATGCGCTTTGTCCTGGGCCAAGGCAGTGAGCGTAGGAAGAAGGTCGAGCAAACTACCAAAATCACATGGTAAATAAAATCACGTGATATATACTTACCTAACAAACCGAGGTACAAAAATAGTACTGAAGACTGAACACGCAGTCACTGAAGTTACCTTTATCCCTCAACCTCCGGATTCACATACCAGTGTCTGTTATTTCATTCTGAATTGAATGATATCATAGCTTGAACTAAGTACTATTCACTCAAACTAAAAAATAGAACGTTGAAATCCGCCATGTCGAACTCGTCAACAACCGCAGGTGTCGCCCAGTACGACAACATGGTTCAAAAACTCGGGCAGTCATCGAAGTGGACGGTTGAGAATGAAATGGTGCGCTTGTGTTGAGCTACTAAAACGAATTTTCGATACTTACTGTATTCTTTTTTTTTCGCATTTAAAGGCTCTTACCGAACCCTTCACATACATCACGTCGAAACCTGGTAAAGAGATACGCGGTCGATTGATCGAGGCATTCAATACATGGCTCGAGGTGCCTGAAGAGAAGCTTACGACCATTTCAAAGGTCGTCAGCATGTTACATTCCGCGAGTCTGCTGTGAATGACTATTGCCTTTGCAATTTGGTCTGTTTTCGCTGATACGGTGGAATATTCAGCGTTGACGATATTGAAGACGACGCGCAATTGCGGCGTGGCACGCCGGGTGGGTACTTCCTATCTTCCTTCATTTCCGTATTCTGATGTCCATCCAGTTGCACATAAGATATATGGCGTTCCGCAGACCATCAATTGCGCCAACTACGTTTATTTCCAAGCGTATCAAGAGCTTTTCCGATTGCGCGACTTAGAGACGTCAAAGGTCGATGAGATAGTTACTGGTAAATGCTATTCGTACATTTATAACCAGTCGACGCTGATAATTTTTGTTGAGAGGAACTTCTGAATCTTCATCGTGGTCAAGGTCTTGAGCTCCTGTGGAGAGACTCCTTGCAGTGTCCCACAGAGGAAGAGTACATCGGAATGGTGAATGATAGTTGAGTGCTAACATTCCATTCTCTCCTATACTTTGTCTTTGGAACTTTCTGCTCTTATCAGGAACTGTTTTCCCCTCTTCATTTCACGCCCTTGACCAAGATGTGCTGACCAAAAATTTCTTTAGAGACCGGTGGACTATTGCGAATAGGAATAAAATTATTGATGACTTGTGCAGCTGCAAGCCGTGACATGTTCGTGAATTATAGCTCCTCCCTGAAGACTACTGATTTTTATCACTGTAGCGACTACATTCCTCTAGTCAACCTTATCGGCGTCTTTTACCAGATCCGAGACGACTACTCCAACCTGGTGAGCAAAGAGGTATTTACAGTCTTTCGTGATTTCCACTATACCTCACTAAAACCCAATAGTATGAGACGAATAAAGGCTTTGCAGAAGATCTTACGGAGGGGAAATTCTCTTTTCCCATTGTCCACGGTGTTCGCGCTGACACGTCGAATCGACAAGTCTTGAGTAAGAAATCGTTTGACTAATTTCCCCCCTTTCTTCCTGGCTTGACGGCATTTTTCTAGACGTCTTACAAAAGCGACC
Organism: Fomitiporia mediterranea MF3/22; assembly: GCF_000271605.1. NCBI lineage: Eukaryota > Fungi > Basidiomycota > Agaricomycetes > Hymenochaetales > Hymenochaetaceae > Fomitiporia > Fomitiporia mediterranea. Next base: position 6,888,896 of record NW_006760386.1, read on the forward strand.
CTCAACTCCGACACTTAAACGATATACAGTCGACTACCTCAAGACAGAGACAAAATCGTTCGATTATACCCTTCGCGTGCTGAATTCTCTGGAGTTGCAGATCCGGAATGAGATCGCCCGATTAGGTGGAAACAAAGGGCTGGAGAAAATCATAGATATGCTAAGTGTGAAGGGCACTAGAGAAAACAGCCAATAGCACGACATATATAATCACAGACTCTTAGCATATAGATTTTATATTTCAATCTTCAAGAAGATAAGAAATGCAATATTGATTCCATCACGTGAACTGTAAGCTAGCTTACAGTATATGACAAAAGTATTGCACAGGTGAAAAAAAATATATAACTTCCCCAAAACACAATAATATTACACTCTGTAAATTGGTACTTGTAGTCTAGCATTTTATGAATACAACACTCTATAGAGTATTAAATTCCTTTCAAAAATGAGTGAAAGCAGAGAAGAAATACAAAAAGGTCATTTTCAA
>NW_006760386.1:6890212-6894137 GCF_000271605.1 Fomitiporia mediterranea MF3/22
TGAAAGGAATTTAATACTCTATAGAGTGTTGTATTCATAAAATGCTAGACTACAAGTACCAATTTACAGAGTGTAATATTATTGTGTTTTGGGGAAGTTATATATATTTTTTCACCTGTGTAATACTTTTGTCATATACTGTAGGTCATAAACGCGTCCAGTCGCGAACCGTGGCGACGAACTTTACTTTCCTCCCAACATAATACGGCAGATGTCAAAGCCAAATGCACAACAGTCGCCCGCTGGCGGTCGTATGAGACCAATACGAGTTATTGCATCCGGTACTGTCTTTCTAACGCATGTCTTGTCTCTCCCGACTTTTCCTGGTGAAGGTACGATCTCACGGGCGCGAAACGTTACACGATTGCGAGGAGGAAGCGTTGCCAATGTTCTCACCGTCCTTGGGCAGTTTTCTGGCGTCGATGCATTGCTGGTAGCCCCTCTAGCAGGAAATACTGAGGGTGCAATGCTTGCAAGGGACCTGCAGCGTGAAGGAGTGAATACCCGGTTCTGCAAGGTTTGGGAAGGTGCGAGCGTACCAAGCGCGTGGATAATTGAAGCTGGTGAGTTTTGGATTTCTTTCGCATTCAAACTCAATGCCTTAACTCATATGCATCGTGTATAGAAGATTCGAGCTCACGAACAATTATCAACCATAATCCATTACCTGACATAACCCACGAAGAATTCGTGAGCTTACTCGGACCCCTACTCGTTCCGGAAAACTACGATCTTCCAATATCACCGCTCCCATCACCAACTTCTCCTGGAAGTCCTCAGTCCTCGGCTCCATTTGACTGGTTGCATTTTGAAGGCCGCTCTGTGAAAACAACTTTATCGAATATTATTGGTATTGACGGGCTTGCGAGGGAGAGAAAATGGAGGAGTCAGTGCGTTTTCAGTCTCGATGCTTGCAAAACGAGGCAAGGAGTTGAAGCTGTAAGTTACTTTCCAGTCTGTATCTCCACTGATTGACTGTCTGATTTAGCTTATTCCTCACGCAGACGTAATATTCTTTTCGTGAGCAATACGCGTTTTACAATAATAAGGCGATTCTAATATCATTCCAGGAAACAATATGCGCTTTCCCAAAACGCTGCATACACTACTCCACGACCTTTTCTCCTTGCTCTCGCCTCATCCGGACGAGTACCTCCGCATGCTCTACTCATCGCTTATTGGGGTTCTGCGGGTGCTGCACTTCTCAGCGTCCCTTCTCGAGAATATCTCCAATCAAGCGGGTGGGTGGACGACGAACCTCGTTCGACTCGTCCACTCAGTACGCTCAGCGACGCTACTACTGGCGCTGCACTTTCTGATGCGGGAGCACATGGCGTAGCCAGTGTTCGTAGCGGGAGTGGATTCTGGGCAGCCGGACATCGAGCTGGCAGTGGAACCTCGAGTAGCGCGTTTACAGCGTTCTCCGGTAGTGCTCAGAGCAGTAATATCCACGAAAGCTTCGGTTCATCTGCGTCAGCTGGGATGAGCGATATTCCAGTAGTACGCGCTGAAGATGTCGATGCAGATGCAGATCGAGACTCCCAAGGAACCGAGACTGGAGGAGGAAAACGCGAGAAAGATAAGCGTGACGAATCTGCTGCGCAAGATGCGTTCATCGCTGGGATGATGTACGCTTTGAGTCAGCGAATTTTACCTGGACCTCCGTATACGCCTTCTTCTGGATTACATCCTCAATATGGGGCTGGTATATTGGACGTCGAACGAGGAAAGTGGAAATTAGAAGATTGCTTAAGGTCAGGTAATATTTCTATTTACTGGTATTCGTTATGCTAATGAATTATGGCCCTACAGATTTGCGAGTGAGCTTGCAGGTCGACGAGCGCGACGAAAGGATTATAATGGACTTGCGGATGAGATGAGACGCGCTGGGTGGTTCGATTAAGTCTTCTACGGCATATTCTCTTACTGGAGTCTACCTGCTGACGAACATTTCTGATAGTCTATGTTCTCGTTCCTTGCTTCGACATGTTTCATGTATATCCACCTTCCGTTTTATCAATATACCCAAGCAATTGTATACGACTCGCAAAGAGTACAACGTGATTGATTTTCGAGCCGTACAACTTTTCGACTCTAAGATTCTAATGACGCGACTTTCTATATCAAATGGCACGACACAATCAAATAAACCGGATTAACCCTGAATATATCTACCTATAACCAAAGGCATCAAAAAAGTACGGCTGATTGTACAGTTCCTTCGAGTTAATTCTATTTCAACAGGCGTGTACGCTAATGCAAGGAGTTTATGCTTCTTAGGCATTGCTTAAGTAACCTCTTTGTTTACTCTTCTCGTCAAATAAGGCCCATCAGGCACTGTTTGGCAGTCTGTGAGAAAGAATCAAAGAACATAAGTGTATAGTCGGCTCTGAGAAGACTACTCCACAACTATACACTTGTCTAGAATTTTACGTTCAAAGCATCGAGGACAGGGAGTGCCTCCTTCACACTATTAGGATTAGGAATAGATTAGTGTTTCAGCATTGCACAAAGTGTTATAAGTACAATAAACTACCTTGCGTCTTATCGTCCTGCAAGGCTGACACAGTCTTCTATTCTTATTCCTTGCAGCATTGGCTTGCTCATGACCCCCTCACTTACTACCATTGCTTGTGTTATTATCCTCCTGTAAATATTCTCCAATCCCTGCTCTGACTGTTATTCTTCTCTGATATGTTATAACAGGCCTCATTCAAATTGTATCCCGGAATTGACCTATCAGTCAGTGTGGTTAAAAATTTTCGAATATGATCATGATATACTTGGGCTCTGACTCACGTGCTGAATAGTTTGCAGAGGAAGATATTGCAAAGGGGTATACTAAGAACAGGCTTTCTATAGTAGAATACTGGTTAAATGAAGCAAAATCAAACCAGGAAGAAAATTAGATTGAATGGTTATTACTACTCACTGAAGAGGTGCCTTGAAAACCTAAAGAGTCCAAATAAGACCATCCCTACATGTCTTACACAATTATGTTCAAAAAACCACTTTAAAGCAGAAAGTTGTTGTCTCTTCACAGTACTGAGCAGTACTATGCTTCACAGTGTAAGCATTTACATATAGCTCATTAGCACATTTGGCACATGCCCCATAGAAATAGTAATAATTTACCCAAATCCACCAAATCCTATAGTGATTAAAATGTCAAATGCATTTGACAGTACATCATGGCCTTTCTGAGCTGCATTGAACTTGACTATGGTGAGAGTAATCACTATTATAGCAACAAGAATGTGATGCCAGGTGAAGAAATACTTGAATAAGTTGCAAATGCAGGAGCCTTACAAACAACAAGGGTGTCTTGAGTACCATGCATGGAAAGAAAGCACCAACTACTCACTTGTTTGTTCAGATCCATCACTACTATCCCCTTCTTCCAAAATACAGAGGTTTATAGAAATGCATCAGTTAGACATGTCAAGCCAGTACTAGTAGCATCTGTGAGGGCTAGTGCAGTGAGTTCATCCTACTTGTATTGTTGTTGTTTGGCACAGGACAGGACAGGACAGCCTTCACGTGTTGTGCACAGGTGTTCTCACACACCAAAGTCTTGATAAGTTTATGTTAAGAAAGGGGAAAGAGGTTATGTGAGAGGCTTAGAGGGATCACACAAAGAGGGGGGGATAGTGGACTCGGCTCGCTCTCTTGCAGCTTGCTTCATTGTCTGTTGATTAGTTAGTCTATATATACTATGTAGGTATGTCTCAGATGTAGAATGTATGATGGAAGGTATTCCATCATTGTTCGTCATTGCTTGTAATGTAGTTTATATCATCTGAGACATACTCTTGTGTAGTCTCATCTTAACACTCCCCTTCAAACTCTTACTAGGTCTAGTAGACTTGTAAGATGTTTGCTTGCAGTATGTATAGATAGTTTAATCATTATAACTGGATTGTAC
>NW_006760386.1:6909553-6916723 GCF_000271605.1 Fomitiporia mediterranea MF3/22
TTGTAGGATTTTTGTTGCAAATGATAATATATTGACCAAATTCGTATATATTATCAATTGTTCTGTAGGTTCCATAACGTTTGTAATGTAGGGTATTGTAATTTAAAGTAGCACACAGTGTTCTATTATGAATATAGGTAATATGAATTGCTGCTTCAGCCTATAATGTAAACAGTAATTTAGTAGATGTTAGATATGCTCTTACACCTCTGAATATAGTTTTATGAGTTTGTTCTGCTATTCTGTTCTGTTACAGAGTATGATGTACTGTTAATCTTTGTTTTGTTCCTTGTGAATCTAAATATTGTTGGAAATCTTTACTAAGGAATACAGTATTGTTATCACTTTGTAAAAGCTTTATTTTAACTCTGTACTGTGTAAATATTTTAGTTGTCCATTGTATGTATTGTGTATATGTATTGGATTTTGTTTGTAATTTGAGTATTATGTACTAACAAGTAGAATTGTCTACAATTGTTAATAAGTAGTGTATATTCTTATATGTGTGTAGTTCAATAGGACCAATAATATCGATATGAATAAGATCTCCAAATTGATTTGCAAGAGGAGATTGATGTAGTTTTGGTATTAGTGTACATTCAATATTTGCTTTTATACATTCAATACATTCTTTTTCTTCATAGTTTGTTATTTTAGTTGATAGTACACTTGGTTGTGTCTTTAATAATCGTTTAATATAATTGTAACTTATATGTCCAAGGCATTTATGTATATTATAAATAGATAGTTTGTTCATTGTTTTTAACAAATGATTATTGTACAAAATATACAAGTTATTTCTCAATCATATATGTCTGACATATTCGTTACATAGTGATGTTATAGTACAATTATCATTTGTAAACATAAATGAATAACCTTCCCTACATAGTAGCACTTGACTTATGAGGGAAAAGTTCATTTGTAGATAGTAATAGATGTTTTGTAATGTTATGACACTTCTTTCTCATATATTCTTCAGGATTTTGATACACATAGATCCAGCTCAATTAAGAGTCATTGTTGATCTATTTGCAATAGTTATGATTGTAGGAGTTATGTTGTGTACATCTGTTAATTGAAATAGATAAGGAGTAGTATGTATTGATACACTAGAATCAAGTAAATCCATCATTTGCATATAGGATTTCTTGTTAGCTATGATTGTATTTGTAAATACGTTGGTACATACCTAGGAAGCATATTGTTCGAATTGTTTGTCCTGGTTGCTTGGAATAAGAGTGTAAGCATTATTGTTCATTTCAATGTTGCCTTCCTTTAATTCAACATTGTTTTCGTTTGGGTTTTTAATAATAAATGTGTTTGTTGTGTTTTCTACAGTTTGATTCATTTTATACACAATGTTAGCTTGATGTTTGGCACAGGCAAGCTTTGTAGCTTCAGTAGGAGGTTTATAGCATTCCTTAGAGAAATGTCCTGTTTTTCTACAATTGAAACATTTTGCTTTTGTTGGATTGAACAGATTTGGCAGATTGAATTTCCTCTACTTATTAGCTTTATACATTGTATTAGTGTGTACATTATTCTTTGTCTGATCATTGGAATCTTGTGCTTGTTTAGTACAGTAATTGTTGTAGGCATTCCACAATGCAAGGATTAGTTACTTCAGTTTGACTTTCTTATGTTCATCAACTGGTTTGCCTTTGTTTTGAGCATTAGTAGATTGTATTATTGTATTTACTATGTGTGTATATTGCTCAGGAGTGGCAAGCAATATTGCTACTTTGTATGTAGAGTTGTATGGTGGATCACTGTTAGCAGACAGAGTTGTGTATGCTTCCTCAAGTCTGTCTAATGTATGTCTGAAATGTTTTACATGATCTCTACAAATAAACAGTGCCAATTTGTCAATAGCCTTTTTATGTACTGTCTGAGGGTTAAAGCATTCTTCAAGCACTTTCATTAACTGAGGGATAGACATATCAAAGTGTATATAGTCTGCCAATATTGTGTTGGCAATGTTATTAACTATATATGCATGAATAGCCTTAGCCATCTCCCTCTTAGCTTTGTTCTGCAGTTCATCCTTTAGTAAGTGTTTGAAGTATGTAGCTGTAACACTAGAAACAATACAGTAGTGCCACATCTTGTAGTTTGCTTCAGTCTTAAGCATTGTAATGTTTTGACTAAAGTATTTAGGTACATTAGCTGGTTTACAGTGTATATCTGTGTGTAGGGGAACCATGATGCAAATGTGTGCAAATGTATGTGAGTAAAGGGTTTAGAGTGTACAGTGGATGTGTGTATGCAGGGAGCTCAAGGCTCATAACCTGTTAAGAGGGAAAACTTAAGGGGGGCACACATAGACAAGGGGTGAGGTAATGATTGACCACTCAGTGTCTCTCATCCTTATATTGTATGTATTCTAACTGAGACATTATGAAGTCATTGTCTTGTAGTTTGTCTGTTGATGAACTAATCATCTCATAATAAATAGCTATTAACATTCTGTTGCCCCAATATTTCTACAATTTGTACTATTCACTCACCAACATTATTATTATTATTTTTCAAATATAGAATGGAGTTGAGATATAATCCAATCCTCTGCTTTTGACTGCTCTTCAAACAGCTCAAAAGTAATAGATAGTCCTGGTCCTGGAGATTGGCCTTGGTAGTGTACTATAATGACTTTGAGTCAATAACAGATTTAACATGTATGACAATACACTCTGTATATCTGAACTCACTACTTCTAGCAAAATTTTTGTGTTCCAGCCAAGGGTGGTGTTTGGTGGAAATCCCTGTGTAGGTAAGAAGAGAAGCTATCACTTCAATTCCTGCTTAGTACAGTTTATTATCTGATTTATATCAATGGTTGTATACAAGTGAGCAAACAAGTAAGACCTACACTCCTTAACTAGTTCTGTGATTTTGTCATCATTTTCAGGTGTTATTTCCTCTAATTGATTAAGGTAGGACATTCTTCTTTTGTGTGCTAAGTTTGGTAAGGAAACATTCCAAATTAACATTAGCCAAATAATATGAATTTTTATACATAGTATGTTATGATCAAACATACCCATAACTCTTTCACTGAGAAAAATCTTCCTAGAGAATGTATGTAGCTTGAAGTGTGAGAGCAAGAGTTGCAACTTGTATAAGCTGTCAATATTATATTTTAGGACACAGTCATCAATACTTTGTATATTGCAACTCTGCTTTACTATGCCTAAAAAAGGTCATGGTAATTGCACACTTGCCTTGGAAACCATCTGATCTGTAGTTATGACTCTATAAGGCAGTTCTAATATACATTAATCAATTGTGCCATAATCTGACTTGTATTTGTGCTTGCCATGGTCAGACTGTTCTGAATAAGGTCTCTATAACTACTCTAAAACGTCTGCATCTGATAAGCTATCCTACTAAATGCAGAAGAGATTGGTGAAGAAATAGAGTTGAATAAATACTAGTAAATGTTAGAAAGAGCTAATGCTGAGTTGTGACTAAGTTTGTTGAATTTTCAGGTTGCTAAAGCAGATCCAAACTTATGGATCATATTGTCCAAGAGCATATTGTACTTCTGGGAGTTAGATATTGGTGTATTACTTTTGCAACAGTAGCAATAATATCACATTCTTTGCTTTTATTGGTTGTGTACACATGATTACCACTCCTCTGCACTCTATATTTGCTTCAGTTTAAGTTATGAATTCGCTCCATCTAAAATGCCTATGCGACATCAATGAAAAGGTTGTATTATATATTAAGGTAGCTTATATTTGTGACAATAAGTCGGAATGAGCACAATATAGGGACTTGATAATTGAATCGCATTTTTACAATCCAGAATAATTTGTGAAATAGTAAAGATAGGATAAAGTTCCTAGTTTATAGATTTTTGGCTACACGTACCTACTTTAATTCAAGGATGAGACAATGAGGGTAGCCATGATGAATGTGAACATGCCAGACTGAGGCGCGGTGTATTCAGTTATTTCGGATCGACATTCTATTACCTATTTCGGCAACTCATCGCCATCCCAGGACTGTCCTGACTCGTCTTGTGTTTGTTCTTTTCAGTCATCTTGGGACGTCGACCGATTTCACTCATGCCTGTGCCATGCCATTACGTACCCCACCGACGGATACCCTGGACGGTATTCTCCGTCATCCTCAAGAAGCTGGGAACAAGTTCTGCCAGTTTTAAAAGTCATATCCTTTCGAGTCTAGCAAAGCACGATGCCGTAGTCGTGTGGGGAGACAACGTAGTACTAAAAAGTGCTTCCCTGTGCGGTCAAAAATATTAAAATCGTGTTAAAACAACGGATATCTGGTAAGTACTGATTAAAATTAATGATGAAAGTAATAATTTGAAAGTCTAAGAGTAAGGATCTTTTTGGTGCATGTGCTATCTAACTCAAGTCGAGCCATGATTCTGCGCTACCTCTCTCAGATCTGGAACAAAACTCATGGCTCTCGTCGGAACTGACTACATGTCCAAACGCCCCGTGGTCGTCCTCGGACTCCTCCTTGACAAGGTATGCAACACTGATGTCGACTTCCGGTAGGACAAGCGCATTCCGAGCCGGATCAATGATGAAGCTCACTCTGTTATCGTCAGAAGAGGTGAAGTCGGAGGTTGTTTGTGATGTGTCGCTGGAGAAAACACCCGCCCACCCGGAGTTGCGATGTGTGGCTCTGGTGCGTTGCTCTTCGTCTGACAGTATCTGCATGCGTCCCCAAGCTTGTGGCTGACGAACAGGGGAAGGCGACGGAGGAACGACGAGGCTCATAGAGTCATCAAATATGTCTTGTTCGACTGCAACACCGCCTCGGAATGCACTCCATTGTTTCTTGGCTTTTGCGGGCCCTTTTCCGTTTGTTTCGTCCTGTGTCCTATTTTTACGTTTGAAGCAGAAGCACGACACGGCGCGAGTGAGGCTTGACCATAGCTTGGATGAAGGGCGGCGTATTCGAAGTCGTGAAACAGGGTGGACGATCGTACAAGTTACGCTGAACTCTGTCTCATCTCGTACCAGAACCGTTTGCGGCGTGGCTTTCCAGCGCCATGAAGGAACAACTATTGGCGGGACTTTAGTTTGCCCTTCCTTGTTATCAGGTTCCGATCTCCGGAAGCGAAGCCACAAACGTCTACGAAGCTTCGAAGAGGTTGTGGATCTACTAGAAGGCAATCTCGAGATAGGATCTGAGGCTGGGGTATGGCTGGCATCGCCAAACTCGGTGACTTCGCACTCTCGTAGATTGGATTGGCGGGCTAGACGTCTATCCCGGAAGCCCATACGCGGCGCGACAAAAATGAAGTCTGACGCTTTCGTTTCGTCGGACTCTGAGGAAGAAGGAGGGGGATAACCATGCGTCCTCTCTACTGGCTTGATAGATGGCCCATGCGTATTTCTTGTGCTGTCGGACATTAGTGATGCAAGTCGAATAAGTCGCTGCGGGAAGATTTAGTGTTGGAGCGGAAGATAGAGATAGGCGAGTCATCGCAGTCTTGCGACTTCTTTTTATCTCCTTTCCTTGAGTGGGCCACTGGAAACGTCGACGGCCACAAAGAACAACCACGTGTCGAGTGTGCTGAAGCGCTAAAGCCACCCATATGCCAAACCACGAATATTTTGCGCTTAGACACAATTTGCAAGTCGGAAAGACTGGACTGGGCTGGTTGCTTCATGGTATTCATAATAGCACAAGAATTTGGAGAGAAACTATCACATTTCTTGTGATTCGACTTTGAAGAAAGAGAGTTCGGGGAAAAGTCATGGATTTCGAAGTTGTTTGTCGTTGTTGTGATGTTCCCTAAAGAAGGCAGCGAAGGCTTCACCTCTGCCATTACCAGTAAACCAGTTTCATCGTCTCATAGGCCCGGTTGTTATGTTCAATATTTCTAGGTGCTGTGGTTATATAAAGCTCCTTCCCTTAGTCTCGGATGCTGATGGAAACTTGTGCATAGGTGTGAAATTGGGGCTTCAATGATGAACTGTAAACGCTTGCAAGCGGTAGTTCCTCATGCTAATGTACCTACGCTGTTGACCGTTGTTCGGAACACATCTTGTTATGCTTCTCCTTGCTGATCTTCCAAGGTGGGCATGTACGAATGTTTCGTTCTTTCTCTCAACATTTATCACACTAATCCTAATCGGAGAACGTGCTTCCTGAGGCATTGTACAAACAACAGCAAAGTAATTTTGATATTGGTATGCAATTACTAGTCCATATAAGATAAATTAAATGGCTAAAAAAACATATCAAAAGCTAGCCAGCAAGTTGTTGATTAATTATCGAATGCGCCGCACGCAAAAAATGCTGTCCCTTTTTCATTTGATTAGTGCACTGACCCTTTAACGAAACCATCATGCCTGCAAAGTTTACATTATCATGGGCAATGTTTGTAGTGCTTGCGCCATTTCCAAGGAACTTGATGGACATCAGCGTCATGGGACTATTTCTGCAGTGCTCAACAATGTGTCCCCGGCCCTAGGATCTACTCAGTCACTCATTCCATTATGTGAAACGCTTCAATGGCGGGAATTATTCAAGCGGATTTCATGTACTGGAGAGATTCAAATAGTAGCACTATATGCCCGGCGACGCGATTACATGTGCCACATCTTGCAGGGCAATAAGACACTTGTGTTTTCCTAGTCTAGTATTTTCATTAAAACATTTCTGTAGCAAACTAAGATTGATTCGACACAATGCTCTTGATATCACAACACTGCATAGCAATGTAATAGACTAAAGGAACGTCCTGGAAAGACAATGTGCAAAGCATTACGTGAAGTGGCTTATAAAAGATATGCGTTGACGACTTGTTCATCAAATAAATCAACACTTCACCCTATCCCTCAGACTACAAGCAACACCTAGCGCTAAGATTATTCAATTGAAAGAATCATGCGTGCGTTAATTTCTAAGCGGTGGAAGTGCTGGCATCTGACGTTTTCCTCCGTAATCTCAGCGTCTAACTTGGTGGCAATGACTATCGAAAATACAGAGCAAATCGATAATGCACTCAAAGAGTGTGAGGCACATTCACTGTCCAATCTCATGCAATTACTAACTTTATCCAGATAATCGAAAGATAGGACTTCATGGAGATGATAAGATGACAGTTAGTCTTTACTATGACCAAATGTTTGAACAATATGTTGCATATAGTGAGTCTAGTATACAAGTCACAAT
>NW_006760386.1:6919285-6925185 GCF_000271605.1 Fomitiporia mediterranea MF3/22
TGCAGTGTGCACGTACAGATGCAGCTTCGCCTGCAGCTCAAATTAGCTCATTCAATGCTCCCTAGTGCACTACTCACTCGCTACACACTATTGCAGTCCATCCATCTCCTCAATCCAGTTACCTACTCACGCTGACAACACTCACGCCCACACTCTTAGCCAATCAATCTCACAACCTGTCTCACCCCTAATTGTTGTAGATTATAATGTATTTATATAATGTTTCAACATAATTATAAACTGTTATTTCAATAACAAACAGATATAAGGAAAAATAACTATTATTAAGATATTAAAATGATTTAAGAGCTTTATAAACAATTATAATATTTGCCATAATTAACAAGAGTGATTTAACCTTGTAATTTTAGAGATCCATTGTAATACATTTTATATATTGCCAAGGAGAATAACTCTTATTTATGTTTACAAATTACACAAACCTTTCAGACTTTATAATGAATTGTAGTACTTTCTCAGAAACTGAGATCTGTTCCAAGTGTTTTTACTTTTTTACTTTTTTCACTTATTTTATACTATTATAAGGTAATACAAGAATTTAGACTTTTTCCTGATGATGTTGTGCACATTACCAGGGCCTAACACATAACATAACAGTGCACAAGCAAGGAATAGATTCTAGACAAGGGAACCAGTATGTGATTTGTGATCTGAAGGAGCAGAAAGAAGAAGCAGAGAGGTTGATTGAATTTGACATTTATAGCTTGGCCAGGGCATGATAGAGAATAATAAGCATGACTTATGAGTTTTGTCCTTACATACAATAAGCAGATAACATACAGTTTATAAGGATTGCTAAACCTGCAAAGTTGTTATTGTGTATAAAAGCAAATACATTGTTAAAAAGTGCCTTAGAGGAGACCAGAAATGACTACAGGCTCTATGATTATTTGGTTAAGATCACTCATAAGTATAAAAGGGTCATAGGTAGCTACTTTGGGTCTTATCTTTGTACTTTGCTCTTATACTTAGATCACTATTCTCAATCTCATATTATTACCTGTTCTGTATTCCTGAGTGAGGCTCCAGCCTTATAATTACCTGTATTTGAAGATGTGTAATATGTACTGTACAACATACATGTGTCCTCCTTCAGAATGCTTAAACATACAGGGTTTGACTGTTCTAATATATCAATCAAAGATTCAATTTTACAGGCCTGAGAAATTCTGGTCAGAATGTAAGACCTATATCTGAGTAGTTGAATTCTGTTATGGATAGATATTTCACAGTACATGAATAGATTGTAATTCTAATTATATTAAGCTAGTTGGGTCAACAGATAGTAGCCCTTCTCAATCCTTACTTGTGTAAGTCTTCCTAGCATTTGAGGTAAAGTAAGTAAGAGATGCTAGGTCTGTCATTTTTTAGTTTGAAATCCAACAACACACAAGTCTGCAGAAGTGGTTTTGAGCCCTTGTATGTTTACTGTCTAAATATAGTAAGGACTAAGGTACATACTATCCCAGACCCCCTATACTGAATCACAAACTTGTACAAGTCTAGAATTGAGGAGAGCTAGTATAATGAGGGTAACAAAGCTAATTAGTACCAAAATCCATATTAGTTACAAAAGAATTGTAAAGGCATTCTTCAAACTTTAATGTATCTAAAACCTTACAATGACTGAATCTAGAAGACTGGAAAGTCAAATTTGTGTAAGTGTACTTACAAGTGTGTTTCAAACTGACTTATACAGCTAAACCTCTGGGTCAGATTTCTGCCACATTGAGTTTGCTAATAGCCCTTTCTTATTATCAAATGAGATTGCCCTCTATTATTGTGTACTAATTTTTATATGACCAAGCCTTAATAATTAGTAAAATACATTAAAAAGCCAGTTTGAACAAAGTTGACAAGATAAGAACCAGAACCTGGAAGCTCAATGAGTAAAGTATTAAGTAAAGTAATGTATAAAAGATAGGCCTTAACAGCTTGTAAAATGAGCAAATCAATACTTTATTTTGTCTCTCAGACTACAAGTAATGTTTAGTACTAAGGGCCACACTGTTGAAAGGGATTACTGTGTGCCTATTTCTTGCAAGGATGTGCTACTATGCTAATGTCAGACTATTTGACACTCTTAGCTTCAAGTACCTTTCAGAGAATAACTATTAATAAAACAGAGCAAATTGATACTGTACTTAAAGAGTGTAAGACATATTTAATACTTGTACTTACACAACTACTAACATAGACCAGATAATAACAATAAAGGACTTAAAGGAGACAATAAGATGGAAGTTAGCATTTATGAAGACAGGTCAATCCTAAATAAAAAGTCATTTGTTGTATACAGTAAGTATAGTATACAATATTGTGTACATTCAAGTAGGTAGTAATATCAAATATTATAGTGTACAAGAAAGGATCAGATCCAAGACTCAGACAGGATATCACTTTATTTGTAGAGAAGAGTGATCAGATAACAACAGAGAAGCAGCTTGAATTTACAATTTATAACAAGGCTAGAAACTAAGAGTAGAGGAGTAATATAAATTATACATAGTAATTCTACTAGAATTTGTTTACACTTCTATGTGAACTGAATAGATAACATACAATTTAAAAGAACTAGTAAAGTTATAAAACATAATTATGTATAATAATCAAGCTCTCATTATAAAGTGCCTTAGAGATTGCTAGAGAAAGACTATAGTCTTTACAATAATTTACTAAGCCTATAGTTGTGTAGTATGTGTAAATCTCAGACAATACTATAATAAAACAAGTTTGTAAGATATATAATTCTTTCTTAGAAGAATCTAAGATATTGTATCTTTAAAGGATATTCAAATTCAATCCAATACTTTCTGCCTGAAATTCATTTCTACAGACTTTTGGAATTGAGAGTTTGATTAAGAAAACAGTAGATTTTATTAGTAAGAGTTTTGAAAGTTATATAACATTTATTATTTATGAATTATACTATACAAATAGTTAATAAGTAACATTATTATCAAAACTTTGTTAACATTTGTTCTCAAACATTTTAAAAATCATGTCTGAGAATCCACAAAGGACTCTTGCTCCTTGACTTGTTTCTCATCTGAATTATTATTTATGAAATTCTTCTTATACATTTCTTGTATAGTTTCAGTCAGAGCTAACATTTCTTTACATTCTATTACTCTTATAAGTATCCACAATATTCATAGGCCTCCTGAAAGGCAAGGGACTTATGATGACTCAACAGATGTAGGCCTTTAAGATAGCTATTAGCTAGGCTTACTGTAGAGTATGTATTAGTATACTAAATATGTTTACTATTAATATTGATTTTTTGTTAATAACATAGAGTCTAAACATAAAAGTATTGTGTTTGACAATAGAATCTTTAGTAAGTTCAATCTTGAAGGGAGTAAAACTGAGGCCTGGTAGAGAAGGTGAATTGAATCAGAATCCTCTTAGTGACTGTTAAGACTGCTTTGTTACTAGCAGAAAACATAGTACTAAGGTTGTACTCAGACAGAACAGTATTCCCTTAATACATTCTCTTTTTAGTCAAGGGTTAGAAAGTCTGCTTCAACTGCTAGAGTTTCAAGACTGTCTAGTAGCAAAGTATTAAGATTGTTTATGAGCAAGTGCTACAATTATTTGGGACAAAGAAAAGGCATTGTATTAAGAGTAGTTTGATTTGAAAGAATACTAAGCTAATAAAGGGAAAGGAAGGCACTATAAACAACTTGAGAATTATACCTGTATCCATTTATAGTATGTACAGAACTCTAGGACTCTGACTCAACAAATAATATAGAATTAGGAAGAGGACAAAATAGTACCAAAATCCATTATAGTTGTAAAGGAATTGTAAAAGGCCTTCTTTACACTTTAGTATACTTACTAGCTTAACTGAATCAGGAAGCTATGAAAGTCAGATTAGTGTAAGTGTACTTACAAGTATATTTCAAACTGATTTATATAGCTATAACTCTGGGCAGATTTCTGCCATATTGAGTTTGCTAATAACTCTCCCTTATTATTGTATGAGTTTGCCCTGTTCTATTATACACTAGTGTTTCATCTAAGTAGGCTTAAATGATTAGTCAATTTTGTAGCAAGCTAGTCAGAGCAAAGTTGACTCAACAAGAACCTAGTATCAAAATGTGTGAAGCATTAAGCAAACTGGCTTATAAAAGGCAAGCATTAACAGCTTGCACATCTTAAAACTTAAGATCCTACCTTACCTTACAAAGTATAAGTAACACCTAGTATAAAGAATATACTAGTAAAGGAGCTATGTGTATGTTTATTTCTATGCAAGTACAAATAGAAATATCAGGACACTAACATCAGACTGTGTCTTCTGTAATCTCAGCTTCTCACTTGTCAGAAAGACTTATTACTAATAAAATGCAAATCAACAATATACTTACAGAATGTAATACATACTTAATGTCTAGCCTTATGTAATTACTAACACTATCTTCTAGATAATCAGAAGTAAGACCTTCAGGGAAATGATAAGATGACAGTTAGTGTTTACTATGATCAAGTGGACAGGAATTATGTTGTATACAGTGTGTATAGTATACAGATTATAGTATTATATATATTGTACTAAGTTATAATACATAGTATTACAGTATATAAGAAAGGAGTAGATCCAAGACAAAGCAACCAGAACATCCTTTGTGTGTAGAGGGATACACCAGAAGCAGTAGAGAGGGTGATTGAATTTGAAATTTATGGCAAAGTTAGGTCTTGATAGTAAGAAGTTAGCACAAATTATAATCCTGCTGGGTTTTGTCTCTAAATGAACAGAATAGATAGCATACAATTTATTACTAGTAGGAGTGAAGCTGTGAGGTGCAATTATGTATAACAACAAATTGCTTGTTACAAAGCGTGGGAATTAGGAGAAAATAAATCCTCCTGTCATAATACTAACAGTCACTTTACTATTTGGCAGAGTTCACCTTGTATAGTTAATTAAGGAAAATGCCCAGGCCAAAGTCCAGTATGATCTATATAGTAAAGACAACCCCCCCCCCCTCACGACTGTGCCACATCTTTAAAGTCCGATGATTAGTCATAAAACTAGACTATTTGTAGTATGTACTAAGCCTAATACAGTCAAATTTCTGAGACATGTCTCATTCCTGTCTGTAAAACCTGCTACCTGTGAGAATATTCTGCTAATTCTGTTCTGTCTCTAATTATTATACCAGTGTATAGAATTAGTACAATAGTAAGGAGCAACAAATAAAATAGACAGTTTTTCTAATAAACATTTAATTACACATAGTTAATTTCCTTCCCCTCTGTCTCTTATTACTACTTTTATTAAAGTTACTACTTTCAGTTCTTCCCCTAATGTGTGTACATAATTAAGTGAACCTTTCTATTACTATTACTCTATACATGTGTACACTAGAACTACTTTAGACACTAAGCTATGATTTTCATTGTGACTGATCTATTAACTGTGTATCTATTGTGTGAATGCACATATTGCCAAATACTCAAATGCTACATAATCCTTAGTATAAAGAGAGTCATCCTAAGCAAAAGTGTAGTCTACAAAACCACTCCAGTTACTAACATCCTATTTTTTATCTCTGAGAGCCTAGAGTGTTATACTAACATGTAAAGCATTACCTACTACTAGAGGCTACATGAGTATGTATATAATCTTTTCTTACAGTACAGGATTAAACACAAGATGTTTCTAACATGTATATAGTACAAAGGCATTGATAACACCAAGTAGACTACAGACATGCACAAGCTGGATAAACCATTAGAAAACATACAGGACATACAGGAGAAAGATGAGAAGTAATGAAATAATAGAAGAGAAGGGTAAAGATGATGAATACAGAGTAAAAGTGGAGGTAGTGTTACATATGTCCATACTGTTCAAATTGAGTAGAAAT
>NW_006760386.1:6928522-6970794 GCF_000271605.1 Fomitiporia mediterranea MF3/22
ATTTCCAACAGAACTTAGAGATCCTGGACAAGAATTTGTTACTTATAATGTTGTATTTAAAGAGGCTTTAGTATAATTGTATTTAGATCATATTATTATATTTATTGTTACACTAATAGAATTATTTATTTATTTATATTAAAAAGTACAGAAATTACATTTGAAACTATTATTAAGAGGGGGTCCAGGGGGCGAGCCCCTGACTTTCGCCGAAGGCGAAAAAGCGAAGCTTGTAGTAATAGTATCTGGCGTGCTGTCGATCATCTGCACACGTGCACGTGCCCTCTTTTTAGAATATTAACGCTCTCATACCGGGCGAATACGGTTTTGCACGCCATAATGAGGCCTCTGCCATCGGAATTTACTGCTCTCTATAGACTATTCTTGCGAGCAACGTCTGCAGCTGTTTTGCACAATGGTCCTGCAACGCGGGGCCTGAGGCGAATGTATCGTCCTACGTCTGAAGCAGCCGCGTCTGTTTTTAGGCGCTTAGAAAGCGTCGCACCCGGATCTAGTGAAGCCGAGAGTGCAGAAAGGTGGATGAGTGCTTTTGATGATCGTGGTATGTTTCATGAAAGACACCCTACTCCTTGGTTATTTTGCTTAGTACCCAATAGTAAACAATACTTTGATGTTGCTGCACATCTCTGCTCATTCTCGTGGACTTCCACACAGCGTCGTCTCTCGTCTCTTTCTGCTATCGCGATCCAACTATTCATGGAACAAGTTTCGCCGGGCTTTGAATACTCGTACCTGGCTACCGAATCTTGATCGTAATTCACCAGAATACACAACTATGCGCCCGTCCGCTTACTCGTCAGTTGCTCGGAAGAACGCGGGAAAGAGAAGAGTTGAAGAAGAAGAGTCGGAGAAGATGTGGGGCGCGCTTGGAGAATGCATCAGTATGGCAGAAGGAAGAGACGGCTTGATTTATGGGAAAGCCCAATTCCAAGCGCAGAAAATTAGAAAAAGGAAATTCTTTTGAGGCATGTGAATGAAATCTTTGAATTCGTTCTATGCTCACTCAAAGAAATTAGTAATTTAAGCACGTGTCACCTCGATATTCGAAGCATCTCATTGGAGCAGCGAGTGGCCCAGTATCGATTAGCCAGTCCATGAGACCTGCTGAATATTTTTGAGACCGACCATGATGTGTATTTAGACAGCTCCTCGCAGCTAAGATCTTAATCGCAGATATCATAGAACCATTATATCCGCGAAAAGGTTCGGGGTTCGCATGTATGTACAACATTTGGATTCATGCCTTGGTCAGGTATATATAGAACTAATTACTTAACCGCCCCCACAGACGCGTAAGTCATTTGCGTGTCAGTACTTACCCCCAGCGTGTCGATCAATAATTATAGCAACCATGCCTTCAAATGAAGTCAGTTACAATACTCACCGTATTACAATGAGGGCCCCACAATTTTCGTTATCTGCTTAAACCAAGGTACTCAGTCTACAAGACGGGGTGCTAATGCGTGTGGATTAAACAATCACATCAATACATTCAAGTGTGGTCAACAAAGTGGCCGAACCAAGACGATAATTTGGCGCGTTCGTCAAGGATGCTGGATATAAAGTATGTTCGGTATTCCTCTATACCTTTTACATATTCGCACAATCTCTTTAAATCCAACAGCAACCGACTAATCCGCTCGTTTGACCTTACAGCACCATGAGCCATTCTCCTGTAACACTCAGTTTCGCAAGTCGCATCGCAAGAGTGCCACGACTTTCGCGTATGCCCTCGCAACGCATTGTGCACGCCGTGCAGACGGACAATAGCAAAGACGTATCCTTCGTGGTATGTATTTTTCTCCATTGTTTAATGACTATCCTGGAAATTCCCTTCATAGACCTTATCGGAGGATGGCTGTATTGACAAGACTCGTGAGACCGTCGACGTCACTCTGAACGACGTGAACAAGGAAGAAGTCACGCTATTCATAATAAACTCGGACAATGGAGCGGATACTGGCTCTCCCGGCTCTTCCATAATTTTGTCGCCAGATGTTGAAGACGGGCTGATCAATTCTTTCACCTGTCGTGTGGACGAGGATAGTGACGTCGGCAGGATCCGTAGAGCCTCGCTTTTCTCAAACGACGAGTTTGAACCGATAAAGATGGAGCTTCCGCAACGCAGCCCTTTGACTATACGTATTCCGGATTATGCCATTGGCGTGACCGGCTATACCAGTCCAAGTCCAGCCTCGGACACTGCGACCCATAGTGGACACTCCAGTCCCAGCCTCAGCCCCAGCTCGGAGCACTCTTCAACTTCGTACCAACAGAGCGTCACCCCAAGCTCATCCTGCTCCACACTCTTTTCGGCCGCTTCGTCATCTTCCTCTTCTTCGGGCACTTTCGTCGACAACTCCGCTTATTCGAAGCCTTATGGCTACCCGTCCTGCGATTCCGTAAAAGACGACTGTGGCCCATTTCCATTCACGCTCGAAGATGGTGACTCGTTGGATAACGTCACAGACATTCGAGGATTTGCAGATCTCAGGTCGCACGGTTATGACTTTGGCTGGTCTAGGTTTGCAAGTCGGCCTGAGACGCGGTATGGACTTAGCGCGAAAGATGCTGCGAAAGTGCAGGCGTACTTGGCTAGAGTGAGTAAGTTTTTTAGATACATATTACTATTCCGTGTCACTGACAATCGGTTGCCTAATATATATAGGGACCAAACGAATTTCCGAGATCTTACGTTGAGAAAGTCAACGCAAGGACGAACGCGTTTGAGAAGAAGCTGTTTAGAAAAGTGTTTAAATTTGTCAAATAATCTGCGAATAGGGCCCGGAAATTGACGTTGAATAATTTTTATCTTCGAAACTCTGCGGACAACTGTAATATGAACGTAACAGTCGGTTGACGTATCTTTCCTCGTCATTTCTGTACCACATTCCTTCTACCTTAGAAAACCCCTCATTCCTTAATTTCCTTAACGTCCTTTGATTTAAATACATGTATACACCACAAGCCATTTGTGTCGTAAAGGAACTCTTATGCTTGGACTTGTGGGTGGAGCATCGCGTTTTTGTAATTTGATTCTGAGAGTCAAAAGGAAAGGAAAAAGGAGCAGACACGTCGCATCACAGGCACGTGCGATGACGTTGCGCATGAAACGTCATCGACGGAACCAGTTCGAATGTTGCCCTATCTCATGCCTTACTCTAATACACATGTCTGTCCATCTCCAAGGTCGTCGACTCGTTTCGCGTGCATTACAGGTGTCAATATAGTGCTGTTACATCATCCAGTAATTCCGAAAGTTGACTAGCTTTCGGTAGCCAAGTCATCTGCACATTCTGCCACTTTATCGAATAGCTCGAGTTACTCGAGTTCACGCAGGTCGATATACTTAGAGTGGCACACCTCGCAATGTTCCTATTGCAAGGAGGCAGCATATTCCCTCTACACTTTTGTCCGTTCTGCTCTTTATCGATTATAGTTGTGGTCAGACACCTTGTCGGAGGCATAATTGGTCCCATTAGCCATATCGCTACAATACAGTCTCGTAATGGTAAGGCTTTCTAAACTCTTGCATGTTATTGGTACTGAATCACTGGCTCATCAAAATATCACTGTGCTTTTCTCTCAGATCTTGCAATTGGTCATGAGCGCTAGACAAGCAGTGTGCACGGTAATTCCCGAGAGAAGATGATCGCATGCAGGTCTAAATTGCTGTGCATACGTTAAAAGCTCCCTGATTTCCCACCATCATATCGACTAACGTTCACCACAGACAAGCCTGTTCCCAGTCTGACCTAGAGTACGAGTGGAAACTCCCTAGTTTCCCACAGTGAGGATTACCACAGAGGTTTCCCACAAGGTAAACCTCACTACCACAAGGGTTGCCAGAAATTGGCCTGTGGAAAACTCAAATGTATTAGTCATACATAATATTATGTCAGTAGATAAATTAAGAAAAAATGCCTCAACCTGACAAAAAGCAAGGAAAATAGATAGTTTGAGAGTGTATATACTCTATGTCTGTCATTATATTAGGTTAACATCTTCTATTTTACTTGACATTCTTTCAGATACTCCTTTATTTGAAGGAATACACTCTGATAAAACTGGAGAGGTACAAGTGATAGATGTGGACAATATTTCTAGTACCTCTTCAGACAATTTACAAATTTTGAACAACAATAATGTTACAGTTCTCTACTTTTGCACCTTCAGTTCTACAGGTTCCACACCATTCTGTACCAGAACTTAAGACTTCCATCCCTCAGAAGTACTGTCTATAGACTATATGTAGGCTGACTCTCTCTATGACTCTTACTACTACCCCTCCTTACTTCATCATTCTATTCCTTTGTCCACCCCTTTATTCTTTGTTCATTCTATAGTCTTTTACCCTTTGTTCATCCCTTCATTCTTTGTACCTTTATCTTTGACCTTCCTTTCTTTCATTCTTTGTGGCTCATCATTCTTTGTAGCTCACCATTCCCTGAGTGCTCTTGTATAGTTTAGTATATATAGGTGTACAAGATCAGACTGGTTCTGTAGTCTTGATCTTGTCTACTCTAGGTAGTCCTATACTCTTAGACTTACTCTATATACTCTACTCTTGTCTCACTCTCTCTGTTAGTAACAGTGTAGAGGGGACCTAAAGGCTTAGTAAGGGGACCCAGGCTACAACTATCCTACACAACAGAAATACAGAATGTAAGCACCAGAATGTAGTCAGAACTTACAGAACAGACAGAGAGAGGGAGAGTAAGACAAGAGTAGAGTATATAGAGTAAGCCTAAGAGTATAGGACTACCTAGAGTAGACAAGATCAAGACTACAGAACTAGTCTGATCTCATACACTTATATATACTAAACTATACAAGAGTACTCAGAGAGTATGAGCTACTAAGAATAATAAGCTACAAAGAATGAAAGAAAGGAAGGTTAAAGATAAAGGTACAAAGAATGAAGGGATGGACAAAGGGTAAGAGACTATAGAATGAACAAAGAATGAAGGGGTGGTCAAAGGAATAGAATGATAAAGTAAGGAAGGGTAGTAGTAAGAGTCAGCTTGTATATAGTCTATAGACAGTACCTTTAAGGGACAGAAGTCCCAAGTTCTAGTACAGAAGAGTGTAGAACCCTCAGAACTGAAGGTACAAGAGTGGAGAACTGTAACATTACCCCCTCTCTAAAACCAATTGTTCTAATTGGTAAACATTAGGCTCAGTTAGTAGCTTAAACATAGGTTAGAATGGTAGGATTTAGAAATCTGTAAGGCAGAGTTGACACAGAGTACCCAGATGAAGTTGATAGAAGTCTTGAATCACCTTAACAGTATGAGTAAGGTTCTCAGCAGGTTCTCAAGTGTGTTCCTCAACTAAGTATCCCTTCTAGTAGATAAGGAACTTAAGCTTTCTGTACACCAGCTTAGTATCTACTATGTACTCTACTTTGTATTCTGGTTCAGAACTAATGAGTTCTAGTAGAGGCAGTAAGGGTCTTTGTTACAAAGGAAAACTGGGATTATAGTACTGAGACAACAGAACCTTATTAAACACTAAGTGTATACACTTCTATGTTACTAGAAGTTAGAGTTTGTAGACAGAGGTACTAACCTTCTTTTCAATAATGAAGGGTCTGAAGCACTTGTTGTCCAACTTCTTTATTAGGCAATCTATAGTCAGGTTAGTAGCTTCTAGTATAACTTTGTTACTAGACTAGTAATCCTTAGCTACAGACCTCTTCCAATTATAGTTCTACTTTATAACCTGTACTACCTTTTCTAAAAGAGCTTGTGTGTCCTCTCTGGTCCTGTGTATCTGTTCTACAAAGTCTGTTACAGATTCAGAACTACTGTTCTAGTTCAGAACTGTCCTCTAGTATGAATGTCTCTTATAATTGAGGAAGAACAGGGACTGTCCTGTTGTAGAGTGTTACTAGTTATTGTACACAAATTCTGCTAGAGCTAACTATTCAGACTAATCCAATTACTAATAATTGATAAACATCCAGAGGTAGAGCTTGATCTCCTGATTGACTTACTTAGTTTAACTGTCAGTCTGTAAGTAATAAGTAGTAGAAGGGTTCCCTTGAATTCTGAGAAGTATATACAAGTTCTGTATGAATTTTAACTCAAATTACAGTCTACAATTGTGAATGAGCTTCTGAGAGAGTTTGTACAACTAGAAGATATGATCCTAATAAATGTGTACTATACCTTTAGAAGTAAGTTCTGTTTAGGTTGGAACCATATAGACTTGCTTAGAGAATCAGTTGACAATCACACAGATAGTATTATAACCCTAAAACTTGGGTAGCTTACTAATCAGGTCCACCAAGACTTCTTTCTAAGAGTGATCCAGAATCCAATACAAATGTAAGAGAGCCTGAACCCTTATCTAGTAGGTCTTAGTCTGTTAGCATATATTGTAACTAGTCACATACTTTAGTATTTCCCTCTACATTCCTAGCTACTAGTAGTTCTGAGTAATGAGTTCCTGTGTTTTGTGTCAGCCTGGATGTCCTGTAGTCAGATTGTTGTAATAAGCTTAGACAATGTCCTTTTACAGCTTCTAATCCTTCAGAACATACAGTTAGCCTTCCTAGTAAACCTGTCCATCCTCATCCTCCTCCTAATTCCTAGCCTGCTTCTCTAGCTACTTTACTATGACTCAGTCCTGTGTGTGTCTCAGAGCTTACTATATACAGGTAACAAAGTCAACATCCTTAGATTTGAGTCAGATCTCTTAGATTGTCTCAGACACAAAACAGAAATTGTCTAGGAGAACAAGGTTTTTGTTATTATTCTCCCCCCTTTCATAATCTACTTGTCTCAAGAGTAAATCAGCTTTCATCATTTGTGTTCTAGGTTTGTGAGTCAGTACAAAGTCATAGTTCTACAGTTCTAACATCCAGTAGGCTTAGTAGTAGTTAAGCTTCTGAGGTGCCTAGAAGTACTAGAGATTAAGGTGATCACTCTAAATCTTAAACTTCTATATAGTACTAAGGAGATATTAACACTACTCCTCTAGGGAACAGACAATTGTAAGAAGTTCCTTGTCATAGATAGAGTAGTTCCATTCTGTTATAGAGAGGGATTCCAATTAGAATACTATCAGACACTACTTTCTGTTAATGAACTAGGACAGTACTACTCTATTCACAAAGTCAGAAGAGTTAGCTTTGACTCAGAACTTGTCCACAACTGTTAGAACTACTAATACAGACTTACTAGTAATAGTCTGCTTAAGGGACTCAAACACAGACTACTGCTAATCATTCTATTACTAAGAAACATCTTTGCTAGTAAGATTGTAAAGAGGCTAGACAATAGTACTAAAGCCTTAAATAAAGTATTAGTAGTAGTTCACAAACCTAAGGAACACTTGGACCTGTTTTAGGTTCTAAGGTTGTGACCAGTTCCAAACTGTAGTTACCTTTACTGGATCCATACAGACCTCTCCTCTACCAATTACAAAGCTCAGATAATCTACTGACTCCTGTGAAAAAGAGTACTTTACTTCTTAAAGGAACAGTTTATTATCTTAGAGCTACTGTAGAACTGCTCAGATCAGTTAGTAATAGTGCTTGACTGTCTGGGTGAAGATTAGAATGTTGTCCAGATACACACTAACATACTCTAAGTTAATCAGATTTATAAGGATGTGATTCATGAATGACTAGAATATTGTAAGTGAGTTAGTTAGTCTAAAGAACATTATAGTTAGTTTGTACAATCTACAATTGGTTTGGAACACAGTCTTCTACTCATCTCTGTCTTGGATCCAAATATTATTGTATCCCTATCAAATGTTCAACTTAGTGAAAACCCTAGATGTATACATCTTATTAATGAGCTCCTGAATCAGAGGGAGTGAATACTTGTTTTTAATAGTACCCTTATTAAGACAACAATAATCCTGGACTGGGCAGAGCTTCCTATCTTTCTTTTTGATAAAGAAGAAAGGGGAGACTATAAGGGACTTTAAGGGTTGGATCCAGCTGTTCCAAAGATTTTCCTAAAGGAACTCATCAAGTGCCTCCTACTTGTCTTTATTGAGTAGGTAGACCTTACAATCCTTAGGTTGAAAACTCTTGGTCAATTCAATTGTATAGTCCTAGAGACAGTGTTTAGAAAGCTAGTCAAATTCCTCTTTACTAAAAACTTTAGGGAACTCTTGGACAAAATTTAGTAGGTTGGGTCTATGTGTGTTTCAGAGTAGAGTCATTCTAAGAGGGTTCTAGACTGGTTCCATCTCAGACATTCTTCAGATCAACTCTGTTTTGCCTTGACTAGAATATGTGTCCACATATCTATCCTAGTTGAAGAAGAACAACTGGTCACCTTTATCAGAACTGTTAGTAACATTAGAAATGTCTGTATTCACTTAGAACAGTAGTATAAGGTAGTTGTAAGTCTTAGAACACTGATTGAACACAAGTGTCTACTCTAACTAGTTAATAGTAGGGTTGTAAGCCTTGAGCCATTCAAATCTAATAAAGATGTCTGTCTTTCTAAGGTTAGTGACTCTAAACTCAATACTTTCCTTATGATTCTGAATAGTCATCTATAGTTGGACAAACTCAGTAATCTAACCATTCTGGTTCAGGGTTCTGTCTGTATTGTATACTAGGATCAGAAGTAGAATGTGTTGAGTAGGGAGGTAGTGTTTCTACACAAAGGCCTTATTAATGTATAAACCAGTACATTTACTGTCTACTAGAGTTATTGTTCAGATCTGGGGGGATCCTGAAAAGGGAGTCAAGAGGACAGGGACCTGGAGCTAGTGTCTAGAACATTCTCAGATAAACTGCTACTTGTTCTAAAGGGAATGTACAGCTTGTACAGTCTTATTGTCTAAGAGGGTAAGTATATACACTAACATTTCCTTATTAACCTCTCTCTTTCAACAAGGACAGACCTATGTTCTCAGCTGTAAACTCAGTCAAGACTATCCCTACTTAATACTACAGACAAACTACTAAGTAGTAAACAGGGCTAGGTAGTGTTTTGAATATTCTAAGATCTTAGAACACAGAAGTAGTAGGTTAGATTGTACAGATTTAGACTCAGATGAAGTGTGAAGAGAAGAATCAGAAGAATCAGAAGAAATAAGAGAACTATCTACTTTTGTTTTTAGCTTTTTTCTTTCTAATAAATAATTTTGTTAATTTATTTTTTCTACTTTTTCTGCTTTTCTTACTTTATTTACTTCTAAACCTATAGTGTCTATTGAATCAAAAGTGGCCATTAAAAAATCCAAGTTATAGCCCTTCAGTACTGTATTTACTGTTAGGCCTCTACAAAATCCTAGAGTACATAGTTAGGGTCTAAGAGTTTTAAGGTGACTTTCAGATTTGTAGAAAAGGCTTCTTACTACAAATCCTGCTTGTTACTTGTTATTACTCTAATGACCTGACAGATATACTGTTACTTCTACAGACAGTCCTTAATTTGGTGCCCTGACTTTCTGTAGGCAAAGTATACTCCTTACTTTCAGGCTTCTCTAATGTCTATCAGAACAGATTGATTACAAATTACAGGTAGATCAATCTGAGAACTCAGAACTGTCAGAGTCAGACACATATGTAAGTATTCTGTACAAACTTGACACATTTAAGCTACAGCTTAGTTAAAGGAAATAGTACACATCTTCTACTCAGTGTAAGTAACCAGTTCCAGCATTATTCTAAGAATCTTATTAACTAGTTCTAAGTAAAGAGCTTTTTCAAGCATTCTAATAAGGACATTATCAAACCTGAGTGTGAATCCTACCTTCTAGGCTAGGATATCAAACTCCTGAAAGAAGGTGTTGGCAGAATGTTTGCCCTGTTACAGAAACACAAGCTTGTTCTATACATTGTACTTCTCATTTGGATTGATAAAGGAAGTACAGAGCTGCCTTATGAATTCCAAATACAACTCATTGTTCTAAAGTTGGATTAGACTTCTAATCTAATAGCCTTCAATCCAGTTCTAGGCCTAGGTGACTGTATTACCTTCTTTCATAAAGGAGAGGACAAATAGAACACAATTAAGATCTGAGGATAGATTGGTTAAAGTAGTAGCCATGTATAGTTTGACTTGGTACTAGAAGTCCTTAAAGTGCTGCCTGTTAAAGTCTGAAGGGCAGGCTATATGTACTTTCTTTCTAAAACAGGTTGTAACTTCTAGAATGATTAGAACAGGTTCTAAAGAGGCTGAAGGTATGTAGTTAGTAAAGGCCTCTTAAATAGAGGTCTACACATATTAAGCTAGGTCTGCTTGTAACTGCTAATCCAGCAGGACAGTAGGGGTGGCAGTCAGTACAGGAGGGTCCATGTTTATACTATAAAGGAATCAGTACTAAACTAAAAGGGGTAATGAATAGAAGAAGGGTGGCAAAAGTTTAAAAGGGTTTAGAAAGTTTAAAATTTAAAAATGTAAAAGGGTTGGGACAAAGAAAAGAGATCAACACAACAGTAAGTACTGATGCTCAAAATGTAGGAGAGTTGTAGGGTAGTAATAAGTAGTCTTAATCTAATGTCAGCAACAGTATAGAGGGGACCTGAAGGCTTAGTAAGGGGACCCAGACTACAACTATCCTACACAACAGAAATATGGAATGCAAGTACCAGAATGTAGTCAGAACTTACAGAACAGACAGAGAGAGGGAGAGTGAGACAAGAGTAGAGTATATAGAGTGAGCCTAAGAGTACAGGACTACCTAGAGTAGACAAGATCAAGACTACAGGACCAGTCTGATCTTGTATACCTATATATACTAAACTACACAAGAGTACTCAGAGAGTATGAGCCACCAAGAATGATAAGCCATAAAGAATGAAAGAAAGGAAGGTCAAAGATAAAGGTACAAAGAATGAAGGGATGGACAAAGGGTAAGAGACTATAGAATGAACAAAGAATAAAGGGGTGGTCAAAGGAATGGAATGATGAAGTAAGGAAGGGTAGTAGTAAGAGTCAGCTTGTATATAGTCTATAGACAGTACCTCTGAGGGACAGAAGTCCTGAGTTCCAGTATGGAAGGGTGTGGAACCCTCAGAACTGAAGGTACAAGAGTAGAGAACTGTAACACTCTCTTTCTGTCTGTTCTGCAAGTTCCAACTATGTTCCAGTGCTTGTGTTCTGTATTTCTGTTGTGTAGGATAGTTGTAGCCTGGGTCCCCTTGCTCAGTCTTCAGGTCCCCTCTATACTGTTACTGACAAATAAAGCCTGGTCAATATAACCAGTTGCCTCTTTCTTTTTATTTCTCTTAGATATATCTATTTATTATGTAGGCTTCAACACTAGTAGACTATAAAACACAATAGAATTGCTCTCAACAGTATAACCAATGTCTGAAATTAATATTATACCTAAATTTTCAGCCCAATAGAGGTAAACAGTACAAAATTCTTAAAAATTTCCTTTTTAGAACATTATAATTATATTACTAATATACTGACTAAGTGTTGTCCACGCGAGGTTTACCACGCCTCCAGAGGCCCCTGTGGAAAACTAGTTTCCCACAGGCTCTCGGGAGTTTCCACTCGTACTCTAGTCTGACCATCGGCTTCTGATTACTCGTTGGCATTGTTTTCGACTTGTCTCGTCAAGGAAAATCGTATCGGATGGAATGCCATGAACGACGCTAGACTAGTTTGGTCATCTCTCTCTGAGATCAGTCATCTCAATATCTCCGAGAATCTATGCTATGATAAGACATCACATCCATTCGCTGGCGGTAGCTACGGTGACATTCGCCTTGGTGTATATACGAATTTAGAATATGCCCAGGTCAAGGTTGCTGTGAAATGTCTTCGCATTTTCCGCAGCCAGTACCCCAACTTCATGAAGGTACGAACCGACGTAAAGTTATGT
Organism: Fomitiporia mediterranea MF3/22; assembly: GCF_000271605.1. Lineage (NCBI taxonomy): Eukaryota > Fungi > Basidiomycota > Agaricomycetes > Hymenochaetales > Hymenochaetaceae > Fomitiporia > Fomitiporia mediterranea. The sequence continues at coordinate 6,940,361 of NW_006760386.1, forward strand.
CTGAAGTGTCTTCGTTGAAATTACACGTTTATAGGTAATTGAAAGAGAGATCCGTATCTGGTCAAGTCTTCATCACCCCAACGTCCTCCCATTTCTTGGCTTTTGTTTAGAAGAGGGTAGCTTTCCCGCCCTCGTATCCGAGTTTATGGAAAATGGAACCGTATTGAACTATTCGATACACCATCCTGAAGTCGACGTTACTGGGCTGGTGGGTTGATGCTGCAGTCATTCCCTGGTTTTTTTGTCTCTAATAACCGTATGTCAGATGCTCGGCATTGCTGAAGGTGTCGCATATCTGCACAGTAAAGGTGTCATACATTCAGATCTAAAATCAGTTCGTATCGCATATCGTATGCCATGTCACCATTGACTAATCGTAGACATATCAAGGGAAATGTTCTGGTTTCAGCAACAGGGGTGCCTCTCATAAGTGATTTCGGCATATCACGGGTAATCTCCATCTCTGAATCACTAAGCGGGCAAGGTGCATGCGCTCAGCCCAGCTCTGGGGACGTGAAGGGTTCATCTCGATGGATGTCCCCTGAACTTCTGCTTCCTACACGTGATCAAACTACGAAGCATACGAAGGAGTCTGATGTATGGGCGTTCGGGATGACAGCATATGTACGCTGCTCGTGTTCGGTCTGCTTTTGGTATGCGAAGAGCTTAAGCAATGTTCCATGCTACCTTTTCCTAGGAATTACTGGCAAAGAAAAGACCGTACCATTCGCTTCAACTGGATGCGCAGGTAATATTGGCTATCGTGCATGGACAACGACCCGAGCAGCCCCAAAATCTTGTGGAGTGTCCAATGCATTACCAAAAAGCGTGGCAAATTTGCGAGGAATGTTGGTCTAGGGACCCAAATGTTCGCCCGAAGATGGCTACGGTTCTTATGGCCCTCAGGTTCAACGCCATTCAAGCCGGAGTGGTGAATGGCCATGTGGTCAACGCAGTCAAAAGAGCCAATTCGCCCTTACGATGCCTCGAAGAATCCAATGCCAGCACAAAGCATTCTGAGACTCCAAGGCGGAAAGCCGCGAAGTCAAAGAACGTAAGGCCGTGCGCTCCTTGTCAACAAAGTCACAAAGCGGTATGTTCCAATATCTGCAACTGTCCTGTAGAGTTTATTTAGACGTTTTCTTAGTGTCGTGGAGGTATGCCTTGCGAAAGATGCGTGGCGCGGCATGATCCAGAAAACTGTATTCCGAGAAGGCGAAGGATGCGTTCCAGTAATCAGCGTGAGGTATGTATTGTGGCCAGTGACCTTTTCTATCTACAACTCATTTTATAAAATTTAATAGGTAATACCACTTTCCGAGACCCAGGAAAGGTTTGAATTCCATTCTTAAATGTCGGTTAGAGGGACTGCTAATATGATCCGTAGTTCTCGGCACAGGACGCGTTCATCCGATCAAACTGGATTGACGTCTATCTCAAGAGCCTATATGTTCCATACATCGGTTGGTACATACCGAGATGCATGAGTCTATGTCTCACAATCCTGCAGGACGCGGTTTCTCCTACGTCCGTGACATCGATAAAGAAACCCGAAAACTTCTCCATAAGTACGGAGGCTAAAGTACTTGGAAATGTGTATGTCTGTTGGAACCCACCTAAGATGAGTTGCATTACAGAATGGACATGAACCCGAGGACGGACAACTGCGTCTGATTCCAATGAACGTATCGCAGGATGCTTGCCTGGTATGTAAAGCTGGCATTATAACAGTGCTACGTTTTTCTTAATGCTTTTAATTTAGCAGCAGCCCCATTTCGACGACACAGGCCAAAATACACGACCGTATTTTAGGATAGCCTTATAAATGCATCACATATTTTCTATGCACCGTTAGGTGTCGAGGAAGTGCTTATTGCGCTGTGGAAGTGTAAACGCGTGTAATATATACCAGTTTGTAGGATTGGTCGTTTTTCACTGGATGTATTTTTTAGTGGCGTGGAACCGTGTACGAATAGTATTTGTAGATGTACAGGTATTTGAAGCCGAACCACAGGAGCAGCATATACACATTGTTTTCATGTATATTCTTCAACTTTATAAAACGAGCATCGTAGGCTTAAAACAGCAAAAGACTGTTAAATGAATTCGGGTTCAACAAACATGGCAAGAGCCAAACTAGGGCGTCCCGACCCGAATTGCATAATAAGCAGATATAGTCAATATTGTACCGTTGGTACTAAAATTGCAGGTATTAAGAAATGCAAGTTGGGGCGCAAGGTGGTACGCATCGTTCGAAATCTAATACTTTGACAGCCTTTGACACCCATGTAGTTAGAGAAGCAATAAGATTGTATGCTCCTCACAGCCCTATTCAAGTTGTTATTCGAATCTTCATATTCTGTCCACTCTGACTTACAGACTACAGACAAATTTGCATTTCTTGTGCTGCAGTAGTCAACGATCATTCTCATCTCATCTCACCTATTAATTGGCATTACGGTGACCCTCCTCAGCTGCAGAAACGTTGTAAGGAAGGTACCGGCAATATCGAGTGGTTTTGTCACTAACTCCAGTCAGCAAGAGTCGGATTTCATCCCCAAATTCCCCCTCATCATGCACCCGGACGCAGAAACAAGTCTATATATAATACACGAGAGTGCCCTTAATGTGGTACAAATTTGCGATCAGGTAGGTACATGCAGAACTCGGGGTGTAGCTCGAAACCCGTGGTCAAAACACAAAATCAAGTTCTATATCAGACCATTTACATCCCTTAGCAAGAAGCTCCCTCGCACGAGCAATCTGAATGACTAGCTCCATGCCAATTGTATATCCATCTGCCAACGAGAGTGGTTCCTCCGCAAGGCAAAGAATCCGGAATCCGGAAGAGATACACTCGGGAACGTCATGCTTCTTTCCAAGACTGATCAGCTCGACAGCACCACAGTCTTCGAAGATATTCTCTAGCGCGGCTTTCCGGACGGATGGAAATTCGAGGACTGTGGCAACTCTCGCTATACGGAGCCATTGTGCCACAGTGAAGCTGTGCTGGGACCAATAGTCCCTTGGTCACCATAGTTAATACATGATCTTGTAGATATCCAATTAGGTAATCTCTTACGATGGATAAATTAACTGCAGCAGAAGCTCGAAGTCCAATTTTGTAACACCCAGAGCAAGAGGCTGCTGCAATGTTCCAGCAGGCGATGTGCCGGATATAGTATTGAAAGTGCAGAATTGTCCAGGTAGGCTCTCCCGAAAGAAATTTGACTGGCGCTTCAGGATCGATCTGTGTACGTTATACAAGGTATTCTCGACCTTTTGAATGAAGAAAAACCAAAGATCAATGTATCGTTTACATCACTGGCTGTGCATGTGATCTCTTACCTCGATGACGGCGCTGCCATCTTCAAACCAGAATTCTGCACTGCGTGATGGCTGTGCATAACGGAAGCGGAATGTGTCGTCGGCATCATCCTCTTTGGACATCGTAGCCGCCGACATAAAGAGGTTCTCCTGCATTTCCATACTGTCCGGCGAAACGGATCGCGATGGCAGCGATATAACGGCTGCGCTGTCCGAAGGAGAGAATGAACCGCTCGGGATGTCAGATGTGCCAGATGAACCAGCGGTCATGGTGGAAAGAGGCAGAGGCGATGCTCAAAGGCAGCTTAGGTAGTTATTATTATAAGAGCTATTTCATCATCCGCCATGATACGTCAGGGGCACGAGTAGACGGACAGGATAAGGATCATCATCGCCTTGTTCATGTGGTACGACGGTAGATGAATGCGACTTCTTGAACCTAGTATCACGGCGCTTAAAAGAATCAGAATCGAATCAAAATAGGAGTCATCCACATCTATATCCACGGCACTTCCAAGATAAAGCCTGTTTGAAGCAGTAGAAGGTACGATTCCACTAGCATGGAATGATATACTGCGCGCGAGCCGAATGGTCTGAAAAGTGAAGGAAACAAAGAAAGTGCCACCGCAGATAGACATTTTGTGGCGATTACATAATACTAGAACCTTCAAGCTTAGCGGTTACTGAACTTTAAAGGACCTTGATTTCGTCATCACATAGACAATACAGGGGGAGGAATGCAAATACACTATCAGAAATCAGACCCAGCTAACGACGTCTAAAAAAGAACAGCAAAAATCCGAAAGCACGAAGTATCTAAAACAATACATTAAAAAACAAACCACGAGAGAAAAGAAAGAGAAAAGAAAATTAAGGCATGCATGCTGATCAACATTCAATTTCTCCAGAAGATATCAACTTAACAAAAAAGAAAGAAAGAAAAAGAAAACGCCTTGAGGAATCGAGCGAGCCAACTTTAACAAGCTCTGAAACAAGCATGCGCTTAGCTAACTTGATAAATTCGAGTTCGCCTATGAAATTCCTAATTTGGGCGAGTGTTGAAAACAACTACACCAAGCGCAGGATGGAAGAAGTTATACAAGGCCGAGGAAAACTGCAAATGCGATCACCAAAGATGTTGTGGAGGTGCATCTGCGACGAGTCCATTCGCGTCAGTACACTTGGTGTACCAGGACTTTGGTGTTGGACTGCGATTCATCGTCTTTCGCCTTTGCATCTGCCAATGCGGGGTCTCTATTACAAAACGTGGCTTCGCTCTCGGCTGAGAACTGGGAATCAAAGGAGGAATCGCCTATTTCATATGCGGTATTGGGCTCGTTGAATGGCTGGACAGGCAAATCCTTTGGTTTCGAGGCAGTTGCTTTGGATGATGGTTCTGATTGCCAACGTCCAATCTTCTTGAGATGTTGTATGAGATCATCGACAGTTTTGATACTTATGGGTTCAGATGCCGATCTCTTGTGTTCTTTGGCGGCTTTTGCCGGAGGAGAGGGTGAATTCGTCATTGATGCCTTGTCAATTCGATGCAGTGTCAGAGTCTGCTTCAGTTACTTAATTGCAAGTGTCAGAGCTCACCTCGCCGCTACCGGCTTTATTTGTATCCAGCCCAAAACCACATTCGCCTGGTCGCCTCGATTCCTTCTTGGCATCGCCATCAATAATAAGGACGGGCATTGGGCAAGTAAAGCGCCGACTCTTGTCCTGCGTCTTCACCGTGCGTTTCTTTAGCTCATGCGCTCGAGCCGCAACAGAGATACGAAGCCATCCACGGACACCTTCCGACTCCAAATCACCCGTCGCCGACAAGCTGTGTGATTCTAATGCCGCCTGTTTCTCGCCAAAGTTTGAGCATCGAACTGGAGATGGAGGCTGGAAGCTGGAAAATCCGAGTTCTTCTGCAAGTTCAGCGGGCATGGTGCTGTCGTAGGTCCACGCCTGTATGGGGAGGCAAGTCAGCGACCATTGAAAACTTCAGTCACTAGGAATGACATACCTTCTTCAAACCCATCCTGAAAAATTTAGTTGACAGTAGCAGACGCAAATGAGAAGATTACCTTCCTTCCGCTTGGTGCTATTGGCTTGAGGTCAAGGGAAGTTGAGCGTATGACTACGGCTGCGGCAATTTATTGCTCCCATTATAGGCCACAGCAAGGAGTTTGCGTGGCTGTAGATATGAACCCAACACGTGTGAAGACCAATCGTTTCCACACGAGGAAAGTCCTTTAGATCTGGATGGACGAAAGCTTAAGATATAAGCTGAATGAATGCTAACAGCTTCCTTTGCAGCGTGGACAAGAAACTCGCGTCGCTGCAGATTTGAGGCCAACGCATGACAACATCCTCACGAGAAAATATGCTTAGTTCTATAGGCGCAAGACACAAGCGTGTTCAAGACATTGAAGACACTTCCTAATTGCTGTCACAGTTGGGCATTAGGATAAAATCCACATCCAATAATCCACGACTGTGTTCTTGGAAACGACACCACGTGACTTGGCATTGTGCAGTCTCTCCTCACCTGTAACCAACGATGTCAGGAGGAGGAAAAATACAACTTCATAACGTGCTGTAATGTCATATCTGTTGCTCCATGATTTAACAGGATCAACTCTGTTTGTTCTTCATTTTCGGTGAACCTCATCTGTGCATAACCTTCCCAGACAATTTGTGTGAGTGTGTCAGGTATAGAAAGCGGCTGACAGTTTGAACTTTGAAGCCGTGGGCGCTTCAAAGTGGTGTGAAAACTGTGATCGGTCATGTGCTCAAAGAGTGCCCATACCAGTTTTGTATCACAATTGATGATGAACAACCTCTACGTTCTATTATAAAAGGCTTGCCTCTGGAGTTCTCTAGTATTCATTACAACTTGATGGATGATGGCCCCCCCAGTTTCTCTTACATCCTACCCTACAAGAAGACAGCGGTCGTTCAGCTCCAACTCCTTTACGGTACCAAGTTTACACAGCAAACCCAGTGCTAGTGAGATGCTGGAGAACTCAGTGTTCTGTGAAGACAATGAAGAACCAAGGCTGCAACATGATAAATTCAAGTTTGGTTAGTCAAATATTCTCTTGTACTGATAAAAAATATGTTAAGTGTTGAATTAGGCTACCTTGCAAAAATGCTGGATGATCTACAAGCAACTGGTTTCACACTGGATGATATACCCTTCAGGATTAAAAATATATATCACAGTTATTCACTAGCTGCTGCACAAAAGCAAAGTCTTGAATGTAGTAAGCAAACTACATTTTGTACAACCATCTTTTCCTCAATCTATTTTTCACAGTGAGCCACTTCTCGGCCACTACAAGTCACAATAAATCTCCGATGTATAGGCAAAGCCAACTTCAAAGGGATTGTAAGGACTGCAAGACAGAAATACCTCTAATTCCAGTACAGACTGAAAAAGTTCTGGACAAGGAATGTATTAAATTTAATGCTTACTCTCTGTCTTGTAAGCTCTGTACTTATATTTAAGGATGTATTGAAACCTTGCTAATAATTATATGGTAGCCCATTTTATACAACTTGATGCAGCCTTTCAATTGAACAATTATGGGTTTTATATAGTGAGCTAAATGTTCACTACAGAAATCTTAGTACTGTTGCTTATCAACACATTCCCAAGACGATGACATTTGGAGCTACATCAGCAGCAGGTCTGTTTCAATGGGAGCAATCTGCAGAGACTGTCTCTTTTGCGCCCATTGTCCCAGTTACACTTTTCTGGACAACCGTTCTGTGCACCTTTGCATTTCCTCTCTCACTGCTTGTCCAAGAGGAAATTAAGGAGTTGCGCAACACATTAGAGCAATGTGTCCGAAATGCAGATCAGAACGAATGCACAGCTACGGGGCAGAAGGACAATGCTCCAGTCGATGCTTCTACGGAAACAATCGGAAAGCATGCTAGACCTGGAGGTGGAGAGCCCAATGTAGATTTAGAGAGTGACAAAGTTAATACACCAAGATGTAAATGCGTTATGTGCATGCCAAAGGCAATGCAGTACTTCGTACGTTCGTTTGTACCTCGTGTGTTGACTAACTAATAATTGCTAACAACCAAAGACGTTTTGCGTTCTCTTTCTTCCCCCGGTCTTTTCGGTCATTGCAATCATTCTGTGCATGGTCACTCTGATTTCCCTCATGAAAGCAACTGAGTCCGTCACGACATTCCACATAGCAGTTACAGTCTGCATTCCGATCATAGCGCCACTTCTCATCGCTCTTGTATGGCTTCTTTACCGCAGGTCGGGATTGACTCGCTTGTTAGAGCTAAAGAAAATGCAGGATGCACGGAATTAAATGTTGGTTAATATTTCTCATTAGTTGGCAGAGAGCGGATATAACGATAGATAGGTTAGAAGATACTGCAGACAGAAGTGCATACACTTTGTGGATTTGTTCTGCATGATTAAATTTGGTTGTATTTTCTATAGATTGAATAGACAATTGCTAGCCTGACCGTTGATATTTTGCCAGTGATCTTGCGATATTTAATCATGCAGCTATATAAATTACCATCCCACCATATGGATGCAGATGCTGTACATGAGCATAAGTAACACATAGTCGGTTGATATTTTTGCTTTTATTTTAACTCATGTATCTGAATGTAGAGCACAGTCCTTTATTACTTTAATCGTGATCCAAATCAACATATAGTCAGTTAAACAAATAAATAATGGACTCGGAATGACTGTAAAATACTATCCCAACATGATTCAGCAAGCACTGTCTCTAACAACAGTTACAGAGACATACAGTGTACAAGGTTACAAATGATCGGATACTCGGAACACTGCTCTCGTGATCCTTTGCCGTTTGCGCCGGAGATCATGTCCCAATTTCTTGTGCGAAGCAAGACGCATCAACGAATTAAAAAGAACTGTCTTTTTATAACCCGCCGATTTCCATGCATACCAGAGTTACTATCCATGCGTACATTTGAGACAGGCTCATGTACATAATTCCATCCTATGCAGCAAAGTATAGATCAAAATCACCCCTTTCTCTTTTACACTCGGACGGATGCAATGTGCTCGCCTTTTACTTATTCGGTGCCCGACGTGTGGCTATGACGCCGACTACTTACTGCTCACCGACGGCGGAACGACAAGTAATAATCGGCCGCCGTATTCGCCAAATATCGCGGGCCGGAGTCAACTCACCTCCCATCATAAGCTTAGCATCCACCCAGAGCCCGATTAACGGCGTGCCAGGCGTCTCGCGAAAAGGAACATTGTTGTCCGTCCCATCTGAAGCGCTGCACAGGGCAACAATTCGCAAACGTATAAAACATGACCAGCTGGGCCGGAGGAGACCCAGTAACATCCCAGCTACCAGCCAATACGGGATTTCTACGAAGCTTCGCGGTTCAAAACTTTACCTCTCGTCCCCTGGCAGAAAATATGTCGAGCTACAAGAATCAGTTCATAGTCGCGACGCAGAGCGATCTAACAGTCACGGACGGCAAGGTGTCTCGTACTGTGGCTTGCGATTCGTGCCGTAAGGCGCGTCGCAAGGTCTGAATCTGCATAACAATCCGATTTATTCTTGGCTGATGACCATTTATATCAGTGTGTACGAATTCAGACGAGCCCTCCGACGCCGTGCGAGTGGTGTGTTCTTCACGGTCTGAACTGCACAACGGTGAGTATGAGAGCCTCTCCGCCTTGGAACGAAAAGACTTACCTTCTGATATGAATCATTACTGTAGTCTGCAAAAAACTAGACAAAGTGGTGGTGAAGGGTTAGGTCGTTCTCTCAGCGTAGAGATTCAAGGAGACACTCACCTCGGCCAAGCCATGTAGATATTTTAATACATGTATCGTGTCCAGTTTAGTACCAGCTCATTGGTGTTTGCTTCTGCTTACAGTATCTTTTATTTATTCCGAATCTTGCCGTATTTCATGTAAGGGACTGCAGAGAATTTGCGTGTTGAATATACGCTACACGTCAATACTGGACCGTGCTTAATGGTGCCAAGGGCATCAAGAGAGCATAGCAAATGCATATAGCTGATCCGATCTGTTTCATGGCTTGAACAAAGCGAGTAGTCAAATTCGGCTGCGTATGAGACATAGAGACAGTAGAGAGTTACAGAGCGTGAACCGACGACCGATTAGAGAAGGCCTTTGGACTTGAGAGTGATGTCTCTCATGCTAACCAATTGTGTTCCTGGTGGAAGACGCATGACTGTATTTATTAGCCAAATTTGGTTATGTGCGATGATTAATATTAATAAACAACCCATTGAAGTTCATGATTGCGATAATCGTGGCTGAGATATTGCAACAGATTCTTGAAACAAGTCGTCAGTGCATCGCAAAATCAGCAGGAAGCCATATCATGGCTTCAACATCGCCATGCACATTAGAAATGCTAATGTATAGTCCAAGGAGAGCCCGGAAGACCCGTCAGGCATCCACCTTCTCAAGTTTGTATCGACCTAAATTAAAATTATGAGTGTAGCTTTCCGACGCCAGATAAAGACCTCGTTCGTGATGTCGTAGGATGTCGTGCTTATGCGATTTGCATAAGAACTATGAGGAATTCGAATCACTTGAAGCATTGGGGTATCTAGCACTACTAGTCAGAACAAATCGTACATTTATATCGGAACGACGAGAAAAAAGTCGAATGTGGCCAGATACCTTTAAATGAGCTTCACGTAACGTCGTGGCCGAAGGGGCGGGGGCATACCGGCCGAGGCCTTCTATGTACCAACATGGCGACTCCTCCTGGTTACAGCAAATAGCCTGTGCAATAAAAGCCAAGGTACAAGGCCAATTTGACAGGGAAGGAATCATGGTTGGATGGGAAGTCATGTTTATGCCATCTGCCCTGTAAATGTAATATAGACCCGTTTGGCCAAGAAGGTCGTGTGACGTACCACGATAGTCTGGCAGGGAGGGGAATTGGGCAAAAACAGACCTGTAGACAATCCATTTCAGTGTCGTTTCGTATGACTGGACCAAAAGGCCTGGAAGGCTGAAGCCAGAAGCCAGGAGCGTAACACAAATGGTTTGCATGCATGTGATGGCTAGTAAGCGACAGTCAACAAGTGGTATGGTATGGTATTACCCGGTATGGTCCCTAAAAAGGTACCGCAATCCCGACCCTCACTTTATCAGTTTGTCAGACCTTGATCCAAGGATCAAGCATCCTTTTACTCCCTATGGCCATGTCCCCCAACCATTGGCATCCCAAAATTTCTTCTTCGATTCGCCCGACGGCACGCCAAGGGACGAACGTGACGGTGAAACTAGAAGCGCTTCTGATCACGAGCATCTCTAACCCCAGGACGCTACAGTGCGATATTTACGTTGACATCGTCGTCTTCTAGACTCCAATCGAGACGAAAGGGGCCGGTTGTGGGAGAAGGGGGGGTGGAAGCGACCCGGTTTGGTGTGTGCGCAATGTCGTAGTCTTTGACTGAGACAAAGTGTGTTCCATGCTAACACCCATCGTTTCTGCGCCGGTATCAGTGTCTTGCCCTTTCCACCCCCTGGCCTCTGAGCAGTGACGGAGCCAAAAAAACATTTTGTGGCCACTTTTTTTGGCCGGCTTTGGCTACTGTATATCCAGAACCGTACAACTTCTTTTAAGGTTGATCAGACATCGCCTGGCAGGTAAGACACATCATCCTGATCTCTGCTGTTCACACCCAGTGCTTGTCTCTTTAGTCAACCAGTCCTGCCAGGAACATGCATACCGGACTGCTTGTCGAACCAAAAAAAATTCTTCGGGATTTGTGGTACCGAGGCTCCGGTGGCTACCGCTGACAGCTCCTCTGCTCGGCCGGAAACGAAAGTTTCGTGTCCATTTCAAGACGCCTTTAGAAAACGATGAACGTTCAGATCAGAAGAACATCCCGTGCATCTTTAAGGCCCATGCGACTGCTGTCGTTCGTGGTGCCGTTCTGGCTCTCGTTTGTTGTTTTGTTGCTGGCTGAGGACAGGTCACTATTTCCACTATTTCCCTGTGGAGGCTAGGATACCTCATACGAAGGGAAAATATATCGGTCCCTCGATAGTTTTGATGGATATATCCCGAAGGAGAGTTGGCTTTCGTTGATGTCGTCGAGAGCGCTGGGTTTACGGCATCGCGTACAGACCAAATAAATTGGTGACCTCGTGCACGATAATGGCGTTTGAATGTGAACTTTGCTTTCCTGGTTCTGGTCTTCGAGAGTGGATCCGTCCCTTAGGTGGAAGGTGGAAGACGGTTAAACATTGCATTCAAATTTGCGTTGACAGCGAGGCGTTCCAGACCTCGTAGTTGAAATGCCTTTGCGGCTCTCGTTTACCCTACAAAGCTCGTCAATGGCCACGATAACCTCGCTGCCGTCCCTCGACCAGGATTAGTGATCCAAGGTTCGCCATCTGTCCGAGTATGCATGGTGTAATCGAGCTGTACTTGAATGGCTTCGAAACGTTCCGATGTGCCGAAATTCGCGTGGATCGCCCAATAGCTGATGAATTCGAACATTGAGACCTCGGAGATTGTTTGAGCTTGTGAGCATTATTTTCTTGGTCTTCAGCAAAGCAGAGTTGTTGCAAGACTAATCAGATTTCAAGGAAACTACCTCTTTTCGGTAATTTCCTGGTTAAGGGATCCTCAACGAGGGCATTGCCAAACGGGTCCATGCAAGCCATTCATTTGCGCCTAGTTCACAGCCATGGTCGATATTGGCAATCGCCAGTCACGGCGATCAAGCATAGCCCATCCGAGAGGGACATGGTTTGTGCGCCTGGACGTCGTAAGCTGCGGCGATAATCCGCGATATCGCCAGCACCGCGCATTGGAGCTTGTAGCCTGCTTGTTTTCCTTTCAGTGACACGGCACCCGCACACACTTTGCTTTTACCTCGACATGGATGCTCATGCCCGCGACGACACTAGCAATCTCGTGCAGCACTCCATCGGAACTGCGAACATAGCTCACACCATGACCACACCCGGCTATTACTGTGCCTACATGTCTAAACGCTCAGCTGCTGCGAAGACTCGAAACTATGGAAATTGCCTGCAATGTAAAGAGGCACGACAGAAGGCAAGGCGATTGACACTGTTGTCATTTTCAACGGAGCTAAAAGGTCTCTATTTGCAGTGTAATCGAGTGAACGGCTCTGCTTGCGAGCGATGCTTAAGGCTTAGGAAGAAATGCAGTCTGATTGGCACCGCCAGCCCTTCAAGCCCAACAACTCCCATGAGCCCAGTCGATCCACACCCTGAGGCAACTTTCGGAACTGTTAGTCCTCTTTCAACGCATTTTCTTTTCTGTGTAGATTGTTGATCTTCGATCATCGCCTGGATCTCTTTTTCAGAGGTATACAGATGCTATGCTACTCTTTCTGTCCATATTTCCCCTGACGATTGCTTCTATCACCGTGATGTGTAGATCCCTCTCTCAAGAAGATGAAGAGCGTTTTGGCAGAGTTCTCTATATAATTCCACTAAGCGATGGAACGGGGTTCGACGTTATCCATGCGATGGTCGGTGGCAACGGACATGAGCAGGCTTATCAGACCGGGTGCGACAAGGCCCTTATGCCACGAGCTCTTCCCGACTATTTAGGACCTCTTGTGAGTTTTTCTTCAGATACAAACACGGCGTGAAATCTTAAAACTATATGATCACTTCTCAAATTGCATTAGTCTGAGTTCATGCATAGATTTTCCAGCTGTACAACATACGTGGATCTTCCAGCTTTGTTAGATGCAGCGGATGCAGTGAAAACACTGTAGACGAACAACGAATGTCGTTTGGAATCAGATTTGGAACACGTTATCGTAAATGTTTGTGCCGTTATGATTGCAGTTGATTTGCTGTCGTTGCCTGCGGATGTTTCTAATAGTCGTTCCTCGCTATCCCTTCGTAAGAGAGAAAGGGGAAAATTTGGTTGTAAATATGTAATTTGTTTCATCTGATGCTGGCTGCTCTTGGAGCGCAGACAAGGTGTGTTTGTCGGCTGGTGTGGAGCCGGAGCTTTGACACCCCAAACGGAAGTAATGCTTTCCGCCCATCACTGTAATTGGTGTTATATAGTCACAATCTGAAATCTGTTGACAGTAAAGGTCTACTCAGGCCCAAGTCTCACTTATCAGTACAGACAGGTGAACACAGGTCCATATGGGCACAGCAGCCTATAACTTTGTACGAATAATAAGTAACTTATTTATCTTTGCAGCCCATAACTCACGTGCCGTACTTGATATTTATGATGGGGTCCTTGAATTTGCCTATCACTATAATAACATCATATTACACTTATCTATTCATTTGCAAGAATAGAATAAATGTTATGTTGTGGGTTTGTATTAATGTGCAAATAGTCTATCCACAGACGTAAGTGAGCCTGACTTGGGAAAAACTCTCGGAAGTAATAATGAATGCATGGGAATCAAAATGCCATCATGCAGTCATCACGAAAAAGTCTTAAGTATTGTATTCACTTGTAATCCTATACATTTTGTACCTTTTATAAAATTTGTCAATGTTAATATAATCTTCATAGGGGGTTAAGCAATGATAGTACAATGTTAAATAAGTAAACAAGAATACTTTTAAAACTTGGCAATTACAATTATAATTGTGTAAATTGTCAAGTTATACAAGTGATTATAATATACTTCCTAAGATTACAAGGTTAAGACATACTTATTAATTTGTGACAGTATAATATCTACTTATAATGCTTATAAGCTATTACAAGCATTTGAATCACTTCCTTTTGCTTTGGATACAATTTTTTATCAAATAATTATTTAATTATTTAATACAAAATAATAAATGATACATTATTTCTACAGTCCTGACCCCTACACCACTAGCAGCCTCTGCCTTGTTCTTTCATGAGCAGAATTCGTGTCAGAAAAGGATGAACGCATCCTTGGGCTGTTTGATGTAGTCTTCATCACCACGTTTGGTTGTCACTCGGGACCTGTGAGTCAAATTGCGTGTGTGTGTGGGTTGAGGTTGAGTGGGTTGTGGAGGTTGAGGCTGCACCTGTTAGACAGGTTTAGAGTAGTTAGTAAGTATCAATAGGAGAGAAAAGGTGGACGTACTGCGACGGCGTGCAGCGAGTGTGAGTGGTGCATGCAGGTTGAGATCCGGAGCGTTGAACGAGTTGATTCAGGCTGCAGACAAAGCCGTATCAGTACGCATATGCTACATATTCTGACTGTAACGTGCAATTGGAGGAGCAGTGAACTGAGTCATTATTGTGGATTGATCTCTGGGACGTACCGGCTCGAACAGAGAAGGCAAAGTGGAATGTATTGACGGACTCCGCTCAGGAGTGGTAAGTGGCAGTCCACTGCTTCTGTTCGATATGATGTTGTCCGCTGCACTAAGGAATGTAAATGCACGTGGGGTGGACCTGTCGAGAGTGGCGTTAAGCATGGAATGGGTGGGGAAGGAGAGCGTGTACAGCGTCAAAGAGAGGGTCGTACCATGGGAGTGGTCATACGTTGGTATTGTCGCGAGCGCGCGCTTGTCGACTGTTACTTGCACTACAGAGCGGGAAGTACGCAAATGTATGGAAATATTGAGGAAGTCGTTCAGCATTGGTCAACAACGCGGATGCGCGAATGCGAATGCAAAAAGGAAGGCGAGTGTAAACAGAGGAGGACAACGAAGGAGAGGCAACGCAAGCGGCGGAGCGAGGAGCGAGGAGCGGGAGGGATGGAAGGGAGACAAAAAGTTGGGAGGAGAGGGGTGAGTAACCATTGTGCGAGTTATTATGAAGTGGACTGGCTGCTTACGCTTTACGATGAAGGACAGTGTAGCCAGCTCAGTCGTGTCGTCACAGGATCTGAGGCTCAGCACGGGCATTGCAGTGGCAGATTAGAGAGACAAATACAGTGATGTTTATTGTCTGGGTGATTGCAGGCAGTGTGCCTGCTGGAGGATGCTTGTAGGCAGAGGACTGGGCTAGAGAGAACAAGAGCGACGACATAGCGTTGGGGGAAGAGGGTTGGGGAGATGGTGGAGGTAGGAGGAAAAGGAGTGACGAGAGCAAGTGCGTCATTATATGCACTCGATCTTCGGTACTCGATTATGTAATCAATTCGATATATTGTTTAAAAGTAAAACCAAATTATTTTATAAGTCTGACAGAGTGATTGTTATCAATATTAATATATATAATTGCATATTATCTTACTAGAAGTTATTGTAATTAACTTACAAGTACAATGTATTACTTTTATGACTATTATAATCAATCAACTATTGTTACAAATAACTTATAATATAATTTTAGCAGATTATAATAAGAGTTAAGTGGTATCTCACATGTAATGTTGTAATAATACTATTAGTAAGCTTACTTGCTCTAAAACATGTTTGTAGTTTAATAGAAACTTTGTATATTTCTTACATTTATATACAATCATTATAATTACATTACAAGTAAAATATAAGTATTATTTTAGAATGTAATACTTATGAAATCATTTTATTAGATTACTTTTGCTATTATTAAATACATTTGTTGCGACTTTTTCGTGATGGTAGCACAGCATTTCTGATGTACTGTCAAAACAATTGGATTCACTTTCTTTCGACGTCTGTAACCTTACCATGGACCAGTTTCGTTTACCACCATTACCAGTGGTGCTGGAGGAAGGACGCGCAAGTGTAGAAGACCCCTCGGGCAAGCAAATAAATCATTTCAACCATTTGACCCTTCTTACAGAACAACTGTGTCTCTATAGGTTGCAATTTAGTACTGAACGCCTATAGAGCGTTCACACCTTGGCGTCATGTCCTTCTTCCACTTATCAGCGTCATTCTCTCTAAAATATATTGCTGCTCGGAAGAGTTGGGACGCAGCTGCAGACGCACTCGACTTAGCAACTAGGTTGAGCATTCTCGCGTGAGCAAAAGGAATATAGCTCCTAAAAGAGGAATAGCATTAACAAAGCACTGGCGCATATATTATAAACCTCAAATCAAAATCCAAAATGATCCCATTGTACGCCTTCGAGGCACTGCTAATTTTGGCATCTCGCTCTCGTTGTCGGCACTGCCATCCAGGACATACCACAGATATCAACACTCACGATAGTTCGGATGAACCAAGTACAACTGGGTCGCAGAATGGATCCAGTCCCACAGAAGATGCAATAGCAGGTCAAAGAATTGCTCGGCGGACTCCAAGATCATGCGACCCTTGCAGGACACGCAAATTGAAGGTAAGAAGACGTATCATGTTCTATTTCCCTCGTAACTAACGTCACCGTATAAGTGCGTCCGACCGCTGACGAAGCCCTTTGCACCATGCGAACGGTGCGCCAAAGCCGGTGCTATCTGTACGATGGTTCGTTCACTAGATTCTGTGCTTTGGCTTTGAAACGAGTAGGCCTACTTTCTAGCAGAGACCGATCAAAGCTGACTAAGTAGCTAAGTGCTAAGTCGGTCTACTACTGTGGACGTTGAGTGTAAACTCACATTAGCTGCTCCATATAGACATCTAATGTAAACGTTACGTTCAGTTTGGCACTGGTATCGAGACAACAGCTTGTATTCGCGGTATCTCTCGTAGATCTCGAACATTGTTCGATTTCATGCCAGACGCTGTGTACACTTCTTGAGGTTAAGTATATGTCATGTATTAATATTAAAAGCGTGCTGTATTGTGTAAAATGTATCAGAAAGAGAAAGGCAGTGAACGGATCAGCACCACGTACAATTGTAGCACTCCTTGAGTGCAACTCTCTTTCGAGCGTCACAAGAATAAGACGAGCAAGTATACTTGACAATGGGTGAGCGAGTGGCATCTGAACAGTTGGACGTAAGAAGTGACATGGGAAAACAATCACCACTTATGACATTTTCTCTGCAATGCAAGCTGACCATCCGTATGAATACCAATCAGAGATTCCAGGACTGCATGATTCCGGAGGGAACCAGGTTTTGCAATTCAGGATCACCGAAAACGAGGCCTCATCGAGTATTGAGCACATTCAAGTTTGGTCTGTGTTCCTGTCTTTCACATGTGGAAGACCATGATTATGACCATCTGCGATGCGATGTTCAATCAGATTGTTGTAGCAAATGGATACTGTTTATAGAGTCAACGTGTCCTAATGACACAATACAATCCCCCACCGTCGCCGTGTCCACAGTTTTTCAAAAAGGCCCTTCTGGCACAAAGTTCCACGATCGTTGTCCTTGACCCGAAAGAAATTGATTTCCATGGTTCAGGCTTCCATCCCTTTCCTCTCGCATGCGGTGTCATTCGGTGTTGTTGGTGGTTTGACATAGGGCGATAGCCTTGCCCTAAGAGCCATGTAAGTACCCGCTTTCACAAAATAGCATGTAGGTACATAGGCGATATCCATGGCTGGCAAGGGCCTGTGTATAGGCAACAATTCGAATGCGGTAAACCAGCTCCAATCCCGTTGTAGTTAACGATCGAGACTCAAGGACGGCTAGAGTTTTGAGTCTTTTGACCTGCCAATATTTGTTCGGGTACAGCATGTTGCCAGTACCTGGTTGGCCGACTTGTAAGATTGATTTGACAAGGACTGAATCGAGCGGGGAGCTTGTCTGCTGTCCTAGAATTAACTTCAACTAAGGCAAGTAAGTGGGGCGCTTCTCGTTGTTCCTTACACGATTTGGGTGGACAGGAAATTTTGAAGAAAATAAACTTACATAATTATGAGAACGGAAACTACTCCTGCGCGACCACATTTAGCGGAATAGGTAAGAAAAGTCGGACTCGGAAACATCGAGACAAGGGCAAAAAAAGAGTCATGATGTAAGCACCAAGCCACGGAGTTGTAATTTGTGCGGTCCTGGGTTCGCTTGAACAAGCGCTCTTCCCACACTCTCTTGCTCTTGTACATCTACGTCGACCTAACCATTTCCACAAAGTCGTGTCACCAGCACGCTTGCGTGTTCATAGGCGCATCGAGAGTTACTTCGAAGGATGAGGATGCGGGCACTCGACTACAGGAGGATAGGTAAAGAGATTCTATGGCCGTACGACGACACGGTATCATTGATCATCAAGGCATTCTTATTGCTGGCGAAAGGAGACTTCTGAATATGGAATGAAAAGCTTAGAGAGTTGTCAATGTCAATGGATGTCACTTGTTGGTGTGTACCGCCTACTGTGTAGGTCATGGAGGGACGTGGCATCGCCCCTCAGTCGTCGCCAAGGACTGCCTTTCTTTGTTCCATCAGTCGAAACTTATCAAGCATGCCGTACCAGTTTTCATTGCTATCAATTTCGGCAGGAAAACTTCCTCGAGTGGATGAATTTCTTATGAACCCTGTAGTTTAGGTGAGCCACGTCATCTTATCCCACTTACAGAGAGACACTCACTTCCACTAAATACCTCTGCAGTCTTGTCTTTTAGAATAATGGGAAGATGCAAAGATGTTCACCAGATGCATTCGTAACTGAAGAAAAAAAGCCCGGTAGTTCGTTTCGCCGATGTGGTACACCCGAAGGGTGCTCTTCCTCTCTCGATCCGAAGGCAAAATTTACTTCTATACGTCCGCCTCATTGAAGATGTCCTTCCGTATTACTACTGACCGTGAATTGCTGCGTTTCTTCCATCCGGAACATTATGTGTCTGGGTTCTTCTCCAAAAATGACTGTTGACGGTTGGCGATTCCGCGCATAAGTTCTAAGGGCTGAGACGACTGGTGCTGAGAGAGTCGTCCATCAATTGTCAATCTATGCAGATCTATAAAATTGAACAAGATTGCGGGTGAAGAGATCCAAAGCGCTGAACATTGCGGTGCGGTATTATACCTGCTAGATGCCGTACTGAATAAATTACTGGTCCCGTGCATGATAGTGGCGTTGACTTGGAATGTGACTTTTGCTCTTCTGGTTCCTAAACTTCGAGGTCCTTGTTCCATGGGATGGGAAGTCGCTTGACCATTGATTTTTTTTCAAATTTAGCGACAGCGAAGCATTACGACAAGTTCCAGATTGCACAATTGAATTGCTTCTATCGGTTCTCGTTATCCTATAAAGCTCGTTAATGGCCACGATAGCCTCGACTGTCCTCTTTGTCCGCCACCAACGATGCTAGAAAGGCCTTCCCGAATCTCATGGGTCCTGGAAATATATGTTTAAGCGACGCGAATGCTTCTTTGTATATCTCTGGTCTTGATGGATTTGCCTATCAGTGACGGCTCCTCGTCGATCGCTTGGGCAATTGCTGCTAATCTGTTGGTGACTCGGATGTTTGCTGACACCCGTTGGTGAAGCCAAGTTGTTGGTGAGCGTTGTCCATTTCTTTATAGGCAACTTCCGACGTTGTCCTCATCTAGGATACTACCAAATGTTGTAGTGCAAGCCGCCCGGCTTACTGCGGCAGACCCTTGTTGAATACCGCGGCGATCAGGCGGCGTTGCTCGCCCAGCAGCCGACACATTCGTAAGAAGTACTATTGCGCCTGAAGGTCGTTGAATCTCGGCGATAATATAGCTTATCGGCTACAACGTGCATTGGAGCTTCTGACCACTGCGTCACACCACATTCCTCCACTTAAAGTCAGGATGAATGCTCCTACCTACTGTTACTATCAATCACCATCAGCGCCTCCTCTAACTGCAAACCCACCTCACTCCATGGCCGTCCCGGACATTTACTGTGCCTACACGACTAAACGCTCAGCTGCCGCGAGAAATCGGAACTATGGGAACTGTTTGCAATGCAAGGAGGCGAGGCAGAAGGCAAAAGGCGATTTTTAAAATATCAGTTGGAGCGCTAACCGTATTCCTTGTTCATATAGTGTAACAGCGCAGATGGTCTGGCCTGCGAGCGCTGTGTAAAGTTGAAGAAAGATTGCAGCCTACTGGACCCAACGAGTCCGATTCGTCCACGTTCCGCGGTGAACTCAGGGCGGGTTAATTGCTCCCGTTATTTGCTGCTTCCTACTACTCACATGTCTTTATTCCAGCCACAGACGTCTGCCCAGAGGTATAGATCCGTTTGTCCATCTATTCTCCTCATCCTTCTCTGACGATCGCGTTCGATTTTCATGATAAGCAGGACTCTCGCAGAGGAGGACGAAGAACGTTTCGGTCGAGTAATCTACATTTGTCGGTCTAGTGATGGAGCCTATTTCGAGGTAATCCATGCAATGGCCGGTAACAACGGCTTTGAACAAGCGTATCGTACGAAGTGCGACGGTGACCTCAAGCCGCTAGCTCTTCCAGACTACCTGGGCCCTCTTGTGAGTCATTTCTTCACATTCGGGCTAACGCAGCTTCTTCGCACTTATGCACTGACCGGATGGGCATATAGTCTGAATTCATGGAGAGGTTTACACGTTCTATGACGTCTTTTGATTTTGATTGTCTGTAATGCATCATTGTATGAGCATTGCTTGTTAATTGGAGGATGCAAAGGATTGAGTCTATCATTGGATATATGATCTCCGTCTTGCGTTTCTTTGCCCTGTGTTGCTTGTTGTCTTGTATTTCACACGTCGCCCCAGTTGATCTGTATAACAACCGATCCATTCGCTGCCCTTTGAAAGGTTATTGGCTTACCTGTACAATAGTAGTTTGTTTGTGTTTTATAGTACGATGAAACCCTGTGCAACGAGGAACAGACGTGTATCTAATGACAAAGGATCCCTATCGGCCGGAGCTTTGTCTCCCAAAATAGTGTTTACCACCTTCACGGATCATTATGTTACATGCGATCACTTCTTAGCACGTTCTTTGATGATCCTGTGCAATCTTTCTGTAATACAAGGAGAGTCTAAGGAAACAAAGTACAGTTTAGTCACATTTTGTACTGTATGGTAACAGGAGTAGCCTCTTGTAACTTCTCAAGACTATGTACAATCTTTTACATGAGACTTACAGTACATATAAAAGGTAGTTAAATAATCAGAATCTTGACTTTGTACTTTGCTCCTATACTCAATCATTCTAACTCTATATATATACTTGGCATGTCTCCTAGGTAAAGTCCTGTGCTTACACTTTTTTAATACAGATAATAATATAAGATAAGAAAGGTTAATCTAAGTACATAAAGCTAAGTACAAAGATAATGTCTTACTAAGTAGCTACCAATAATTAGACAGGAGTTATTGTTAAACATACAAATGTGTTATTTTACAGAATTGATAAATTTCTGTCCAAATAATTTAACTGTAACAATAGTATTAAACTTGATAAAGATAACATTCTACACATTATTTGAACTTTAAATTAGGTAGTTATAAACTACTCAAATATTGTTCTTGTCAATGTGTATTAAATACTAGAAATTATACTTAATAATTATTAATATAATAATTAGAATTTTTTTAAATGTAACAGTAAATACATTAGTTAACATTTTTGCATACTAAACAGAATATTAAGACCTGATTTCTTATTCTATCTACTATATTTACAAAATTGAAATAATACAAATTGTTAGAGTTTTATTTGACAGGAGTAAGTAAAAAATAAATGTTATATATGCAAAACTTTGAGAATTTAAAGAAAACTATTATAATTTTAATAAAAATTAGTAAATAAAATATAAAATATTTAAGTATATTAATAAAGGTTTACTAATATTAGAATGTTTCTTCTCAAAACAACTAATTATTTATATAAGCTTACTAAATTAATGTGTATAAATTATGTATTACTAATATTATTATACAAATATATAATTTGGAATACCTTTAATAAGGAATATAAATATACCAACATATAGCTTATTTGTAGAATGAGTAGCATGTAAGTTTTACTTATACACAAAAGCTAAGCTAACACTTAGCTTCTTTTATAGTGTTTCTAAAGACTCTGTCTTTTAATCAGTTATTAACTCAATAATACTATATTAACTAATAGGAGTATCTTTTTAACATTTACTTACTCCTTACATTATACTTTAAAAGTGTACTACTAGTACTTACATTCTAAGGATTTGCTTATACTCATATACAAAAGAATACTATACTCTAGTAAACATGAAAATGTACCTTTCTTAAACTGTCTTTCTTAGTCCTCTGTATAAAATGTGACTAATTGTGTTATTAAAAACTATCTTGTTACAAGTTATATTAATTTAGTAGTAACAGTTTCTTATTTATAACAATACATATATATACTAGTATAGAGACAAAACTAAGTAAACAATTACTTGTCAATTTTGTAAGAACTGTTATTATAAGGTAAACATTTATTATATATATATTTCTTTTATAACTAATAGTAAATATTATTAGTGTGTTAAGTTATAGACTGAACTACTTGTTCTGTACAAAGCATTGTTTGACTCATTATCTCAAATGTATAACTGTAAGTTTACAAGACTTTTAAAGTATTGTATATTTCTTACAAAATTATTCTATTTAATACTATGTATTATATATTAAAAAACAAAATAAGAAAATACACAACTATTATATTAGATTCATTTAGTATAAATTTTTCAGCACTTAAGTATACTAGAGAGTAGACTGATACTCTATTTTATACTCTATTTTGTCTAGGACAACTTACTTTATAGTCTTAAATAAATAGTTTAATTACTAACAAAACAAATTAAAAAAACTCTTAAAGCTATATACAAATAATTGTAATAACTAGTAAACTTATGAGCCTGTATAACAGGAGGATTATAATAATAGCAGAAATATATAGTCTTAAACACTACTAGTAACAGTAGTTTTTACCTCTTAGATACATATATAACAATATTTAGATTCTAGAATAAAGTGAATACTATTAAGGTTATAGTATACTGTATACAGTATGTGTGTAATTTTATGTATTAATAACAGTTTACAGTTGTAAAATTATAACTGTAATTTTCATTCTTAGGATGAATTACAGTTATAGTTGTACTATATATAGTATATATAGTATTATACTTGTAATAATATAATATTAAAATTTCTTCTAATAAATATTAGTATACTATCTTTATTTTACTTGTATTATGTTCTCAGTATTATAAAGATGTTAGTTCTATAGTAAGATTATTTGAAACTAGCTCAAACTACTTATAAGGACTATTGATCAAAACTTAGCATTATATAATATAATCAAATAAATATTATAAATTAGTAAATATATACGAAATAGGTGATATTTATGTCAGCTTACTTGTAAAAGTGTCTTGTGAATATGCTAGAAAATATACAGTACAGCAACACACAGAATGTTAGGGAGGCAGGGGAGAAAGAAAGAAGCACGACACGTTATTTGTCATATGATGTGCGTCAGTGATCGACAGATCGACGGATAATGGGTATGCGTGCGTTTATGCAAAGTGCTACAGCGTGCTTATTATTGATACATTAATTATGCTTTGTATAAAGCGCGGACTAGATTAGGCAACTTTTAATGTTGCCTGCATTTCGAGGCCTTTACACAGCTCACTAGGGCCAGCAATTGCTCATACTAGCACATTCATTAAGTTCTTCTGATGGGAAATACGCAATGTTATTCAGTTCGGTGTGTTTAGGCCACCTTCTGCCTTTCTAAATGGTCGTTGCCTTTGTCCCAGAGCCACGTTTCCGAACCCACGCTTTCCAAGGCCAGCCAACTCATAGGACCACACAGTAATATAGGTATATAATGCTTAGAATTCCTCTCGAATCCACAAAGGAAGATTAGCCGCCTTGTATACTTCACCAGTCGAGTATTTCTTTAATGAGTTCAGACACTGTGAGTTTCATGCAACAGATTGACGCTTATTTCGTATCCACGTACTAATCGATTGACATACTTAAATAAAGGCCGCTTCCGATAAGAAAAGGTAAACAAGCCAGATCAGATTAGCGTCGTCCATTCGATTAAATGGAATCTTTTTTAGTAGTATCGCTGAACGGGATGCAGAGCTTTTTGGCCAGGTTCTGTATGCCCTGCCGAGCAGCAATGGAAAGGGACTACATGTAGTCCATGCTAACGTGGAATTTGATGGCGATGAGCATGTCTATAAGACCGATTGTAACGATAATTTTGAACCGCAAGGCATACCTGTGTATTTAGGCAAAAAGGTTAGTCAATTTTGTCGGACTAGGAATACGGAGGCGAGAACTTTGACGAACTGCTCACTACATATGCGATTAGGCTGAATATCTAGAAAAGCTCGAGAAATCGATGTCTTCTATTACCATAGAGGATTTAATCCGCGAGAAGGATCAACTTGGTAATGGTAATCAAGCAATGAAGTAACCTCGTTTTAGAGTGGAGGTTCTAATCCATCCACGCGTTTTCCCACGATTATAATTCAATCCACACATTGTATTACGTAATTCATGAAGACATTTTTGTTGCTATCAGTTTGACCAACCAACACGACGGATCTTAAATTCCGACTATCATCTGCCCTTAGCTCGAGAACATGGGACCGTCACGCACATCAACAGTGAAACTTCAGAATGTGAATGCACGCTCAGGGGTACATGAGTCATCCCGGAGACATGGCTCGAATACTAGGCGAAAAGCTGATGCGCATGTAAATGACGCATCGGCAAGTGACATTCCTGGCGTGCAAAAACTAAAATCTGCATTACGACAGGCACGCCGATTACTCGCAAGGGTACGTTGGCGTGATTGCTTGTCTTCTGCTGTGCAAGGAAAAATATAAATCACTTATTGCGGCGAATCCATTTTCTAGGACAACCTCGCGGCGGATGTACGCGTCAAGACGGAACGGCGGTTGAAATCTCTCCAATTAGATCTGGAAACTGCCGAGCGAAGAAGAAAAGAACGTACACTGGCCAAGCGGTACCACAAGGTCAAGTTCTTTGGTGCGTTGCCATCTCGATCTACCGCTCCTTTGATCGTTCTCGCAGCATTGTGACAACCTTTAGAACGCCAGAAGGTGCTGCGCAGGATCAAGAAGGTGAAGAAGCAATTGGAACTGGAAGACTCGCCGCTTTCGAAAGAGGCGGTAACGAAGCTCGAGAACACGCTCTTTGAATTTCGCGCTCAGCTCAATTATATTTTGGTACGTTACCATGTTCATTGCAATGGGACCCTTTCTGCATAGTAAACCGATGCGTCACGCGCTCCTAGAATTATCCCAAGCTCGAGAAATACATTTCATTGTTCCCGCCATCTAAGGAAGAAACCGAGAAAAATCCAGATCTCAGCGAAGCCTTTCAGACACCGCAAAGCGAGACGGACGAGCGCAGGGAAGACCTCTTGCGCATTATCAAGCAAAAGATGGCGATGGGCGAGCTGAGCGATGAACCGGAACTTGATGTAGAAGGTACTACGGCTTCTGCCTCGGCGACGTTGTCACATATGGCATTGGGAACACCGGTGAAGAGCGGAGCGCCTGCTCAAAAAGGGAAGAAAGGCCGTCCAGAGATGTCAAAATCCGAGGACAACGTGCCAAGGGAAACAGACCGTGTGGCAGACGATAACTTCTTCGAAATAGATACACATGCAGAATCGGGGTCAGAATCAGTCTGGGACTAAACCGACTCTGGTTCTAAAAGATAGTGGCGTTTTGCTAGGACGCGCTACCTAAAGGCACTGCGAACCCTAATATAGCAGAAGTGACGCTGCCTGCCGGGTGCACGGTTAGTCGTGTATCGATCCTCCACCCCGGTCCTGCTCCACACAATAAACAACAGCATGTCCTGTCATTTATTTCCTATCGAACGTTCGACGCCGGAGAGACCGTCGAAGGCGATGTTTATTAGTGTCTGGGCTATGTAGGCGATGTGCTCCTGTTTACATCGTGATTCCCGCATCCTCGCAAAGGGAGGCTGTCATCAGTCGGACCGGTGAATATTATAATACATTCGATTTTCTTTTCGTTGTATCCATACAGTCAATGTATCCTAAGAAGACGCAAAGATGTGCGATTGGAAGGGTATAATCATTATGGTCATAAGGAATGAGAGTGTATGTACTTGAGCTGCAACTAGTCCAAAACTTGGAAGTAAGAGAAAATAGGAGATGTAAAGTCCTCCGCCAAAGCTTACCAGATTTATTGATAAATGAACAGAAGTCTTGAACGAAAATTAGAGTGGGGATTTGATTGTGTGAACGAGATCAATTCCGGAAAGCAATTCGAAAACGAACCAAAACAGTATGTAAATTGAATTCATGTATTAAGCGCGAAATTTAATGCACAAGAAAAGCGAAACGAAGTAGGAATCAGAGTGAGAGTGGGAATGGATGGAGATGTTCCAACAAAAAGCAAAAAAGGGGGAGAGTCACTAGCACACAAAGAACAGAGAACGGAAAACGAAACCATTCAAGGAGCGGCGTATTCGGAGTAGACAAAAAATTGAATCAAGGAGTGTAGGGACCCGAGCACCAAATAAATATAGCCTGAAGGGAAATTTGATCGTAAATTTCTTACAGTTGCCCGCGAACAATGCTATGTGCTTTAGAAATGTTGGTCTGGGGAAGTACCCGTAACGTGAATATGCGGAGATAAAGCGTACGAGGACGCGTCGCTCGCTGGTGTCAGGTACTGATCACTAAAATTAGTGGATGTTGTCTGTGATTCATGACTACATGTTAGCAAATGTCTTGCAATGAAAAATTTATGCGTACCGATGGTGGGAAGGCAGAATCTGGCTCCCTGAACTGGGAAAGCCCGTGAGTCTGCAACGGCAGGACTAAATGGCGCGGACATTGGCTTTGCCATGTACAATGATTAGTCAGTAACCCGCTGTCATTCACCAGGCTATTTGGGTAAGAGATTCGGATTATTCAAGTGGTTGACTGTGCGGGTGCTTACCTCTGTTGAGACATTGGAGTAGAAGTCTGGAGACGAGAGAAGCTGTACACCTCAGCCTTGGATTCGGTGGAAATCGGGATACCCATATCCGGTGCTGCGGGAACACGCAGTGGTGCACTTGTTATACCAAACAAGTGGCTTCCAAACTCATCCAGCGAGCGGGGTTGGTTGTGCGCGTCCTGGGTAGCCTGTATTGGCTGAGATGCGCCTCGCATAGGCACGATCAGGTGCAAGTTGGAACATATGCGGCAACGACGGAAGCTGACCACTTCGTCGTAGTCATGAGTACATTCGGGAGTTTGCCCTAGGAATGGGGACATATTCGTACCCATAGTCAGTGAACTAACTGGTGTTCCCTGATTCCAAGGTCCGTTTGCAGACAACGCCGGATTGATTGAAAGATGTCCACGTGGATCACTGATAGTGGCAGGAATCGCGAGTGGACCCTGCCAATCACCAAAAGCTCCTTGATTCGCAGGGATACGCTGGGATAGAGTCGAAATTGCAATGTTGTTGGATGTATAGCTGTGGGCCCCGTGATTCGAATTATATTCAGACGGTTGATGAGGCAATGTGATACCAAGCCGACTCTCGTCTGTGAGAAACTCGGAGAACTCGGGATCCGTCAATTGGCCGCCTGGTATGGAAGACATATGATGTGGGCGAGGAGCATGGCCTTGTGTGGAATGGCTGCTGCAAGGACCGTAGCTGTCTAGAGAGCCAGTAACATTGGTATGTAACGAGAGATCTTCTGAATCAATGGCAAATTCTGCATGTTGCTCATATTGAAAGGTGCTAAATGGCGTTGAATACATGTCAGAGACTATTGAAACGGCACACCGGGGAGAACATACTTCTCAAAAGCGCTTCCAGCTCGAATCGGTATGTCTGACCCTGCCGCGCTGGGTTCCCGATTGTTCGAGCTGACAATGTTGATCTGATACAATGCGTCCGAAGCATGTGGCAGAGGATCAGCAGTGATTCGCTGCGGGGATTTCGGCTGACGAGACTTCCGTCGCCCTTGACTTGTCTCGCCGTTTTTGCTAATACAAGGAAAGGTAATGAGCAAACTTGAAGGGATGGACAAGCCCTTCCGCTTTGGTTGTTTCACATCCTTGAGCTATTTACTCGATTAGAACGAAACATGGATAAAAGACGAATCATACAAAGCTTACCTGGCCGTTAGTAAGCTTCATCTTGTTGTAGGAACCCTGCTGAACAGTGTCAGTTACTTAACAATTGTAGCGTGGGTCACGGTCTTCGACAAAGAAACTAGCGGCCACAAGTTTGCAGAGAAAACACAGAAAGGGACTCTTAGAACAAAGAGAACTTACTGAAGGATTAGATGCTGGCTTTGCTGAGGCGTCCCTGCTCGACTGTGTATTGGAAGGGCGATCTTGGCGGCCCATCCACCCGGAGTCTCGATTGACAGCTGGTCACACTGGGGCTGTTGTAGTGGTGCTTTTGAGCTGGGTAGATTAGTATCTGTGTTCAAGCGTGAACAGCTGACGACCCTGGTCAAAGACAGAAGTGGAGGAAAAACAAGGAGCAACCAACAATTCACTTTTATGTACGTCCAGAAGGCCAGTTATGTGGGTCCAACCGCTGCGGAGACTGGAAAGGAAGTCGTATGCAAAAGGATATGAACAAACTTGGGGAAGGACGGGTCGCTTAAGCTGACTCGGTACATTGTATAGGTTGTGATGCATCGCTTGTCAGTGCAAGCCATCGGTCGGCGAGGGAAAGCACAGCATTAACGGAAGGGAAAGGCGAAAATTCGAATTTTAGTTATCCGTATCTTAAAATATGGTCAGTGATCAGGTGAATCCATTTACCGCGATTATGGCATGCACAGACCTACCGATCAACCAATGGACCCTACTGGATTTATTCCAACGGGAATGATGATATTTGTCACTCCGAATAATCAGAAATGCAGGACGTCGACTTGACGGGTCCCGTCGGAGGGCAGCTCGTTGTCCTTAGGAGGGATACGGGAAAGAAGCTCGTGATTGGACGAACCAATACTAGCCAACACAGAACCGTCGGATTGTCTCGCATACCGATATTTCGGAAGTATGTGGATAGGGGACGGAGGCAGGCCAAGGGAATGGGACGAATCCTCAAAAGACGATCTTCCACAAGAGATAACGATGCACTACGGTGTGCGCCTTGTTTCGTTTCCAAGTATTGCCGAATTCATATCTTCGGCGACATGCTGAGTTCCGCAAGATATCTAGAGGAGACGAGGGCTGCAGGCTCGAATTTCATGCCGGTTTGGTGGAAGACAGAGGAGGGGAGGAACCTGTGTAAGGAGAGATGCATAAGAGAGAGACTCGAGCTACCCCTCGATGTCGAGCGTTGATCGTAGTCAAGGCATCCGGGGTACCTATCAGGTGTTTGAAGATGCTGATTTATTGCACCGGAGGGCAATAATGGAGACATAAGAGTTACGAGCCCTGGAGTACGTCGGTATCATAGCCACCTTGCAGGACGGGAATGATAAACCAGTTCGACAAAAGGTGGAGTGGACAGCACTGTCCCGGTGGAGTTGAGCCCCGTGCGCATTTTGAGTGAAAACAGGGACTTCCTCGCGGTTGACAGCTTCAATGGTGCGTAGAAGAGATTCTTGTGGGTGCATGTGAACGTTTGTGTAGCGATCGTGCTTCTAGTCAGGTCAGGGCAGCAATTAGGCGCCTTGCCTCGAGGACAACGTGCGTGTCACAAAGGTTTCAGATTATCCATCGCACTTAAAATTCATTAAAAGTACCATATATCAGACCTCGAGAATGATGTCTAGCTAGGTGCTGGTGCCCAACAAGTCCAAGTTTGAGAGGTCCTGCTTTGTTTGGTCGGAAAATTTAGTCGATCACGCGCTCGACATAAAAGGAATGATTGCCCTTAACAAAAAGAATTCGTTCCAAATAAATTGGAAGCAATCTTAATAAATGTCAAGTTTGTAGCAGGAAGGAGATATTTATGCCATATGTGTAGTGCTCCGCGCGTAGCGTATACGCTTACGCGCGTAAAATTTCCCACGTATACACATACGTGCATAAAATTTCCCACATATACACATACGCACGTATAATTACGGGCGTAAACTGGGTCAGCAGGACCCATATACAATACACTACTTCTGTATACAGTGTATACAGCATATACACTGTGCCAAATATAACAAGATACTTTACATTAAAATAGCTCATAAAAGTACACTATCATCTTTCAAAACAAATGCTTGATATTATCATATTACTGAGCTAAGAAAATGTATTGTAGTACTGTTTACACACAGAAATAAGACAGTTGATTCTGAGTTGAGTGTTGTGAGTTAATATCACGTGACAGCTCTAAACCTTCATGTGATGTACTGTA
>NW_006760386.1:6971907-6974627 GCF_000271605.1 Fomitiporia mediterranea MF3/22
ATAAGTGTGATTGCTTCCTGTGTTCCTCTTGCAAGAGCTATTAATTCAGCTTCATACATCAAATTTGCTACTAGTGTTTGTCTTTTACTTGACTATGAAACTAATGAATCACTCAAGTAAAATGCATATCCTGATATTGCACAATGCCCTTCTTGCATCATACTGTCTGTGTCTGTATAGCTGTTCAATATTGATTGATTTGTACTGCCAAGTTGGAGCCAGACATTGTTTGTAGTTTTTAAGTACATGTAACAATGTTTAAGTGCTAGATAATGCTCTATACTAGGGTCATTGAGGTATTTTGCTAACTGATTTGTTGCAAATGCTATATCTGGCCACATACAGTCTGCAATGTATCTAAGTGTGCCAACCATGTTCATGTATAGTATATTAGACATTTGTTTTCTATTGTTATCAGTTTGCAATACTGTTTTTAATTGTGTACCAG
Source organism: Fomitiporia mediterranea MF3/22 (assembly GCF_000271605.1). Classification (NCBI taxonomy): domain Eukaryota; kingdom Fungi; phylum Basidiomycota; class Agaricomycetes; order Hymenochaetales; family Hymenochaetaceae; genus Fomitiporia; species Fomitiporia mediterranea. The sequence continues at coordinate 6,972,356 of NW_006760386.1, forward strand.
GCTGTATAGGTGTTTGTACACTTTGTTTGTTTGTAAGTTTGTAACATTCTATTATACTATTAATATAATGTGTCTGACACATCCTGATGAATCTATGCTCTCTGTTGTATTGAATCTCTATACTAAGTAGCCAGTGTAATTTGTTGCTGTCTGTATATTGTAAATGACATACAATAGATTGTTTTATTATTGCAATAGTATTATTATTCATTGCCATGATAGTAATATTGTCAACATGTACAAATAATATGGCTACAGTTATTTCTTTCTTCTTTGTAAAGAATACAGTATTATTATGTTTGGATTTCATTAATCTGCATTTAAGTAGTATATTAGATAGTGTTTTATACCATCTTCTACCAGCTTGTTTTAATCTGTATAGCACTTTTCGTAATTGTAATATTTGTCCATTCTGTAGTCTGTCTATTAAGTTACCTGGAGGAGGTTTAACATATATTTCCTTGTCTTCCATCAATTGTCCATACAGATATGCCAATTTTATATCTATCTGATGTATTTCATAATTATTAGATACTGCCCATGCTAATATTAATCACACTGTAGATAGTCTAGCAGTAGGAGCAAATAAATTGTCTGTATGATAGTCAAGACTGTCAATCTGATAGTTTCCTTGAACTACTAATCGTGCTTTATATTTTTCTATACTATTATCAGCATATTGCTTTATTTTATAGACAAATTGTGTTCCAATGATGTTAATATTATTGTATGGATTCGTGATTTCCCATGTATTATGATTTTCTAATTGTTTTATTTCATCTTTCATAGCTGTAATCTATGAATCACAATCTGAACATTGGATTGCTTTATAAAATGAAGTTGGATCCAATTGTATTTCACTTATTTTAGTATTAAATTCTATTAAATGAATGGCAATATTATCTTCATCCTTTTTGCTAAGTGCATACATGCATTTTGTTACACATTTATTCTCCATGCATTGTTCAAGCTTGATAGCACATTCTGTTGGTTTCCATTTCTGTTCCAATCAACATAATTTAGGTTCTACTTCTTTTTCAGTTAATTTAACTTTGTTGTCTGTTAAGTCTGTTGGTTCTGCCACTTTTCCTTTTTTGTTAGGATCAGTATTGTCTGTATCATTGTTGTCTGTTCTTGTTATTCTATTGTCTGTTTCATTATTTTTAATTATTAAACACTCATTCATATCATTGTTTGTATCATCTATTTTTTCCCTTTCAATTTGAGGAGGTTTACCTTCAAGAAATTGAATATTTTGTTCAATAGTAATTTTATTATTGTGCCAAGTTTTATGGCCTTTACTTTCATTGTCTAATCCTATCCAACAAGTTATGATACCTTGCTGTTGTATTTTTGTAGGATTTTTGTTGCAAATGATAATATATTAACCAAATTCGTATATATTATCAATTGTTCTGTGTGTTCTGTAACGTTTGTAATGTAGGGTATTATAATTTAAAGTAGCACACAGTGTTCTATTATGAATATAGGTAATATGAATTACTGCTTCAGCCTATAATGTAAACAGTAATTCAGTAGATGTTAGATATGCTCTTACACCTCTAAATATTGTTTTATGCATTCGTTCTGCTATTCTGTTCTGTTGTAGAGTATGATGTACTGTTAATCTTTGTTTTGTTCCTTGTGAATCTAAATATTGTTGGAAATCTTCACTAAGGAATACAGTATCATTATCACTTTGTAAAAGCTTTATTTTAACTCTGTGCTGTGTAAATATTTTAGTTGTCCATTGTACATATTACATATATGCATTGGATTTTGTTTGTAATTTGAGCATTATGCACTAACAAGTAGAATCGTCTACAATTGTTAATAAGTAGTGTATGTTCTTATATGTGTGTGGTTCAATAGGACCAACAATATTGATATGAATAAGATCTCCAAATTGATTTGTAAGAGGAGATTGACATAGTTTTGGTATTAGTGTACGTTTGATATTTGCTTTTATACATTCAATACATTCTTTTTCTTTGTAGTTCATTATTTTAGTTGATAGTACACTTGGTTGTGTCTTTAATAATTGTTTAATATAATTGTAACTTATGTGACTAAGGCATTTATGTATATCATAAATAGATAGTTTGTTCATTGTTTTTAATAAATGATTATTGTACAAAATATACAAGTTATTTCTCAATTGTATATGTCTGATGTATTTGTTACATGGTGATGTTATAGTACAATTATTGTTTGTAAACATAAAAGAATAACCTTCCCTACATAGTAGTGCTTGACTTATGAGGGAAAAGGT
>NW_006760386.1:6975075-6986039 GCF_000271605.1 Fomitiporia mediterranea MF3/22
ACAATTGAAACATTTTGCTTTTGTTAGATTGAACGGATTTGGCAGATTGAATTTCCTCTGCTTATTGGCTTTATACATTGTATTAATGCATACATTATTCTTCGTCTGATCATTAGAATCTTGTGCTTGTTTAGCACAGTAATTGTTGTAGGCGTTCTGTAATGTAAGGATTAGTTGCTTCAGTTTGACTTTCTTATGTTCATTAACTGGTTTGCCTTTGTTTTGGGCATCAGTAGATTGTATTATTGTATTTACTATGTGTGTATATTACTCAGGAGTAGCAAGCAATATCACTGCTTTGTATGTAGAGTTGCATGGTGGATCACTGTTAGTAGACAGAGTTGTGTATGCTTCCTCAAGTCTGTCTAATGTATGTCTGAAATGTTTTACATGGTCTCTACAAATAAACAGTGCTGATTCGTCAATAGCCTTTTTACATACTGTCTGGGGGTTAAAGCATTCTTCAAGTGCTTTCATTAACTGAGGGATAGACGTATCGAAATGCATATAGTTTGCCAATATTGTGTTGGCAATGTTATTGACTATGCATGCATGAATGGCCTTAGCCATCTCCCTCTCAGCTTTGTTCTGCAGTTCATCCTTTAGTAAGTGTTCAAAGCATGTAGCTGCAACACTAGAAACAATGCAGTAGTGCCACATCTTGTAGTTTGCTTTGGTCTTAAGCATTATGATGTTTTGACTGAAGTATTTGGGTACATTGGCTGGTTTACAGCATGTATCCATACATGGGGGAACCATGATGTGAATGTGTGCAAATGTATGTGAGTAAAGAGTTTAGAGTGTACAGTGGATGCATGTATGCAGGGAGCTCAAGGCTCATAACCTGTTGAGAGGGAGAACTTAAGGGGGGCATGCATAGACAAGGGGTGAGGTGACAATTGACTGCTCAGTGTCTCTCGTCCTTATATTGTATGTATTCTAACTGAGACATTATGAAGTCATTGTCTTGTGGTTCATCTGTTGATGAACTAATCATCTCATAATAGTCCCCTTACTAAGCCTTCAGGTCCCCTCTATACTGTTACTGATATCAGATTAAGACTACCTATTACCACCCTATGACTCTCCTATGTTTCAAGCATTAGTACTTACTGTTACATTAATCTCTTTTCTTTGTCCTAACCCTTTTACATTTTTAAATTTTAAACTTTTTAAACCCTTTTAAACTTTTGCCACCCTTTTTCTATTCATTACCCCTTTTAGTTTAGTACTGATTCCTTTGTAGTGTAAACATGAACCCTCCTACACTAACCACCACCCCTACTGTCCTACCAGATCAGTAGTTACAAGCAGACCTAGCTTAATATGTGTAAACCTTTATCTAAGAGGCCTTTACTAACTATGTGCCTCTAGCCCCTTTAGAACCTGTTCTGATTGTTCCAGAAGTTACAACCTGTTCTAGAAAGAAAGTGTATGTAGCCTGCCCTTCAGACTTTAATAGACAGTACTTTAAGGACTTCTAGTACTAAGTTGAACTATACATGGCTACTACTTTAACTGATCTATTCTCAGATCTTGATTGTGTCCTATTTGTCCTCTCCTTCATAAAGGAAGACAATGTGGCCACCTGGGCTTAGAACTGGATTGAAGGACATTGGATCAGAAGTCTGATCTGACTTTAGAACAACAAGTTGTATTCAGAATTTATAGGGTAGCTCTGTGCTTCCTTTATTAATCTGAATGAGAAACACAATGTGTAGAACAAGCTTGTGTCTCTACAACAGGGCAAACATTCTACCAATGCTTTCTTTCAGGAGTTCAATATCCTGGCCTAGAAGGTAGGATTTGTGCTCAGGTTTGATAATGTCCTTATTAGAATGCTTGAAAAAGCTCTTCACCTAGAACTAGTTAATAAGATTCTTAGAATAATACTAGAACTAGTCACTTACACTGAGTGGAAAATGTGTACCATTTCCTTCAACTAAGCTGTAGCTCAGATGTGTTAAGTCTGTACAGAATGCTTACACATGTGTCTAGCTCTGACAGTTCTGAGCCTCTAGATTGATCCACCTGTAATTTGTGATCAATCTGTTCTGATAGACATTAGAGAAGCCTGAAAGTAAGGAGCATACTTTGCCTATAGAAAGCTAGAGTACTAGATTAAGGACTGTCTACAGAAGTAACAGTATATCTGTCAGGTCATTAGAGTAATAATGAGTAATAAGTAGGATTTGTAGTAAGAAGCCTTTTCTACAAATCTGGAAGTCACCTTAGAACTCCCAGACTCTGACTATATACTCTAGGATTTTGTAGAGGCCTAACAGTGAATATAGTACTGAAGGGCTATGACTCAGATTTTTTAATAGCCACTTTTGATTCAATAGACACTGTAGGATTAGAAGTAAATAAAGTAAGAAAAGTAGAAAAAGTAGAAAAAGTAGAAAAAATAAATCAACAAAATTATTTATTAGAAAGAAAAAAGTCAAAAACAAAAGTAGATAGTTCTCCTATTTCTTCTGATTCTTTTGATTCTTCTCTTTGCACTTCATCCAAGTCTAAATCTGTACAATCTGACCTACTACTTCTACATTCTAAGATCTCAGAATATTTAGAATACTACCCAGCCCTGTTTACTACTCAGTAGTTTATCTATAGTATTAAGTAGGGATAGTCTCAGCTGAGTTCACAGCTGAGGACATAAGTCTGTCCTTGTTAAAAGAGAGAGGTTAATAAGGAAATGTTAGTACATATACTTACTCTCTCAGACAACAAGACTGTACAAACTGTATGTTCCCTTCAGAATAAGTAGCAGTTCATCTGAGAATGTTCTAAACACTAGCTCTAGGTCCCTGTCCTCTTGGCTCCCTTCTTAGGATCCCCCCAGATCCAAACAATGGCTCTGGTAGACAGTAGATACACTAGTTTGTACATTAATAAGACCTTTATACAGGAACACCACCTCCCTACTCAACACATTCTACTTCTGATCCTAGTATATAATGTGGATGGAACTCTGAACCAGAATGGTCAGATCACTGAGTTTGTCCAACTATGGATGACCATTCAGGATTATGAGGAAAGTATTGAGTTCAGAGTCACTAACCTCAGAAAGACAGATGTCTTCATCAGATTTGAATGGCTCAAGGCTCACAACCCTACTATTAACTGGTTAGAGCAGACACTCACATTCAATCAGTGTCCTAAGTCTTACAGCTACCTTGTACTACTGTTCTGAGTAGATGTAGACACTTCTAATGTTACTAACAGTTCTGATGAAGGTGACTGGTTGTTCTTCTTTAACTAGGATAGATATGTGGATACATATTCTAGTCAAGGTAGAACAGAGTCAATCTGAAGGATGTTCAAGACAGAACCAGTCTGGAACCTCTTCAGAACAACTCTACTCTAGAATGTATGTAGACCCAGCCTACTAGATTTTGTCTAAGAGTTCCTCAAAGTCTTTAGTGAAGAGGAATTCAACTAGCTTCCTGAACACTGTCCCTAGGACTATGTAATTGAATTGACTAAGGGTTTTTAACCTAAGGATTGTAAGGTGTTAGTGTGTTAAGGTTGTAATGTTTCCTAAACAATAGGAAATATTCTTCTGTAGGTTTGCACACTACTCACAAGGATACTAAGAGTTAGTCACACTAGTAGGGGTTCAGTAGACTCTGCTCATAGTGTATAAGTGTTAATACAAGTCAACTGTGTAGTTTGTGATGAGCTTCATTGTCCTTAGATTAAAGTAATATATATGCTATCTAATATTGTATGTCTCAGATGTATGTCTTGGAAGACATGTCTCAGTAATAGCATATATTTGTAAGACGTTTGTGTGATTTGAGACATATGACACATTTATCTGAAATAAATGTTAACACTCCCCTTCAAACTTATACTAGTTGATCAGACTAATATAATGTTTGATAAATGTTTGTCCATTGTTTTTACTAATATCATTTACATTCACAATGTAAATGTTTTGTTTGCTTTGTATATTAAGTCCACTGTAAGTGTTACATTTGTCCAATGTATTATTATTATGTTCAATGTAATAAATTGATTGTTAATTCAATTTTGATTGCTAAGAGAGCTGTAGGATCTCTTTAGCATTCGTTCATTCATAGTTTTATTATTATTACTATTATAGTTGTCACTATAATGTTTTATCATTTGTATGATAGTAGTTTTTCTTGTCTGCAATATAATATAATATGATATAACTTTGTTTCATTTGTTTTTCATATTATATTGTTTGTTTTGTGTCATAGTATGTTTATTTTATCATACTGTATTGTTCTACAGTTGTTCTGTTATTTGTTCTGTTCATATTTGTTTGTATAGTTAATACTATATTTAATAACAATGTGTGTGTTATTAATTTGTTCTTGTTAATTTGTATTTTTGCACATTTGAATTGTGTTACTAGTAGTTTTCTACTTTTACTTTTGCAATGAAACTGTTGAATCATGCCTGTAAAATGTGCTGTCAATGTTATTATGATGTCCTCTATTCATCATGTATCATCTTTGTTTGTGTTTGTTTTGTATTCATACCTTTTAAGCATTTAATAATAGTTCTATACCTTTATATTGAAGCATCATATTGTTCACTATTTGTAATATCATTTATAATATGTCAGATCACTTCATATCAAGGTTGATTAAGGTTTTATTTGTTGTAATTTGTTTTATTTTATTATCTGACTGTTTGTAAGTCTGTTTAGGCACATTATTTATGTTTTAAACATATGGTACATTTGTATTGTTTTGCTGTTTTGTAATAGATATATTTAATATTGTTATATGTGTGTATTGTGTTTGTTATTGTTTAATGTATCCTTCAACTTTTACAAACTATAATGTTATTCATATGTTTGTATTGTTTTATTGTTGTGATAATGTTTTTATTATCATTGTATAGTGTTATTTGATTAATATATATTGCTTTGTACAATTATAATATGTGTTTGTTGTTTTTATTTTGTAGATAGATGAAATAGCATATTTTGTAGTTCTATTTTTCATCATATATTGTAATATTTGTTTGTTTATTGTTTATTTTGTATCAAATTCTGTTTGATATTGTTTTAATTATTATATTCACTTTATTTGCTGAATATATGTGTGTGTTTGTTATGAAATATGAATTTATTTCATTTATTTTGAGTGTATTGCTCATTTTTGTTCATTATGATTGATGTTATCTTGTTTTATTTGAAAGGATTAATGTTTTGATTACTGTTATGTCTGTTGCTTCTTTTTTTAATTTTAGCAAGTGCTTTGTGTGTCTGGTGTAGATTGCTTTGGGAATATGTGCTATTCCTTGGCTTCATTGCCTTAATTTTCAGTTATCTGTCTGAATATTATTTCGTTTATTTAATTATTCGTTTACTATTATGTCCTACATGTTAGGGAATAAGTGTTGGAAGTTTCACATGATACATAATTGTTATTTTCAATGTAACATATGTTCTGTTGTGGAAGACATAGTTCTGTTTAATAGTTCCATATAGTTCATTATGCACTAGAGATGCTTTTCCACTCAAGATTGTTGTATGTAGTATACTTCTCTGTGTTTAGGTATATAATCCATAATATATTCGTTTGTAATACATTCAATGGTGCCATGTATAGTGTGACCATCAAAGATTTTAGAGAAAATGTCTCTTACATAAGTATATTATTGTTGGATTCATTAGATTTACTTGTCAGATTCAACAGATTTGCTTTGAATTCATTACAATAACTTTATAATTGTGTTTTGTAGGATGTACAACATTAAATGGTGATGTAGTCAATATTTCTGCATCATTTAATTGTTTGCTATGTTTCAATTGTTCATTCATTATGTTTTATGTTTTGTGAATATATGCTGTTATTACTCCCCTTCAATTTGAGAAGGTTTGCTTTGAGTAATTGGCTTTCATGTATAATTGATTTGTTTATACGTTTTCATCATTCTATTATTTGTTTAAGTATTGTATGTGAATGTGTAAATGTGTTTTGTTGAATAATTTTAATGTTATCCATTATCTTTGTCCAATTTAGTTATGTATTCTTTTTGGCATTATACTGAATGTTATTTGAGTTTATACTCAAATAGATTGTATGTGTGCTTGTGTATTTTGTTTGATTGTTATGCATACATCTGAATAGTTTGTTATTTGGATAAATATAATCCATTGTATTATTTGGCAAGGTTAAGTTTGCATATTTTGTCTGTTATATTTGCATACATTGAGATGCATTATTTCTATTCACTCAGTATCATTTGTCTTCTATTTGATGACAAAAGTATTCAAGCTATTGTGTTTTGTTTCTGTTTTGTTTATTAATCTTTATTCTTTTGTGATGGGTGCAAGCTTCAAGCAAGGCTGTTAATGAAGAATACACTGTTATGATATTGTTTGAACTTTGAATAGTTAATGATATCTTTTATGTATTGATCATAGATATATTCTTTGTGAATAAATATCTTTCTACTGTTTGCAGTGATTGATTAAATCTGTCACACATTGTGTTTAATCATTAGTGAAGTGTCTGATCAAGTTCTGAACTTATGTTTGTTTCTTTTGGATTTCGTTCTAACGTTTGTTCATCTTTTGTGTACTTGGCAGTAGTGTTCTTTCTGTCACTTGGCCCTTTGGACTATCTGATGTTAGGCTCTAATGTTTTCAAAGCATTAGTTATTTTGTTTTGCATCTGTATTATTGTATTTTGTCAAGTTTTTAAGTGACATTTAATTGTTTATAACATTTTGTATGTTAATGATATTTTTGATGTGTCTGAAATATGTTTATATTGTTTAAACTGTTCGTATTAATTGTATTGACTTAATACTTTGTTATTATGTATGTCATATTAATACATAATATTGTTACAATGTATTTGTAACTATTGTTTGTTCGATTTTTGCATTGTAATAGTAATTGTGCAAGGTATAAGATATGTATTCATCTGTATAGTTTATAATGTTGATATTATGCATATATGTATCATTATATTGTTTCTTTGTTTGTAGCATTATGGTTTAATTTAATTTAATACTTTGTATAAGTATATATGTTTGTTATTATATGTTTAGAATGTTTGCAACATTGTTTCGTGTGTTTTATTAATTGTTTTTATTGTTATTATGTGTTTGTTCAATTGTATTTGCATATAACTTTGTGTTATTTAATAAATAATAGTTTTATACATTTGAATACATTATTATTACTTTGTATGTTTGTATATTTGTATATTTATACAATATATTTTATTATTTCATTGTATACGTTTGTATATCTATGTAATATATTTGTATATGGTAAATATATGTTATTTATTGTGACTGTGTGTTTGTGATAGTATATATTGTTTTTATATTTGAGTTATTATACTTTAGTTGCATTTATACTCTTGTTTTCATATTATTTGTTTGTCTAATCATTATTAGATTGATTGTACATTTACAATAGTATTTCTTTATATTATTATTATGCTTTGCTAGCATTATTCTTTCGTTTATAGTATTAATCATTTGTATTATTAATATAATACCAAATGTTTGTCTGTTATGTGAGATGTTATTATTATAATGTATCTCTGTAGTGTAAGATGAAGTAATTCAGTGTTTGGATATAGTATTACTGGGTATTCATTACTTTTAAAGTAACTAATCTGTCTGAAGTTATTTTAATAAATTAATGCATGTTTGGGATGCTCAGACAGGTGTGTCTAGGTCCTTGTAGATAATACATTCTGGTTACAAGTATTGTAGCATATCTTGTTATATAAAGCAATTGTAGTCTTCAGGACAAGACAATTCACATTTAGTATGCTCAGATGGGAGTATTAAAAGGTTTGTAGACAAGTAGAATAGATTGTATGTGTAGAATCAAGTAGATTCAGTATTAAATGAAGTAGTTCAATGTTACTTATCAAGTATAACATGATTGAGTGTATCAAATCATTTGTACTATAGTGTATAGTACACTGAAGCGTTTGAGATGATGATTGTAGTGCATATAGTCATGCATATAACTACTGAGAGGGAAATCATAATTGTAGAGATGATGATTTTGAAGTGTTGCATTTGTAGAGGGTAAGATAAAAGCATAGTAATGATGTAGATATGAGCAGGGAGTGTAAGGCTCATAACCTGTTAGTGTGTTGAGGTTGTAATGTTTCCTAAACAATAGGAAATATTCTTCCATAGGTTTGTACACTACTCACAAGGATACTAAGAGTTAGTCACACTAGTAGGGGTTCAGTAGACTCTACTCATAGTGTATAGGTGTTGATATGAGTTGACTGTGTAGTTTGTAATGAGCTTCATCATCCTTAGATTAAAGTAATATATATGCTATCTAATATTGTATGTCTCAGATGTATGTCTCAGAAGACATGTCTCAGCAATAGTGTATATTTGTAAGACGTTTGTATGATTTAAGACATATGATACATTTATCCAAAATAAATGTTAACATAAGGTCTACCTACTTAACAGAGACAAGTAGGAGGCACTCAATGAGTTCCTTCAGGAAAATCTTTAGAACAGTTAGATCTGACCCTTGAAGTCCCTTATGGCCTCCCCTTTCTTCTTTGTCAAAAAGAAAGATAGGAAGCTTTACCTAGTCTAGGATTATTATTGTCTTAATGAGGGTACTGTTAAAAACAAGTACCTGCTCCCCCTGATTCAGGAGCTCATTAATAAGACACATACATCTAGGGTTTTCACTAAGTTGGACATTTGATGAGGATACAATAATATTTGGATCCAAGACAGAGATGAGTAGAAGGCTACATTCTGAACCAATTATAGATTGTACAAACTGACTGTAATGTTCTTTAGACTAACTAACTTGTCTACAATGTTCCAGTCATTTATGAATCACATCCTTGTGGATCTGATTGACTCAGAGTATGTTAGTGTGTATCTGGACAACATTCTGATCTTCACCTAGATAGTTGAGTACTATTACTAACTGATCTGAGCAGTTCTACAACAGCTCTAAGATAATAAACTATTCCTCTAAGAAGCAAAGTACTCTTTTGTGTAGGAGTTAGTAGATTATCTAGGCTTTGTAATCAGTAGAGGAGAGGTCTGTATGGATCCAGCAAAGGTAACTGTAGTTTGGAACTGGTTACAACCTCAGAACCTGAAACAGGTCTAAGTATTCCTTAGGTTTACAAACTACTACTAATGCTTCATTTGAGACTTTAGTACTATTGCCTAGCCCTTTCATGATCTCACCAGCAAAGACATTCCTTAGTAATAGGATGATTAGTAGTAGTCTGTGTTTAAGTCCCTCAAGTAGGCTATTACTAGCAAGCCTGTATTAGTAGTTCTAACAGTTGTAGACAAGTTCTAAGTTGAAGCTGACTCTTCCAACTTTACAAATAGAGCAGTACTGTCCTAGTTCATTAACAGAAAGTAGTGTCTAATAGTGTTCTGATCAGAATCCCTCTCTGTAACAGAACAGAACTACCTTATCTATAATAAGAAACTCCTTACAATTGTCTGTTCTCTAAAGGAGTAGTATTAATATCTCCTTAGTACTGTATAGAAGTTTAAGATTTAGAGTGATCACCTTAATCTCTAGTACTTCCAGGCACCTTAGAAGCTTAACTACTACTAAGCCTACTAGATGTTAGAACTGTAGGACTATAACTTTGTACTGACTCACAAACCCAGAATACAAATAATAAAAGCTAATTTACTCTTAAGACAAGTAGGTTATGAAAGGGGGGAGAATAATAATGAAAATCTTGTTCTCCTAAACAATTCCTGTTTTACATTCAAGACAATCTAAGAGATCTGACTCAAATCTGAGAATGTTGACTTTGTTACCTGTATACAGTAAGCTCTAAGACACACACAGGACTAGGTTGTAGTAAAGCAACTAGAGAAGCAGGCTAGGGATTAGAAGGAGGATAAGGATGGACAGGTTTACTAGGAAGGCTAACTGTATGTTCTAAAGGATTAGAAACTGTAGAAGGACATTGTCTGAGCTTATTACAACAATCCAACTGTAGGACATTTAGGCTGACACAAAACACAGGAACTCATTACTCAGAACTACTAGTGGTCAGGAATGTAGAGGGAAATCCTGAAGTATGTAACTAGTTGTAATACATACTAACAGACTAAGGCCTACCAGACAAGGGTTTAGGCTCCCTTATATCTGTATTAGATTCTAGATCACTCTTAGGAAGAAGTCTTAGTAGACCTGATTAGTAAGCTACCTGAGTCTTAGAGTTACAATACTATCTGTATGATTGTCAACCAATTCTCTAAGCAATTCTACACAGTTCTGACCTGAACAGAACTCACTTCTGAAAGTATAGTGTGTATCTATTAGGATCATGTTTTCTGGTTATACAGACTCTCTTAGAAGCTCATTCATAATTACAGACTATAATTTGAGTCAAAATTCATACAGGACTTGTATGTACTTCTCAGAATTTAAGGGAACCCTTCTACTACATATTACTTATAGACTAACAGTCAAACTGAGTGAGTTAATCAGGAGATTGAGTTCTACCTTCAGATGTTCATTAATCATTAGTAATCAGATTAGTCTGAATGGTTAGCTCTAACAGAATTTGTGTATAATAACTAGTAACACTCTGTAACAGGACAGTCCCCATTCTTCCTCAATCATAAAAGACATTTGTACTAGGGGACAGTTCTGAACTAGAACAGTAGTTCTGAATCTATAACAGATTTTGTAGAATGAATGTACAGAACCAGAGAGGACACACAAGCTCTTTTAGAAAAAGTAGTACAGGTTATAAAGTAGAACTATAATTAGAAGAGGTCTGTAGCTAAGGATTACCAGCCTAATAACAAAGTTATGCTAGAAACTACTAACCTGACCACAGATTGCTTAATAAAGAAGTTGGACAACAAGTGCTTCAGACTCTTTGTGTTAAGAAAGGGGAAAGAGAGGTTATGTGAGAGGCTTAGAGAGATCACACAAAGAGGGGGGATAGTGGACTCAGCTTTGCTCTCTT
>NW_006760386.1:6986857-7016307 GCF_000271605.1 Fomitiporia mediterranea MF3/22
TTTATATCATCTGAGACATACTCTTGTGTAGTCTTGTCTTAACACTCCCCTTCAAACTCTTACTAGGTCTAGTAGACTTGTAAGATGTTTGCTTGTAGTATGTATAGATAGTTTAATCATTATAACTGTATTGTACAATTGTTCGTTTGTGTAATGTGTTTATAACTTGATGTAGTTAATAATAATATTATTAGCATTATAGTAATACATTGTCTGTTCTGTGTACTGTCTGTTCTGAATACTATCCACTTTGTGTTAAGTTTGTCTAATGTTATATTGTTTAAGTATATTTAATTAGTTTGTTTGTTTGTAATATATTGTTCAATAACAGTATTGTTATCACAATAGATTGTTTGTAAATGTTATTAAATAATTTGTAAATGCTTCAGAGACCTGTAGAATCTTGTTAGCATGCATAGGTATGTATATGTACATATTTAAATTATAAATGTAATTGCTTGTTTTGTTTTATTGTTTGTTATTCAGTCCTATTGTTTGTTATTAAGTTTGTTTGAGTACTCTAGTAATTTCCTTTTTACTTTACTGTGAAACTAATGAATTATACTAGTAAAATGTATATTTGATGTTGTAATAATATCCTTCTTTAATTACTACTGTCCACGTTTGTCTACGTTTGTATATGTGTTAAGCATTCAGCAATAGCTGATTTATGTCTTCAGATTGAAGCATTGTATTGATTGTATATTGTAATATTAATAATAATATTTGTTTTTGCCAGATTGCTTCATTCTGAGATCAATAAGGTTTTATGCTAACATATATTTGTTGTATAGATATTATGTCTGGCTGTAGGCATCTTGCTATGTGTCTAGGTGCATTGTATATGTATTATATCATGAATGTACTGTTCATTCGTTCACTTTACATTATCATTTATATCTGTGTATTAATTTATTAACATTATGTTCATTAATTGATTGTTTCTAATGCATCCTGAGTAACTATACAATCTGTTACATTGTTTCTTTAATAGCCAACATAGTTATCTGTTGTAAATTATTTCTAACATGTGTTTGTATTATTTATCATTAACAATGTTGTTGTGAATTGTTACAATCATAGTATTGTGTATATATATGTGTATGTTATGGCTATTGTTCTTCACTTTTTCTTTTGCAAAGAATGATGTATTGTAACACAATCTGCATATAAGTGATATATCAGATTATGTTTAATATAATTGTCTCCTAGCATTCTTTAGTTAATCTAGTGCTATGTACAATTGTAGTATTTGTTTGACGTTTTATTTGTTAATTGGTTTGCTAGGTAAAACGTTTTATATATTGGTTTTATTTATTTTATTTGAATCATTGTATAGATATACCTATTAGTATCTATCTAATGTATTTCATAGTATTATAATGCCTTTCATGCTTGTATTAATTGTACAGTGAGGGCAAATTAATTGTTTGTACAAGAATTGATTTAATAGTTTTATTTGATTATATGTATGTGCTCCATACTTGTTTATATAGTTATTATCTGTGTATTGTTCAGTTGTAGTTACAAATTATATTGCAATTATATTTGTATTATCTTATGGATATATTATTTATTGTTTTATGTATGTTCCAAAGTATTATTTTCGTTATTCATCACTTTTATCTATGAACTATAGTCTGGATTAGTGAATTATTTTGTTATATGATGTGATAATTGTCTGTATATTATTTATTTTCATATTAAACACTGTTAAGTTAATTATATTATCATATTAATATTATTTGCCAAGTATGAGCATTTGTTTCATAGTAGAATTATTATTTATTTAATGTTGAAGTTCAATTGTGCATTGTGTTGACTTCCATTATTTAGTTCCAATCAACATAATTTTGCTTTGTACTGAATGATTTACCTTTATGATCCGTTATGTCTGTCTGTAACTTCTATCACTTAGTCAGTACTTAGTCCATGCATTTTGTTATTCTATTTTTATTCTATTTTTTGTAGCATCCATAGTGTTATACTTTCTGTTCCATTGTTTATATTTAGTTATTAATTTTTTGTGCATATTATCCATTTTCTCCCCTTCAATTCAAGAAGGTATTTCTTCAAAGAATTGAATATTTCTTTAACGTTTATTAATTGTTGTTATAATATAATATTTATATATAATAATTGTAATTGCTTTCATGGTTCAATTTCTAATTATTAGTATTTTAAAGTAGTGTGTAACGTTTGTTATGTTCTATAATGAGTAATTTAAATGGTATTACTATTATATCTTTGTTACTGTTAACATTTGTCAACTTATATAATGTGTATTTTGTTTGTTATAGTAGATAAGTACACATTATGTATAATATATGAGTTTTGTTTGCACTCGTTATCTTTTATTAATTATTGTTTGTAATTATGAATGAATATTTTGTTTTTGTGTTGAAAACATATGGTAATTCATTTTGTTTTTGTATAATATTCGTTTAATAACGTTATAATTATTATTTATGTAGTGCTTTTAGTAAATGCACTGAGTTCTATTAAGTATGCTTGCATCCATTATTACCTATTTTATATTATACTGTCTGAGATAATAGCTTAAACATTTTATTAATTTATTTAATCATATTATATTATGATTGTTTTCGATTGTAATTATTATAATAATGTGTTCGTAATAATAATATTTGTATTATTTGTTGTAATAGCCTTATTAGCTTAATACTTTTGCTCCTACAAGCTATGTTGTCACAATGTAAATTTAATAATTGTTTGTTAAGGTATATATGCTGTACAGTTGATGTTACTGTTACAACTTCGAAATTTATTATATAATCAGCTGGTGATAACACGTTCTGTGTAATTAAGTTGTATTAATGCATTGTTTCAAGTATATTAGAGATATAATTCTTTTGTTCGTTGTTAGTATACATTTACACAATTGTATTAATGTGTAAAGTAGTATCATTTGTTTAATAATTATAATTTTTGCACTTGTCTTGTGCTGTAATCAGTATTTATGCATTATAACATTATTCTTTTGTGCATAGTTAGTTTATACACTCTGTAGCATTGTTTTTTGGTTTGTAGTTATTTATTATACTTTTGTATATCTGTACTTGTCTGTATATCTTAGATATGTGTATTATATTCAGTATCCAATAAGTAATTGTGATATCTGACATGTAACTGCTGAATCTGATATGTTACATATAATTGCTCAACCATAATATGTGTTAGTTATTATATCATTCTGTATTCGTTCTGTTAGTTCTATCCATATTATTATTATTATTATTGTTATTATTGTTGTTATTATAGTGTCTGCAATTGCATTATCATTTATAATACATGTTAAATGTTTTATTTATTCGATTTAATATACTGTTTAGCATATATGTACTTGTTTTTGAGCATTAATCGTTTGACTGTGATATTACTATATGTGTTATTATTCGATTTATGCTATAACATATGTGTGCTTGTTGACAGTGTCAATCATTTATACTATTGTAATGTTAATAGCAGAAGAGTAGCATTTGCTTTATTAATCTTTTTAACGTTTGTCTGTAGTATGATCAATTAATTTATTATAACATGATCTCTATGATATTATAGAGTATTTTAGCATTTAATAATCACAGTAAGTGATACTCATCATAGTTTCAATGTTGCCTGCATAGATTACATTACTACTGGGCCAATGATCATAATCACTAAGATGATGATCATATAATGTCTGGGTTGTATGTAGTATGGTGGATTGTGTGTTTGCAGTGTATCAATTTGTGTTTGGGATACTCAGACAAGTGAGTCGAGTTTTGTGTTGTAGTATGCTGTATGCATGTATGTAATGTGTAGAACTGTATAGAGCATAGATGTAGTAGAGTGTAGATAAAGCATAGGCAGGGAGTGCAAGGCTCATAACCTGTTAAGAAAGGGGAAAGAGAGGTTATGTGAGAGGCTTAGAGAGATCACACAAAGAGGGGGGATAGTGGACTTGGCTCACTCTCTCACAGCTTGCTTCATTGTCTGTTGATTAGTTAGTCTATATATACTATGTAGGTATGTCTCAGATGTAGAATGTATGATGGAAGGTATTCCATCATTGTTTGTTATTGCTTGTAATGTAGTTTATATCATCTGAGACATACTCTTGTGTAGTCTTGTCTTAACACTTTGTTATTAAAAAGAAGGTTAGTACCTCTGTCTACAAACTCTAACTTTTAACAATATAGAAGTACATACTGAAACAATCAGCATCACACTAAGAACTGTACATCACATGTAGACAATCACAGCAATCAATTCTGAACACCCATGTGACTCATAGAAGCCTACTCTGAGAACACCCAACTATTCTGCATTGCAAGCATTTGCAAACAGAACCACAAGAGTGTGCAGTTTCAGAATTGGCTTACACACATTGTTTTCTCCACAGGATGTACAGATCATGTGCTTATCACAGGCTCAGAACACAAGTTGTGTCACAGTGAGTGGCTCAGCAAACTATTACATCATCATTGCCCAGATCAAAGTACTACAATCTTCCAATCAGATAGGACATTAGGGCAATCAAAGTGTTGATCTCAGGAGACTGTTGGAAATCTCAGAACTCTCCACACTTTGTCTGTACTGATCAGATGATAATGGCATAAGAACCTTCTATTTCTTTTGATGAAAATCTTGCTTTTCCCTTTTGTATAACATTTCCTGTGGCTAGAATGCAGACTACTTAAATTTTCCTCATGCATTTTCACCCTATTTTCTTCCAACCTCTAGCAAAAGGTTCTCTTATTTGTTCTTGTATATTTCGTTATTTTTCTTTTGTTCAGTCATGACACTTCCCTGTTAGTACTATGCTTTTCCAGAACTTGGAAAACTATAAATACAGCTACTCATGTACTAGATACAGGGGGAATTCAGATAGTTCACCCATTGATTTAGCTCTCGTCTCTTGTCTTGAAGTCCTCTAGTGTGAGGCATAGTTTTAGTCTTTGTCATTTTCTGTATCAGATCGTTTGTTGTGCACTTTGCAAAGTACACTTTCTGTTATTCACATCACTCTTCCAAGGTCACAACTGTGCTGGAAGAACTTGTACCTGTTTAGAACCACTCTAGTCTCCTAAGACTTGTGGTTTAGCTCCCCCTCGAACTTAACGAATCACCTGTGATCTTCTCTTAGACACTTCACAGGAGTTTCATCTGGAGCCCACTGTGAGGGGGGTTTCCATAGTTAAACAACACAAGTTCCAACAGTTCTCAGCATCCTGAACAGGTTTCTCAGACACTAGCCTGTAGGCTTAGGTCAACTCAGTCACAGTCAACACCAGTACCTGTATTGAGCAGAACACACAGATCTGCTAGAATCCAATTGTGCTGTAAAACATCTAATAGTCTGAACACTAGAAGCACAGAATCTGATATTGTAGAAACCTTAGGAACACTATTGGAACAGTAGAGTGCTTGAGTCAGTAACGAAGAGGAGGAAGAAGAAGACCTTGTAGTAACATCACTCAATCCCTAAGTAATTGATTTCTGAATTTGTAACAAACTGCTGCATTTCATGTCCCTAGAATTATGTACAGGATTACTAGCTACCCTACGACTTTCCTGAATCACATCAACATTGCAACTGACTGTAACTGGCACACTACATCACAGAAGAGCACAGTTGTCTCTACAGGAAACAGAGACAGTCTAGTAGCTAGTATCTTCACTCACACTAGTGACTAGTGTATTGTTAGCAACACAGCTCCAATTACAGTAACAGCAACTTGCAAGTGATGTGCAACTACTTCAGCAACTACAAGTAAACACACAAATTCTATTACAACCAAGACTGGCAGTGTAGCCAATGGCCACATTGAATGTTTTGAAGCTGCCTTGTTGTAGAGTATGTGATACACTGTCCTTTGACAGAACCAAGCCCTGAGAATTGTAGAGGTATTTTGCAGACATGGAAAGTCTTGCAAACGAATGCAACATAGCTGGAGCAGATATCATTCTACTTGCAATGAAGTACGTGCCTGTAGAAGTGGAGGATTTGTAGGATAATGTGGATAAAACGTCTTGAGATACATTTAAGACAGGAGTAATTGTGTATTACCTGAGTCTCAAGACAGGAGCACAATATGCTAGAAGTGACTTGGATGCTGTAGTACAGAAATGGGCAGAGAGAGGAATTATGAATAGGGACGATTTGGGAACGTACCACTGAGAGTTTACACTCATAGCAACCTATTTGACAACTAACAATAAGCTGTCACTAGAGGAATCTTACTGTGTTTTTCTGTGTGTGTTCTGTAGAGCAATTGTAGAAAAGCTGACACAGAAGTTAGAAATCAAGTATCTGGACTATGAGGATGGACTTGTGTATGATATTGTGCAAGTTGTAGCTGCAGCAGGGTCAATCCTTGGGGGATCTACACTCACAGTAGTTAGTGGATTGGATATACTTGTGAGTCAGCCTGTGATTCTGGTCAAACAGGAAGAAGTTAATTTGACAAGCATTGTGGAAGCACTTCAGAATCTGTAATCACAAGTAGAGTCAATAAAGCAAGGCCCAAGACTAGGAGGAGGAGGATACAGAGGAGGTTCAGGTGGAGGATCAGGAAATGGAAGTTGTGTGTTTTGTGGAGAATCTGGACATTTTATATGCAGTTACTCAAAAGTGTTGGAATACATTGCAAACAGGAAGTGTGCACAGAGCCCAGACAATAAAATTATCATGGCTAACAGAAATGCTATTTCTAGGATAGGGCAGACCTTGAAGGAAAAGGTTGATAGCTACTTTCTGTTGTTACAAATGCACTCTGTTAGTTTTGTAGAGGCTGCACCAGTTGTAGCACACAGTCTAGGAGCTCCTGTACTAGTTACAATGGTAGAGGTTGATGAAGAAGAAGAGGAGGAGGTGGAGAACCTTACAGAGCTTGAAAGGCTTGAAGTAATGCTTAGAGAAGCCTGTAAGAAAGTTGTGGAACAATCAAAAGCAAAGGATGTGAAGGGGAAGGGAAAGTAAGGGTGTGATTACAAAGTAGCAAAACCTGCAGATATCAGACCAGTGCCAGCAAGTATGTAGTGAGACACAATTGGGACGAAGGAGAACCTGTACTGCTACATTGCACCAATTAAGGACCTGGAAATAGCTGGAAGAGTTTTAGATTGTAGCTTGGACTAGGAAGTGTGTATTACACAGTGGGAGTTGCTTGCATTGTCTCCAGAGCTTTGGAAGAAGACTTGCAAATTAGTAACATTGAGGTGCTGAACGGATGGAAACACTATGTTCTACAGTGGAGAACTGCCCATTGTAGGATCAAACAATAGTGTGCTGTAGCAGTATCATAACATGACAGTAGAAGTTAACCATTTGCTTCTACTCTGTATGCTCAAGACAATAGTAGACAGAAAAATTGAGGTAGATTGTGTGCTGGACCAGGGATTAAGTGTAAACATAGTTTGAGCTGATGTATGGGAAGCATTAAAGATTCTGTTGGATTGTAATATGACTGTTATGCTTGAAACAGTAGACACTGGTTAGGGATTGACTGTAGGACAGATTCTGAGGTTGTGACTCTCTATGGGAATGCTTCACATAGATATCATAGCACAAGTTGTGCAGAAAGCTCTGTTCAGAATCTTGCTAGGTAGACTGTTCTTTATGACTACAGAATGTGAAACTAAAGATTTTGTGAATGGGGAGCAGCACATAATGCTTTAGGACCTGAATAATCTGTTGAGGAGGTGGTCTCTGTCCACCAGAGTGAGGGCACCATGATATGAGCTAGAGACAGATTTTTGAGAAGTATCAAGGAACCAGAAACACTACAATTCCAGGGAGATGTGTATATGGTAAGCAAATTAGGAACAAACAAGTGGAAGAGTAATAGTAAGGTGATGATTCTATATGGAGGAAGAGATGAAGGAAATAGAGTAAATGTGAGAAAGGATTGTAGTTAGGGATCACAAGTCACAGAATCATGGATGATAAAGGTAGTGGAGTCATAGAAGTCAGTAATTCTCAATACACTGGATGACAAACTCGACACAGTTTTGTGGGCTTACAAGAAAGTTGTGAATAAGGTGTGCCCTGTACCTAGAGTGCTTCTAGAGGAGTTCTGCATAGTCAGACGACAGCACCCCAATCCTCTAGCTGGAATGCCTATATTGCTGACAATACCACAGCCCTTTGTGTCTACCAGCCAACTTACAGAAGAGCAGATGCAAGCAATTAGAGAATTGCAATCAGGATTCCTATGGCTGGAAGAATGGAAACTTGTAGAAAACCTATTAATGCTACAGTCAGAAGCATTTGTGTGGACAGAAGAGGAGTGAGGAACATTGGACCCTACATACTTTGATCCTATTCGAATTCCGACTATAGAGCATGTACCATGGGTAGAGAAAAGTATTCTGATTGTACACAGAATTGAGAAGAGGGTGATTGAGTTGTTGAAGGAGAAGTTGTGTAATGGAGCAATAGAACTGTCAAATTCCTTCTATCAATTGTGATGGTTTTGCATTACAAAGAAAGACAGAGTATCCTTGCAATTTATTATTGATTTACAGAGGTTAAACACAGTTACAATAAAGGATGCAGCTGTTCTGCCAAACATGGAACTAATTGTAGAAAGCTGCAGAGGTTGTGTATGCTATACACAACTTGATTTGCATATTACATTTGATCAGAGGAGTTTGGATAAGTAGTCTAGAGATCTGACAATGTTCCAGACACTTCTAGGGATGTTTTGCTTGACAGTATTGCTAATGGGTTACACTAACTCAGTACAGATTCTGTATAATGACTTAGTGTTTATTCTTTGTGACAAGATTCTGGATGTTACAAACTCATATGCAGACAATGTTCTGGTAATTGGACCCTACTCAAGATATGAGAAAGCAGACAGAACAGAGGAAACGCTTTCTGAGAACAAGGGAGTACAGAAGTTTGTTTACAAGCATCTGATGGATGTAAACTAGATTTTGTAGAGAGTGAAAGCTGTAGGAGGGACGTTTTCTAGAAAGAAGATGACACTTTACAACGAATCCATAATATTTGTTGAGCATAAGCTGACGTATTTGGGGAGAGAGGCTGAAGAATCACAAATACAGAAGGTTAGGGATTGGCTGCCTTACAAGAGTGTTATGGAAGTACAGGGATTCCTTGGAACAGTAGGAGTGCTTCATGTTTTTATTTGGAATTATGCAAAGTTAGTGTGACCACTCAATTGACTCACACAAAAGAACTTGATATTCAATTAGAATGACAAAGCACAGAAATCTATGGACACACTCAAGGAAGCAGTTTTACATTGCCCTACACTAACACTAATTGACTACAAGTCAGAGTATCTAGTAGTCTTAGCAGTAGATTTGTCTATCATTAGAGTAGGATAGTATATCAGTCAGGAGCACCCAGATTACAAACAGAGAATAAATCGATTTGGGTTGATTAACTGGAACACAATGTAAGTGCAATATTTGTAAGCAAAAATAGAGCTGTTCAGACTTTATCACACACTTCATGCATCACACATATATCTCATAAGTGTTAAGAAATTAATTGTAGAAATGGACACTTCATACATAAAGGGAATGATTAATAAGCCTGACCTATAGCCTAATGCTATGATCAATTGCTAGATAGCCAGTATTTTGCTATTTGATTTTGAGTTCTGCCACATTCCTACATCAGACTTCAAGTGTACAGACGGATTATTATAATACTGAGTAGTACCTGAAGACCCCCCAGACAACAACACCTATGAAGACTGGATTGACAAGTCATACAGATTTTACATAGTAGAAATAGAATCTACACAACACAGACATCAGCTAGAAACTTGTAGGTCTACAGAACACAAAGCTTTGTTAGTTGAGTGTGTAGAAACACAGTCTCAGGTTTCAGATGTGATGCATTGGGAGACACACAACAACATTATTGATGAATCATTTCAAGTAAACAAGGATGCACTACAGGCAACACATTCTAGCAGACTGTAACATAGATTATTCCCAGAAGTTGTTATTCCAAAACAGAACTAGAATTGGATACGTTAAGATAAACCAGAATGACCCAATCCAGAATGTGGAAGAGTGGAAGGTGTAGTAGACGAAGGAGTACATGAGTAGGAACCTGGAGGAGAGTCTTACAGAGTTGTAGGAACCAAGGAGGTAGAGGGAGTGGATGACAAAGTAGAGGGTGACAATCTAGAGCCAATAGGGGTTGTACACAGTATCCACAGTAACAAGGCTGAGGGTTTGGACACAACAGTAGAACGATTTCTGTAATCACTAACTGCTGAAAGGTAAGAAGTAAGACTGAAGGCTGTGAAAGAGTATCTTGGCTTGCTCTACAAACCAAGCAGAATTGTAGATGCTGATTTTCTGACATTTATACAATACACAGTACAGTTCTTTGTACAGAACAACAAGATCTAGTGTCAAGGTCCTAAAGGAAAGCATTGGATTGTGCCAGATAAGGACAGGAGATGGGAGTTGGTTAGGATAGCACACAAAGACTTAGGACACAAGGGAATCTTTGTAGTACAAGCCTGTTTACTGGATTGGTTCTAGTAGCCATCTCTTGCAGAAGACGTTAAGTACTTCATTAGGACTTGTCATGCATGTCAGGCTCAGCAGATGTAACAAGTACTGATTCCACCAAGTATTCCAGAGATTGCACTGCTTTTCCAAAAGATCCACATAGATACAAAGGTTATGCCAAAAGCAGGAAGATTCTAATATATTGTGTACACACACTGTTTGTTATCAGAGTATCTGGAGTTTTGCATGCTTTGTGTAGAGAATAGAAGGACAATAGGACAGTTCATCTTTGAAGAACTTCTATGCTGATACAGGGCATGTCCCAAGCTTGTAACAGACAACAGAATGCCTTACATCACAGTGCTAGACTATTTGTAAGAACAGTACCACATCAATCATATTTGGATTTCTGTGTATAACTCCTGTACAAACAGAATTATTGAGCAGAAACACTTGAACGTATAGGAAGCAATTGTAAAGACAGTAGGAGACAATATTGGACATTGGTATAAGTACACACATTCTGTGTTCTGGGCAGAGTAGATTACAATTTAGAAAGCGACTGGATATTCTCCTTATTACCTTGTTCATGGAGTAGAGCCAATATTACTGTTTAACCTGAATGAGGCAATGTATTTGGTTCCACCCAAAGGATCACTACTAACAACAGAGGAACTGGTAGTAATACGAGCACAACAATTGTAGAAGAGACTAGACAACCTTACACAAATGATGGAATGTGTTTGGAACACCTATGAAAGATACACAAAGCATTTCACAGAAGTCAATTGTAATCAGATCAAGGACTACAACTTTGCTCCAGGTGCACTAGTGTTAATCTACAATTCAAAAGTGAGCAATGACTTAGAACAAAAGATGAAACTACAATACTTTGGACTGTTTGTAGTAGTGTAAAGAATGAAAGGAAACACTTATGTCATAGCAGAATTGGACAGAGTAGTGGTCAAGTTACATATCACAGTATTTTGCCTAATTCTGTATTTTCTGTATTCACATTTAACAGTTCCTATCTTGCATCTCATTAAGGCTGCAGAACTAATGCTGGAAGATGCAGAACCACACAGGACTAGTTGCAAGGATACAGATAATCTAGACAACTGTGCTTCAGATGCTACACTTGAAGTAGAACCAAGCACAGAAGTCACAGACTCCTGATTCGAGAATGTACAATTTTTCAATATACCCTCCCAGTCTTGTACTGGAAACTAAAATATAGGGATTGATTCCCTACCAGCAACACCTAACAGTTGTGTAAATCTGTAAATACTGTGTTCTACTGTAGTTCCCTATGCTTTGTTACATTTTATATTCACATACTTTTGATCTTCTGTTACATTCCTTCTCATTTACAATAAATTGCAAAAAGCCCATACAACATTCTATAAGCATATAAACCTTTATACAAATTATGATTCTTTTCCACCTATTCCCATCCTATTCTACTAGTTCTATACATAAATCATAAAAATATCCATCCATCTATTCCATTCCTCTTAACTCTCTATTTTATCTATTTTCCTATCCATTCCATCCATTTCTGTTCCATTCTGTTTATTCCTTACGTTTCTGGTTTTTTTTCATAAAAACAAAACTGGACTTTTATTTCTCTACTTTCTACCCTGTTCTATTTCCTACTCTAACTCTTCCACCCTACTATCTACAGAGGCTTCTGCTGCCATGGTTAAGAAGTTGATACCCTACCTTAGAGCCATGATCTTTGCATCAAACTCATTCTTCATTGTCATCAGCTGCAACTCTAGGTTGTTCAGGACCGGTATTACCGGATGACCAGTACTTTCAACTCGCATTTCTTCGATTTTTGATAGGGGGTGGCATAAGTATAGCCGAGGGGAGGGGGAGGCTCCAGATAGGGACTGCAGTGGAAACCGTCACCAAAAACCGCAATCCGCAACCGCGGATAGGTTATCCGCGGTTGAAATTCTCACGGTAACCGCAGTAACCGCGGTTACACTGCCAACGTTCGACTCCATACACTACTTTTTTTGTTTTTCGTTTTTTCCTCTTTGTTTTTCAACACAAAACACTATTTTTTTTACAAGAAGCAAATATTTGTATTGAATACAAACTATGGACAGGGTATATACAGAAAATGTACATGAAATATTAAGAGTACAGCTCTGTTACTCTAGCTTCAGAGTATGAACTTTGAAGGCATACACTCAATGTAGTATGTTACAACTGAAGGCATTCCACTGATCAATGTCTCATATAACCCTAACACCCCTGCCAGAGCCATAATATCTTCAACCATTACTTATGTAGAGAGTGCATTTTGTTAATGGTTCTGTAAAAACAAACAAGCAGACAGCTGTCACATGACTCACATCTCGTCAGACAAGGACATGTTGTAAGATGGGAAAAATATTGAATTTAAGGAGTGTAGGGTATAGTTCTGAGACATAGTAGAATTTTTTTGTCTTTTTTTAGTTAATGAATGCTAATACTTGGAAGTTATGAATGTCTACAGTAGATGTATTTGATTTCTATATACATCTGACGGATGTGCAAAAACCGCGGATACCGTGAGAAAGTTATCCGCGGATGTGGTATCCGTGGGAATTTGTCAACCGCGGTACGACACCGCGGATAGCCTTATCCGCTGCAGTCCCTAGCTCCAGACGGGCTTTGTTCTCCTAGCGGGAAGAACGTGAGCGTCTCTTTGTTTGCTGCTGAGTAACTCCAATTAGCCGTAATTTATCGAACCTTTTACCATAGCAGTACAAGGAAGCTCGAGAAGCCTGAGTCGAAGTTCTGCCCTGCGTCTACAACCGGTTCGCTCGGTCGATCAGAATGAGCCCTTTAAAACAAGCCTGAAGTTAAATTAAAATACACTCCTCAAGCCGATCCCTGGTAAGATCCGAAGTCTTCAAAACAAGGTCATTTATAGGTTACGTGAGCGCGGGAAGTGTCGTACCAAGGGTAAACCAGCCGATCAGACGCTTCCATAACCCGACAGCGATGGCGAAGGCAAGTCCGCAAGACACCCCAGTTCTAGAACGACTGCTGCTTATTGTTAAACGCTAAAGCAGGGTATTAGCCTGTTTACTATTTAAGAACGACGGAGATCCTAAAAGAAAGGCATCAGAGGAGAGAAGAAAGGGCAGTGCATAGTACAACCCCCTATCTTCTTCGGTCAAGGAGACAAACACCGAATGAATACTAGAACATTGCAGCCGATGGTGAGATATTGAAATCGAGAAGACGAATCCTTGCACCAATATCGGCGATTTGCTGAACGGTAGGAAGAGCGAAGAAGTAGAGTCAGCCTACATGACAAGTGTAAGTACAGTAGGACTGCTGCAAAAATAGCGTATTAGTATTCGCGGAGCCACTACAGCTTTGCCTGAATGGGAAATTATATTACACCATTCGTCCTGATTTATCTCCAATCCTTGTGGGTGGTTCATGTTGGGAGATGAGACTGGAAAAGACATTGGCCGTCACGCTAGATGATTATGTAAATATTATAACTCATAATTGGTATATATGCTACAAATGGCTTTTCCCTGCCAATGTAGTATTACCACGATAACCATATGCGAATTGAAATTCATCTGTCGTACTAAATATCTTTTGGTGGTTTTGGCTCGAGATGAGGTGTAGCTTGTCATGGTGGCATGGCCTCGACGAAGGCAATGCGCTCGGCTCTATCTGGCAGTATCTGCAGAATGAAGTAAAGACTCTAAAGGTATGAGAGCACTAGTTTTTGCCACATTCTATCGATTCGGTTGGAACGGGAAAAGTATCCTACGGCTACGGAACAACTTCCTGCTGTATTTCATCTTGCTGTGCTCAGATAAACGTGTGTTCGGACCGCTCCGACCCTTGCTTCAGTATCTGCAGAGCAACAAAATATGTAAGCTATTGAAGAGTTCGGCTTGAACAAAATAACTTCCTAATTTCGCATAACGACGATTTGAGGAAATAGCTAGATTGTTACCGATACTAGATAAGGCTACTTTATTTCCAAGAAATGCTGTGTCTAGACTTTTGTCAAATTGTAAGGAATCCAGAATGTGACTTTTGAAGTACATTCAACCCAGTTGCATCGTTTCTGCATCTGAACCCTGAGTCCCACAGCTCTTTTTAGGTTAGCTCCAACTGGCCACTCACAAATTGACTTGAATTTCACTAAGTCAAAATAAAGTCATTTCCCTAAGAAAATATATATTCCCCTCCCCCAAGCCTAACTAACACCCAACTCAACACCTAAACTTAACAACCTAAACTGAACCTAAACCTAATTAGGGAGGCTCTGCCCCCCCAAACCCTCCTCCTAACTTCTTGGTCTGTAAACCAGCATACAAGTATTATGTAAGTGGCCAGTCAGGGTTGTCCTAAAAAGAGCTGTAAGACTCAGGGTTTGAATATAGAAAGTTAAGACTGTATTCAACCCTACTCATAATATAACATTAATGTTTATGTCTTTTCCCAGATTTATTCATACTGTATTTTCTCAGGGTTGCTCCTGAATGGCCTGTCATAAGGTAAGGACTTAAAACAATAGTAGAGTATGGGCAAGTTCAAGTTCAAGCATATCTTTGACTCTTTAACCTTTAAGGAGTTCTTTCTAAATACTAAACTGTAATACAAAAATAACATACTTAGAAAGGTAGTTTCTCTTAATAGTAGGTTGTTAAAGTATGGTGAATAAATCTCATACTGTTCCAGGTCCAGGTACAGTAATTCTAGATTCCTACTATAGAGAAAGAAACATCCTTTTCTCTTTGAAAGTACAAGATAGTTCCTTTTGTCTTGTTTTCCTACTCTCAGACACAACTGCTTAAAGGTCTTTAAACTACTCTACACTATACAGTACTTACTCAGGCTCTTCTGAATGTTTAGTGTATTTACCTCTGCCCTAACTGTAAGAACACAACTTATGATTGAATTTGCTTCACTTATACTAAGTCTTGAAATACACATTAGGATTAAAGTCCTGTTTCTCTAGAGTCAGAAAGGGAACAAGTCTACTAATACTAACAGTTAATTGAAATTACACATATATAGTACTCTGTACTATAGTATAATTTACAGATACACTTACAGTGTATACACTTACACACTGTATTATAAGAGAAAATTTTAGCTGAAAATACAAGTGTATATTTACACACATATGTGTATACTATAAGTAAAAAAATTCCATATATGTGTTAGTAACAGTATAGAGGGGACCTGAAGGCTTAGTAAGGGGACCTAGGTTACAACTATCCTACACAACAGAAATACAGAATGTAAGTACTAGAACATAGTCAGAACTTGTAGAATAGGTGGAGAGAGAGAGTGAGACAAGAGTAGGGTATATAGAGTAAGCCTAAGAGTACAGAACTATCTAGAGTAGACAAGATCAAGACTACAGGACTAGTCTGATCTTGTACACCTATATATACTAAACTATACAAGAGTACTCAGAGAGTATGAGTTACTAAGAATGATAAGCTACAAAGAATGAAAGAAAGGAAGGTCAAAGATAAAGGT
Source organism: Fomitiporia mediterranea MF3/22 (assembly GCF_000271605.1). Taxonomy (NCBI): domain Eukaryota; kingdom Fungi; phylum Basidiomycota; class Agaricomycetes; order Hymenochaetales; family Hymenochaetaceae; genus Fomitiporia; species Fomitiporia mediterranea. The sequence goes on from NW_006760386.1 coordinate 7,002,887, forward strand.
ACAAAGAATGAAGGGATAGACAAAGGGTAAGAGACTATAGAATGAACAAAGAATGAAGGGGTGGTCAAAGGAATGGAATAATAAAGTAAGGAAGGGTAGTAGTAAGAGTCAGTACACATATAGTTTATAGATAGTACTTCTGAGAGACAAAAGTCCTGAGTTCTAGTACAGAAGAGTGTAGAACTCTTAGAACTAAAGGTACAAGAGTAGAGAATTGTAACATTACCCTCCCCTCTAAAACCAATTGTTCTGATTAGTAAACATAGGGCTCAGTCAGTAGTTCAGACATAGGTCAGAACAGTAGGGCTTGGAAATCTGTAAAGCTAAGTTTGTACAGAGTACTAGAATGAAACTGATAGAAATCTCAGATTGTCTTAAGAGTATGGGCAAGGTTCTCAGCAGGTTCCCAAGTGTGTTCTTCAACTAAGTATCCCTTCTAGTAGATAAGGAACTTGAGCTTTCTACACACTAGCTTAGTATCTACTACATACTCTACTTTGTATTCTGGTTCAGAACTAATAAGTTCTGGTAGAGGTAGTAGGAGTCTTTGTTACAAAGGAAAACCTGGATTATAGTACTGAGACAGTAGAACCTTGTTAAACACTGAGTGTATTGAAACTCCTGTGAAGTGTCTAAGAGAAGATCACAGGTGATTTGTTAAGTTCGAGGGGGAGCTAAACCATGAGTCTTAGGAGACTAGAGTGGTTCTGAACAGGTGCAAGTTCTTCTAGTGTAGTTGCAACCTTAGAAGAGTGATGTGAATAACAGAAAGTACACTTTGCAAAGTGCACAACAAACAATCTGATACAGAAAATGACAAAGACTAAAACTATGCCTCACACTAGAGGACTTCGAGACAAGAGACAAGAGTTAAATCAATGGGTGAACTATCTGAATTCCCCCTGTATCTAGTACATGAGTAGCTGTATTTATAGTTTTCCGAGTTCCAGAAAAGCATAGTACTAACAGGGAAGTGTCATGACTGAACAAAAGAAAAATAACGAAATATACAAGAACAAATAAGAGAACCTTTTGCCAGAGGTTGGAAGAAAATAGGGTGAAAATGCATGAGGAAAATTTAAGTGGTCTGCATTCTAGCCACAGGAAATGTTATGCAAAAGGGAAAAGCAAGATTTTCATTGAAAGAAATAGAAGGTTCTCATGTTATTATCATCTGATTGGTACAGACAAAGTGTGGAGAGTTCTGAGATTTCCAGCAGTCTCCTGAGATCAACACTTTGATTGCCCTGATGTCCTATCTGATTGGAAGATTGCAGTACTTTAATCTGGGCAATAATAATGTAATGGTTTGCTGAGCCACTCACTATGACACAACTTGTGTTCTGAGCCTGTGATAAGCACATGATCTGTACATCCCATGGAGAAAACAATGTGTGTAAGCTAATTCTAAAACTACACACTCTTGTGGTTCTGTTTGCAAATGCTTGTAATGTGGAATAGTTGGGTGTTCTTAGAGTAGGCTTCTATGAGTCATGTGGGTGTTTGGAATTGATTGCTGTGATTGTCTGTATGTAATGTACAGTTCTTAGTGTGATGCTGATTGTTTCATCTCCCAGTGTGTCTGCTTGTGACTGTCTACAGTCACATGGTTGATTTAATGATTGGCAGGCTGAATGTAAGTTCTGTGTGTGTGTGAACATTGTTGCTTATTCTTCCTGCTTCCTTCCATCACTCTTGCTATGTCATTGTTGCTCCCTAGCAAATCCAACAGTAAGTGTTACACCCTTTTCCACTCTTTTTATACTGATTTTGTGATTTTCCTCAGAAATTGTGTGTGTAACAATGTAGTAGCCAGCAAGGGAATGGATGTGGATGACAAGCTAGTCAAACGTACACTCAGTGAGTACCTCTGTGAAGCACATTGTCTCTGACTCATATGCTAATGTACTCTACAGGTTCCAACACAGAAAACAAACCAGAGGACAAGGTTGTAAAGGAGGAAACCAATGGATTGACCACAGATCCCAAGTCTGAAGACAAAGAGAGCTTAGATGATGATGCTCACAATGACAACGATTCAGAGGGCAAGGAGGTTTTGTCTGTGCCAGTGGAGGGTCAATCTGACAGTAAGTCTCCTATTTCCTGATTTCCAATCTGTCTACTGACACAGAACATCTTGTAGATTGTAAGGCAACAGTAGAGGAGCTTACAAAAGCAAAGGAGGATGAAGCTACTACTAGGGCTAAAGCAAAGGCAGAGGCTGAGAAAGCAATGTAGGCTAAGGTTAAGGAAGAGGCTTGGGCCAAGGTAAAGAAGGAGAAGGAGAGGGGAAAGGAGAAGGAGAAGGAGAAGGAGAAGGAGAAGGAGAGGGAGAAGGAGAAAGAGAAGGAGAAGGCTACAGCCTTAGCACAGTCAGCAACAAAGTAGAAGGATAGGAAGGAAAAGGAGGGGTCCAAAGGTATGTGTGTAAGTATGGCTAACAAATTGTGCACAATAACTAACTGTTTACACAGGTTCCAATACTGTTGCAAATGTAGAAAGGTCAAAGGTAGTAGTAGAAAAGGGGAACAAGCCAGGTATGAATTAAACGTATGGCTAACAAATTGTGTACTGCTGATGTTGTCTTTACCTAGTTCCTAAAGAAGTTGTGAAACTGGAAAAGAAAAAGCTGGTTGTGGAGAAAGAGAAGGTCAATGCAAGAAGGGATAGGAAGGAGAAACGAGTCATAGTCAGTAAGTACAAGTATGGCTAATGAATTGTGCCAAGCTAATACAATGTTTCTCCTAGTTCCTCAAGCAGTTACAAAGCCAGAAAAGAAGAAAGAGGACAAAAGCAAGGAAAAAGGTAATGTGGATGAGGGGTAGTTGATTTTCTGAGTATACTGACTCCATTTTGTTGTCTAGAGCCAGTACCAGTGCTCCTAAGCAAGAAGCACACTATTGTAGAGGTGGAGATTCTAGTCTCTAGCAAGGAAACACACATGAAAAACCAGAAGGTTGTGATAGAGTCTTCAAGCAAGGAGGACAAGGATATCCCTCTAGATTGGGCAGAGAGAATGGTCTTCCACACGCCTGAGTGTGTAAAGTGTACAGAGAGGCACAAGGGTCCTCAGGGATCCACTTGCCAGACTGTGATGGATTGACTGTACTACAGTAATCCAAGTAAGTCTGTTTCAATCTTATTTTTGACTGTGTCAATGGTGATCATTTGCATAGAAAACCAGTGCACAGTGTACATATTCTACCACTCTAGATGTAGCCTGAAGGGAATCTGGTATAAGACTAGGGGGCAAACTACAGAATTACACAGTACAACTCAGAACCTGTGTTCTGTCATCCCTCTGATCATACATAGTGAAGCTAGAACAGTCTGCAACCTCCACTCACAGATGACTAAGGAGCCGCGACTTCTTTCCCAGACACGCTTCCCTTGGCTGTCCATATGTCTTCACTCGAACTAAATGGACTTCCACGAAGCGCATCCCACGGTCCGATCAGGCAAAGAGATTACTAAGGAAACTGTTGCTGTGGATTCTTGTATGCATTTCGGCATTTCGAGGGAAGACGGCCGCATCGTGCTTCACAGAGGGTTGCCCTGGTAGAAGGTAAAGCTCATTTTTCGCTGCACGAGACTGTTCACTAATATTTTCCAAGCAGGCTCAAATGTGTTGCCTGCGTTTCTGCCTTGCGATGGCAGCTTTTCCGGCCCGGAAAAATGCATTCGACGAACCGAATGGAACAAATGTATTGGTACTAATATCAAGGAAACCCCTTTCCCAGTTCCGGGCTTACCATCAATGCAACGAGAATTCTTCCGATGGATTAGACTTATGAATACAAACTACTCATGTTTCCTCGGAGACAATGACATTTATAGCGCAGCGCAATCTGGTCTAAATTCTTTGTACTACGGGCGGGTTAGGCTTCTGCTCCAGAACATATAGGAGCAATCATAGATTTTCATTCAAACAAGCTCGGGCTTGTGAAAATACGCCTCTTCACGGTCCGGTGGAAAGGAGACACTACTGTATTGCTAGGGATGTCGACAAGTTCTCACTTCGAATCTTCACGGCTTTAGATCGTCAAGATCTATACGGAAGCATTTCCGGGGGATCCGCCCAGTAGGCAGAATTTACTCACATCCTCGTGTGAAACAGTTGTGCTTGAAACCGTGCATGATTTACTCCTTTGCGAGACAAGCACTTGACCACAGGAGACCATTCTCGGGCATTTACTAAAAGGTATCATTGTCCGTTCTTGTTGGTAAAAGTAGCGGTTTCCTCGTGGAGCGCGGACCTCAACCCGACTAGTCGGAGACACTGGCACGAAGTTCGCCAAAACGTTACTTTGAGCGTCTTGGCGACTAATTCGTGTACTCTTATCAAGCTAGACCAGTTTACTCACGTATCTGTACAATTTGAAAATAATTAATAACACTACCAGCTAATTACGGTGTCATTTCCGCTTCTCCTGTACGGGAGTGGTTACGGGTTGTGAGAACGGACATACGCGATCACTCCAGCAACCTACGAACTCGAAACACTCTCCCGAGGTTCCACAGTGTTGGCAAGGAAACACAACGCGTAAGAGGTGTAAGTAAGTCAGGACGCAATTATACTTGGACTTTCCTCAAGATAATATTGTGAAGCTAAGTTTGGCAGTGACCACAACTTGCCAGTACCACAAATGCTGTAGGACCTCAGATGTGGTAGAGTATGGGGCGATTTCTTACAAAAGAAAGTTCATCTCAAATCAGCTGCATATGACAAATTCATTGGCTCAGGTGGTACCGAGCCGATTTGAGCCTACGCATATATGTTCAAGTCAGGCAAGCTAAATTTCTTTTTTTATCTTAGACGAATTGCTCTCAACTTTTGCAATTTTTAGTGTTATTAGGACGTATTATTGTACAGATTTTTCATACCGTTTCAACCAATAACCTATCCAAATTATGCATATGTGACTGTTATTTCAATAGTAATGAGTCTGGAACATTGGGAAAGCCGGTATGTGAATCTATAGCTTAAGTGTGTTTATAGATATCGACCGAGTGTGACGAGCGTCAGTGCAAGAGATAGATGTTCTAGTTGGTATATGCCACATTGCTCCTTATAAACAAGACCTCTGCGCGACTTGCCTTTTAGTACACCTCTTTCCCAGTTGGGTGTTCGTATACAGTCTTGGTCTATCTCGACTGAGCTCTCTTGTAACAGTCAGAAGTCAAAATCCTAAGCTAGTACTAATATTTTTGCCACAGTTGCAAGGTTGCAACAGATCAAATATGTACGGTTATTACTGTTTCGCCTTTGCGGATCATTTTGATACACACAGCGCTATATCCAAATAAATATGAAATCAGAGATCCACTGTCCATGTCTTTCCAAACTCAGCGTGCACTGTCGATTGGCAATAATGCTCTCTAGCCTTGTTTTCGAAGTAGCTTGAACTCAGCGGACTTATCCCCGTTCCGGCGCTGGATATAATAACCTCGATTCCGATGGTGTGTTAGTGCTTGACATAAACGGTGTAATTACAATCCACCTCTTTGCGGCCAGAGCGGAATGAACAAGTGGGGGTGGCGGGGTGCACAGGAACAGAGGTGTCGGTGCGTTGATTACGCAGTCAATGGTGTGCTGGCATCCTGGAACCGGTCTTTCTCAAGAAGAGGCGCCTGAGGAAGATAATGACACAAAGAAGCTCAGAAAACGTTCTCCACTGCCGTAGCTTTTTCATGTCTTTCTTTAGGGTAAGATGCTTTGTACATGGACCTGGACTACCGCTCCAGCCTGGGTGTGGGCCTAGCCAAGTATGAAGTCGCCCGGTCCGTCCGAACGGCTTACCATTCAGAACGCTGAAGGTATTTGTGTGTATTGTATGACGAACTGTTCCTAGGAGGTGATGTCAATAGACTTGGGGAAAGACATAGACGTCATGTACGAGATCTTATTGAGCTTCGGAAGTCGTTCTTGTAATTCGACGCATTTAGAGAAGACATAGACGCAGCGCTCCTTAGAAATAAAACTTCTTTCTTTCGTATTAGAAACGATTTGGCTATTACCTTAGGGCCTCATTTCCCAGATTAGGATTAGTTTTTTTCCAGCTCGTACTCTCGATCAGCTGGTGCAGTCGCCCGTGAGTTGCGGAAGTCGGGATTGGAGCGGGCGGAGCTTATGTTCATCCGAACGAAGCAAAAGAACGATATAGCGAGAGATGACTCAGTAGAATACATGCTCCACACCCGTTCAGCCCATAGAAATTAGATCACAAGCAAGTGCCGGGCGGGGCTTTCACGACATCTGAAGTGGTTACCTCATTCCGCGAACAGTGGCCGATTCGGACGACACTTCCGGCACCTAGCGAAGGGTCCGATTGTAATGCATTTGCATAGAAGGTATCTAGGCCAATGAAGCCTCACTAGTTTTCGAACCGAACCCCAGTTGAGAGATCAGGGATGTACATTGTAGACAGACAAACTTCACAGCAGTTGAACTCTGTCATTCGGAATGCCGAATATGGTTACCTATTTACGTAATTGTTACTCTCTCACCGTCCGCTTGCGGACCTGCTCACCGCTGACCTTGAAGTTGTGCGTCTCTTCCGGGCTATTCTGTCAATGTGAACCCGATCTAAATCGGACACAAATTTCCGGGGCAATGCGCTATACCTTCGAACGATTAGTGCCTTCAAGTAAAGCTGTACTGACCCCACCAATCCTAATACGCCATTTGTGGCAATTCTTGTAAAAGCCTAAAGGGTCTGACGCCACTTCCTTTACTTCCACTCACTCACTTATCGCCGATACTAGTGCGGGATGTCCTCGGCTGCGATGTCTCCGTATTCTTCCTCGCCTTTGCGTTCTCGAGCGCAGAAGAGAAGGTTGCACTGCCCTTTATTTTCCCCGTTAGGATCTTCGCTGTCCTTTACCTATGAACAAGCTAATATCCCGCTTTGGCTTCTTGACAATAAACAGCGAGCGACCTAGATCTGGGGTCGTCTTGCGAGATCTGCTTCCGTCGTCGGCGTCATATTATGGATTCGGCAGCTGGGCGGTTCCCCGTTGCTTCGACGCTACCGGTTGCCGTGCAACACACAAACGGCCATATTTAGAATATCTTGGGTCACGCCAGGGCGGGCTCAAACAGGAGAGTTCAATTTAACTTCAAGCTTTTTTTAGTGGGCTCATCCACGATCGTCTGGGCGATCCGGACGGCAATGTAGGCGAGAACTTTGATTCTTGAGAATCTCAGGCTTATTGAGCTTCCATGTACTGTTACAGTCAAGGGGGGCATAGATCGCGGCTTGCCGGAGCTATTCAGCAGGAAACTAAGACAGGCTTATATTCTTTCGACTAAAGGAACAAAGTCCGTTCAGGGTCAATCTTTTCTCTCAGCTATACTTATGCCACCCCTATCAAGGAAATGGGAGATCTGTAAACTGGAATATATGGTTATATGGCAGTGCTAGTATCGCGACTGTCTTCCCGGACACACTTTTCCTCGGCTATTCATATGTTCTCATGTGAATTAGGCAGAGTTCCTCGAAGCACAACCCACTAGCCGACCAAAGGAAGAATTTGTTAAGAAACCATTGCTGTGGATCCTTGTAATCGTCTGGACGTTTCGAGGGAAGACAGTTGTACCGTGCTTCACGGAGGGTTGCACTGCTAATACGTAAAGCTGGATTTTTGCTGCACCGTACTATTCGCAGATCTTTCCCAAACAGGCTCTAGTATGCATTCTTCAATCCTGACTTGCATCCCTGGCAGCTCTTCAGCAAATGCATTCGACGAACTGAATGGACAGAATGTATCAGTGTTAATTTCGAGGCAACCCCTTTCTCAGTTCCGAGCTTGCGCATCAGTGCAAAGGAAACTATTCCGATGGATCACACTCGTGAATACAGACTGCTCATGTTTTCATGGGAGGCAGTGGCACTTATAACACAGCACATCTGGGATCAGATTCTTGTACTGCAAAGGCATTTCGTGTCAGCTTTGGAACACATGGAAGCAATCATAGATCTCAAGCTTCATTCAGACTGGCTCGGGTGCGTGAAAGGTGTGTCTTCACCATCCGATGTTACGGAGAACAACTGAATGGCTGGGGATCCCAGCAGGATGCAATTCGGAATCTTCTCGGCCTTGGATAATTGAGATCTATCATCTATGCGGAAGTTTTTCCGGTGGGGTCATGCCAGTGAAACAAACTGCTTATGTCCACAAGTGAGACAATTTCGCTCAAAACCCTGCATGACTTGATTCCAATGTGAGAGAGCACTTGACCACAGGGGGGCATTTTAGGACGGATACCAAAAAAGGTAATTATCTGTTCCGATTGTAAACCTGGAGGCTCCTCATGATGCGTTGACCTTGCGCCGACTGAACAGAGACATTGAGATGATGTTTGCGGAGGTATCGATGTGTGGTCCTTGGCGATGGAATTCACGTATCAGCGACTGATATTGTCAAGCGAGGACCAGACGTTTGCAGCGCTGCACGATTTGAAACGGATCTCTTATGCTTCTGGATAATTATAGAGCCATATTTTCCCTCGTGCCTTTGTTACGGATTTTTAAGCGGGCGTACTCGATCACTCCCGCAAGCTCTGAATTCGAAACTCTCTCCCACCAAAGCGGCGGCGTAGATCCCGCGCTTCCACGAGTAAATTGAGGCGCAATAACACGCAAGTCTTCTCAGTGTTAATATCGCGAAACTAGGGTTGACGATAGCCGAGTCTGCCCGGTACCGCAAGTGCTGTAAGGGCTCAGATGCGACGGCAAATGCGGGTTGATTTCTCGTGATCTCAAGTTCCCTCGAACAGCTAATTCGCCTCTGGATTGATCAATGATCAACAATGGCTATGCAGTACGCATTGCTTAACATTAATTATTTATGATCAGCAATTCGGTGACTTAGGCGTACTCGGCAGTCTCGAAACTATGTACACGCGCGGTGGTCCGGCATTTGGACTTCTTCATCCAGAAAAAGAAATCTCTCGTAATTTGAATATCTGGCTATGCTAGCTGTTTCGTCAGCAATTAGCTCATAATACTATGTAAGCTGATATTAGAATTTGCAGCTCAAATTTGTTTATAAACATCAAACGAAAGGCAATAGGTGCTAGTGGAAGGAATAAAGATAGGCATCATTTCATTTCAGTGTAGGCGGTTTCCTGGTTAAGCGACGCCATTGCCGGCTTACCTCAGACTTGTTCCATCTCGACTGAGCTCATTCGTAACGGCAAGAATCCAAAATCCAAGCCCGCACTAGTATACCACAACTGTACTAATCGGAAAAAACCCCGACAGACGGCATACTGCTTTTGTCAGCTGCGAAATTAGCTCAGTTCAAACATATGCAGCAAGTTCGTTGCCTGTTCCTGTTTCGTCTTTGTGGATAAATTCGATATGTACAGCACTTTGTCGCGCTAATGAGATCAATATTAATGATTCACCACCCTGTACTGTGCTAAAATCAATGAGTGCAGTCGATTATACCTGTGTAACCTTGCAGTTTCACCAGCCACTTGATTACGTAATACTCTCCTATTTAAAGTCTTGTATTCTCCTTGTCTTGTCTTATAAATTCTATTCTGTTGACTGTTCTGTGTCTCAGTGTAGCATTGGCTTCACTTTTTTTTGAATGTCTCAACTTACTAGTTCTACAATTGTATAAAGGGACTATATTAGACTAGTGTCACTCAGTATACACTTAGTACTACTATAGTCAGCCAACTAGTTCTCCTGCCACTCAAGATCTCATACATCTGCCTTGTATCCTAGCACTCTCTCCTGACCTTCCTGTCTAGTTGTGTCCAGTCCAGTCCAGTCCAGTCCAGTCTAGTCCAGTCCAGTCCAGTCCAGTCCAGTCTAGTCCAGTCTAGTCCAGTCCAGTCCAGTCTAGTCTAGTCCAGTCCAGTCTAGTCTAGTCTAGTCTAGTCTAGTCTAGTCCAGTCCAGTCCAGTCCAGTCCTGTTGTGTCCTGCCAACCATGCCTCAAACTCTAGCAACCTTCTACAGCTTTAAGCCAAATACAGTCCTTATAGTTTTGAATGGTCAGATGTTAGCAAAACTACTCTCTGAATACACCTGTCATTGTCACACATTCTTCATTCATGTAAACATAGTAGAAGATGATTAAGTCAGGCTCATAATCTACAGTCTTAAGCTTATTAAAGTATACACATAGTATACTACTCAGTCTGACTAGATTGAAGTAATAACCTTTGAAGAGTTCATTACTAACTTACACAAATGTTGTCCTCAAGTGTAACTGGGAGATAAAGATACATAATAAAATTAAGAACATACATTAAGGTACTAACAATACTAATACATTCTACTTTAAGATTTCTAGTAAGAACAATCTCCTATCTAGTACCCTCTTTACTCTGTCCAACTAAGAAATTTGTTTCTTAATGAATGTATACTTTAAACCCAATCTTAAGCTCTTAATTAATAAAGTATCTATCTAGAATATTGTAGATTTCTCCTCATAACTTTAAGTAGTATGTGAAGCAGATTTATGTGTTCAGAATCAGAGAGAGCTTGTCTCTAATACTCTACACAACTACTATAACAACTATACACATTAGTTAGTACCTCTAACTCTTAGAGTTACTAGGGTTACTAACACTAATATCTAAGCTAGTTAGAGTCTGTAAACCCTTATAAAACTTGAGAAACTTATAATTATAAAGAAATTCATACTAGGTAGATGTGAGGGATTACTATATATAGTAGACCATACATAGAACCTCTTCACTAAAAGGGTACAATGTTAAGCTTAGCTTAACACTTAGTCTACACTATATATACTAATAAATGTTTGTGTTCTAATATTACTCTCCTCTCTAGAGTCATGTGTCCTCACATAACTAGTATATAGAGTTTGACTCTAAGGGTTACTATTTCTAACTTAACCTTGACAGTCTTTAAAGGTAGGGAGAGATATCCTAATATAGAGTCCTAACTCTAGTATTCTAAGCAACTAAGAAATTCACTCCCCCCCCCTTTTAGGAAGCTTATTCTTAGTCTAATACTTTTACTTACAGACAACCCTAATGTTAGTAACAGTATAGAGGGGACCTGAAGGCTTAGTAAGGGGACCCAGGCTATAACTATTCTACACAATAAAAATACAGAATGTAAGTACTAGAACATAGTCAGAACTTGTAGAACAGACATAGAGAGAGAGTGAGACAAGAGTAGAGTATATAGAGTGAGTCTAAGAGTATAGGACTATTTAGAGTAGACAAGATTAAGACTACAGGACTAGTCTGATCTTGTATACCTATATATACTAAACTATATAAGAGTACTTAGAGAGTATAAGTTACTAAGAATGATAAACTATAAAGAATGAAAGAAAGGAAGGTCAAAGATAAAGGTACAAAGAATAAAGGGATAGACAAAGGGTAAGAGACTATAGAATAAACAAAGAATGAAAGGGTAGTCAAAGGAACAGAATGATAAAGTAAGGAGGGGTAGTAGTAAGAGTTAGTACACATATAGTCTATAAATAGTACTTCTGAGAGACAGAAGTCCTAAGTTCTAGTACAGAAGGGTGCAGAACCCTTAGAACTAAAGGTACAAGAGTAGAGAACTGTAACATCACCCTCTCTCTAAAACCAATTGTCCTAATTAGTAAACATTAGACTTGGTTAGCAGTTTAAGTATAAGTCAGAACAGTAGAGCTTGGAAATCTGTAAGACTGAGTTTGTACAGAGTACTAGGATGAAGCTGATAGAAGTCTCAGATTACTTTAGGAGTATGAGTGAGGTTCTTAACAGGTTCTTAAGTACACTCTTTAACTAGGTACCCTTTCTAGTAAACAAGGAATTTGAGTTTTCTGTGTAACAGCTTAGTATCTACTATATACTCTACTTTATATTCTGGTTCAGAACTAATGAGTTCTGGTAGAGGTGGTAAGGGTCTTTATTATAAAGGAAAACTGGGATTGTAGTACTAAGACAACAGAACTTTGTTAAACACTAGGTGTATGTACTTCTATATTGCTAGAAGTTAGAGTTTGTAAACAGAGGTACTAACCTTCTTTTTAATAACAAAGGGTCTGAAGTACTTATTGTCCAACTTCTTCATTAAGTAATCTAAGGTCAGATTAGTAGCTTCTAGTATAACTTTGTTACTAGACTAGTAATCCTTAATTACAGATCTTTTCTAATCATAGTTCTACTTTATAACTTATACTACCTTCTCTAAAAGAGCTTGTGTGTCCTTCCTAGTCTTGTATATCTATTCTACAAAGTCTGTTACAGATTCAGAACTACTGTTCTAGTTTAGAACTGTCCCCTAGTACAGATGTCTTCTATAGTTAAGGAAGAACAGAGACTGTTCTGTTATAGAGTATTACTAGTTATTGTGTATGAATTCTGTTAGTACTAACCATTCAGACTAGTCTGACTACTGATGATTAATAAACATTTAGAGATAGAGCTTGATCTTCTGATTGACTTACTCAGTTTAACTATCAGTCTGTAAGTAATATATAGTAGAAGGATTTCCTTGAATTCTAAGAAGTATGTACAAGTTCTACATGAATTTCAACTCAAATTACAGTCTGTAATTGTGAATGAGCTTCTGAGAGAGTCTGTACAACTGGAAGACATGATTCTAATAAATGTGTACTATACTTTTAGAAGTGAGTTCTGTTCAGGTTAGAACTGTGTAGACTTACTTAGAGAATCAGTCAACAATCATACAAATAGTATTGTAACCTTAAGACTTAGGTAACTTACTAATCAGGTCTACTAAGACTTCCTCTCAAGAGTGATCCAGAATCTAATACAGATGTAAGAGAGTCTAAACCCTTGTCTAGTAGGCTTTAGTCTGTTAGTACATATTGTAACTAGTTATGTACTTTAGAATTTCCCTCTACATTCCTAGCTACTAGTAGTTCTGAGTAATAAGTTCCTACATTTTGTGTTAGCCCAAATGTTCTATAGTCAGATTGTTATAATAAGCTCAGACAATGTCCTCCTACAGTTTCTGATCCTTCAGAACATACAGTTAGCCTTCCTAGTAAACTTGTCCATCCTTATCCTCCTCCTAATTCTTAGCTTGCTTCTCTAACTACTTTACTACAACCTGGTCCTGTGTGTGTCTTAGAGCTTACTGTATGTAGGTAACAAAGTTAACATTCTTAGATTTGAGTCAGATCTCTTAGATTATCTTAGACACAAAATAGGAATTGTTTAAAAGAACAAGATTTTTGTTATTATTCTCTCCCCTTTTATAACTTACTTGTCTTGAGAGTAAATCAGCTTTTGTCATTTGTATTCTGAGTTTGTAGGTTAGTACAAAGTTGTAGTTCTACAGTTCTAACATTTAGTAGGTCTGACAGTAGTTGAGCTTCTAAAGTGTTTAGAAGTACTAGAGATTAAGGTAATTACTCTAAATCTCAAACTTCTATACAGTACTAAGGAGATATTAATACTACTCTGTT
>NW_006760386.1:7027631-7033228 GCF_000271605.1 Fomitiporia mediterranea MF3/22
CTGTACCCTAGAACTTACAACCAAAGTTCTAGACTGTCTTGTGTACACTCTAGAACTGACAACCAATGTTCTAGATCTTTCCTTAAGTCTTCTTTAATAGACTTAGTTTAGGAGACAATTATCCTTATTAACTTCTAGCCTTATCTTTATGCTTCTGTATTCAATCATAGAACTTACAACCAAAGTTCTAGATTGCCTCATGTATTCCTTATGTTGTCCTCATATAGTCCTCATATTTATAGCTTTATTACTTTCCTATCTATATAAGCAAAGTGTATAAAGGAGACTACTTTCCTATAGTCTCTCCTTAGAGCTCTCAGTTCTCTTTCCTTTACTAGTACTAGTCCTCCTCAAGTATAGAGCTTCAGAGTATTGGCTCTGGCTCTTTCCTAGCTTTAATAGTCCTTTGTCTTTGTACAAAGTATTCCTAGCTAACTATGTAGTAAGTATAATATTTTCCTTTTATCTCTTTAGGTTTTCTCCTAGTCTTTTCCTTTATACTTCTTACTCTAGACACTATACTCTTTCTAGATCCCCTCTCTATACAAGCATTCTAAATGACTTGTCTTTGGTTGAGGTTATCAAGTAATACTGTACTAGAGTATGTGTTTAACCTTAGAGAGATAAAGACCTTGTTCTCAGGTTTTGTTACCTTTTCCTAACTGACTTAGTACCTACTCCTTCCTGTCCCCTCTCTCTACTAATGGATTGATCACCTATTAGTAATGATTAGAGGTTAATAATGCTGAGCTAGAGTTCTTACTAAGTAGGACAACAAAGGTAGCCTAGTTGATCTGGCCAATCTTTAGACTTGTGACTAATAAGGTTTTGTATATAAACTACTTAGTCCCAAGTCTTGAGTTAAGCTTTTCCAAACTTAGTTACTGTATTTTACAATTCCTAACAGTCAGTAACAGTGTAGAGAGGACCTGAAGGCTTAACAAGAGGACCTAGGCTACAACTATCCTATACAACAGAAATACAGAATGTAAGTACTAGAATGTAGTCAGAACTTACAGAACAGACACAGAGAGAGAATGAGACAAGAGTAGAGTGTATAGAGTGAGTCTAAGTGTACAGGACTACTTAGAGTAGATAAGATTAAGACTATAGGACCAGTCTAATCTTGTATACCTATATATACTAAACTATTGTCACACTCACACAACACATACATTCTAATACATTCTGATTAGAAGGGCTCAGTTGTATCAAAGTTGTATCATCCTCATGTCAGCAATCCTTTGATTATGTCATCATTGCCCACACAATAGTCTTGGTTGCTCAACTCAGACTAGTTAGGTTCTAGACTCTAGTTCTGATTCACAAAGGTAAGACTCTAAGCTTTTGGATAGTTAGTCAATTAATACAAAGGGGACTCAGATCCAGAGTCCTGGATAGGTTGATACAAAGGGGACAGTAGTAGAGTTGTTCACAAAGGACTAGTAGCTATAAAGGACTAATAATTTCTATAAATACTCTCATATAATTCATACTTTCTAGTAATCAAGTTACTCTCTACTACAACTCTTAGTGTGTAGTTTGACAGTCTCCTTAGTAAACATTCCCTCTCACCTCATCTTGTCTCATATCACCTTGTTCTGAAGTGTAGCTTTGTTGTTCTACACTACTCTTGTCTTGTTAATTGTCACCTTTAGAACTTGTACATTCTGCTCAGATCTACCTATTCCTTCTCACTCTTGACCCCTCTCAGTGTCTGTACCTTACAGACTCAACTGACCTCTTCTACCTTAACCAGTACTTGAGATCAACATTTTGGAGCCTACTGTGAGAGGGGTTTCTCAAGGTGTCTCAAGTAGGCTGAGCAGCCAACAGGTGGTAGTACTACTGAGAGTGTACTAACTCAATCACAGAAGAATCAGATTCTAGACCTGAATTAGATTTGGTTGACTGTAACCTCTTACAACCTGTATCCTACACACTCAGTCCTGTTTCTAAAGGAGTTTCTGTACAACCTCTTAAGCAATCTGACTCAGCTTTACTATCCATGTTTCATAGTTTGTTCCCTAGTTTGTTTCTATCAACCTCTACACACAACTCTACTTGTTCTGCATCTCTCATTCTGTCTGTTCAAGAAGAGGACCACACAATCACTCTAGCATTTCCACTACTTTCAATTGTTCTGACAGTTCTGAGTATACAGAACAATCTAATAAATTCCCAGTCTTAACAGATGAGCTCACAGAATAATCTAAGCAGCTTGCCTACTACAGTCAGTACTCTGAGTAGCTAGCCAGCCACAACTAATGTTCTGAATGCTCTACTAGTTACAATCTGAGGACAGACCAGTCTACCCTTATACTAAACAAGCTGTAATACTCTCTGTTATAACAGAACCAATGTATAGAACCTACCTTAGTTCTTTGAAGAAGTAGAAATAATTAGAGATGAGTTCCAACTTTCTAATCAACAGCTTATCTAGAGAGTAAAATATTATACTAACCAATCTGATTCTGAGATCTAGGCCTTAATACCTGAAGCTGTAGACAGTGTCTCAGATTGGCAAGCTGCTCAAGTAGTAATTCTCAGATTATACCTGTCTCTTGACTATAATTGCTACTATGTGAAGAATGATCTCTGTATCCTAGTCTAACAATAGACTGTTACTAGAATCCAGAACTAAGAGGAGTTTGTAGAGTACTAGCACAAATTCCAGAAGATAGTAAGCTTCCTAGTCTCAAAGAAAGAAATCATGAAAGAAGATTGGAACAAAGTATTCCTTAACAGTATTACAGGTGCCTTCAAAGATCAGCTAACTCTCTGTTTGCTAGCTTACAACCCTAACTATAACAGTTGTATAGCTTATGTATATACTAAAGTTGTTAAGACTGCTAAGCTTATATAAGGAGGTATGGCTTTACAATGCTTAGGAAAGACAGTCAATGTGTTTAAAACAACAAGTTCTGGAAGTGTTCTAATAAAGAAAGAAGACACAAATATAGTTACTATCCTTAATTTGCTCTACTCATTCTAAAGCAAGTTAGACTTGTTTGAATGTAAGACCAGTTCCCTGTTTGTAGGAAACACAGGTACACAATCTGTACAATCTGTACAATCTGCTCAATCTGTAAAGCTGCCCTGTAACACAAACTACTCCTTCTACAGAGAAGACAGACACTTTATTCACTTGTGTTCAAAGGTTAATGAGTTCATTTGTAACAGAAAGTGTATCCAGAACACATCTGGAAAGGTTGTTCTCCCTAATAGATTGTTTGTTCTGTTAACAATCTAAGGCTAACTACTCATAAATTGTTTTGACCAGTATTATACAACCAACCCTAGAAAGTACACTCAAGTCTCCTAAGATGTATAGGACATACTACTACATATAGTGTCCCTTCTTGAAATTGCAAAACCAGTACTAGTATCCTAAACATTGTTTACTGTTCTAGCTACATATATTAAAGAAGTCTTAGAAGCAGAATACAAGGTTGAAAGACTCAAAGTCTTACTCAGAGAGACAAAGAAGAAAGTTGCTACTAGTAAGAAGCTCAAGTTCAACAGAGTAGAGGTTCTAAGGTGTAGAACAACAAGTGTTCCAAAGAAGAAGAACAAGGAACCTAAGCTGGAACCAAAGCCTACACTACCTGCTAAAGTAAGCCAGGCTCTAAAGTATAACAGATTGAAGCATACTAACAAGCCTACTACTAGACTACTACCAGAACCATATTAGTACTATAATCTCTCTCCCATCAAAGACTCTGTTATTGTCTAGCAGATAGTCTCTTACATTCTAGACTCTAGTATCAGTCTTACTCTAAAGGAGCTGTTGTTGATTGTACCTAATGTCTGAAAGCAAGTCAAGAAACTGTCATCTACTAGGTAAGTTCTGAACACTGTTACACACCTTGTCTTGACAGAACCCTTAGAACTAACAACTTCCAAAGATGCAATTGTAGCTCAAGTCTTATAGTATGTGTAGAGTCTAGAGTTAGTTGTAGAACAGGCTATACTGTTATGTACAGTTAAAGCCATCTTCAAAGATACTGAAGAAATCTACTGTATTCTAGACCAAGGAGTAATGCTCTGTATCATTTGTAAGAATGTATAGAAATGTCTCAGAATCTATCTGTGTTCCAATCTTGCAATTATACTCAAAACTGCTAACTCTGGACAAGTACTAATACTTGGTACTGTTAAGAATGTAAAGATCAATATTACTAGAGTCAACATTGCCCTCCAAGCCCAAGTTGTTTGTCAAGCCCTGTTCAAGACACTCCTAGGCCAACCATTCTTTACTATCATAGAATGCAAAACAAAGGACTTTATTAACAGTGACCAATCTATAACACTATCAGATCCCTTAGATTGTCAACAGAAGTGCTGAGTTATGACTAGAACACAAACCATTCTGTAGAAACACAACAAACAAGGATTCACAGTAATCACTAATCTCTCAACTCCTATATTAGTCAATCAGCCCCTTAGTGTTCAGGACAAACAGTGTTCTGATTTGAGTTCTAATACTACTAAAGCTGCAATTCCTGACACACACATGCTATCCTACAATAGACACACACTAGTCTCTACTATAGTCAATCTGCTCCTCAGTTGTCTAGTCACCCTGTCAGCCACTCTAGGATTAGACCCCTTTGTTCTATACATACTCAACAGTCCTAGAGAAAATGTATTTGTATACAAGAAGGTAGTAAAGAAGGTTAGACTAGTTACTAGAACTCTCCTGGAAGAGTTTTGGATTGTTCAACAGAAGTATCCTGATCTGTTGAAGGACATGCCAGAACTACTATTACACTCTAAACTGTTTGTCCTAATACACTGTTTTACACAAGAACACATGGAAGCTCTTGACATCAATCTATACAACTTCCTCTGGCCAGAAGAGTGCCAGCTTTTGATCAACCTGATTTTGATGTATGTGTTACAGTTCTCTACTCTCATACCTTCAGTTCTGAGGGTTCTGCACCCTTCTGTACCAGAACTCAGGACTTCTGTCCCTCAGGGGTGCTGTCTATGAACTATATGTGTACTGACTCTTGCTACTACCCTTCCTTACTTTATTATTCCATTCCTTTGACCACCCCTTCATTCTTTGTATCATTCTATAGTCTCTTACCCTTTGTCCATCCCTTCATTCTTTGTACCTTTATCTTTGACATTCCTTTCTTTCATTCTTTGTAGCTTATCATTCTTAAGTGGCTCATACTCCCTGAGTACTCTTGTATAGTTTAGTATATATAAGTGTACAAGATTGGACTGGTTCTGTAGTCTTGATCTTGTCTACTCCAGGTAGTCCTGTACTCTTAGGCTTACTCTATATACTCTACTCTTGTCTCACTCTCTCTCTCTGCCTGTTCTGTGAGTTCCAACTATGTTCTAGTGTTTACATTCTGTATTTCTGTTGTGTAAGATAGTTGTAGCCTGGGTCCCCTTACTAAGCCTTCAGGTCCCCTCTATACTGTCACTGACATTAGATTAAGACTACCTATTACTACCCTACAACTCTCCTACATTTTGAGCATTAGTGCTTACTGTTGTGTTAATCTCTTTTCTTTGTCCTAACCCTTCTATATTTTTAAATTTTAAACTCTCTAAACCCCTTTTAAACTTTTGCTACT
>NW_006760386.1:7035123-7051247 GCF_000271605.1 Fomitiporia mediterranea MF3/22
TTACTTTTGATTCAATGGACACTGTAGGATTAGAAGTAAATAAAGTAAGAAAAGTAGAAAAAGTAGAAAAAGTAGAAAAAATAAATCAACAAAATTATTTATTAGAAAGAAAAAAGTCAGAAACAAAAGTAGATAGTTCTCCTATTTCTTCTGATTCTTTTGATTCTTCTCTTCACACTTTATCCAAGTCTAAATCTGTACAATCTGACCTGCTACTTTTGTGTTCTAAGATCTTAGAATGTTTGGAACACTACCTAGCCCTGTTCACTACTCAGTAGTTTGTTTATAGTATTAAGTAGGGATAGTCTCAGCTGAGTTTACAGCTGAGGACATGAGTCTGTCCTTGTTGAAAGAGAGAGGTTAATAAGGAAATGTTAGTGTATATACTCACCCTCTCAGACAACAAGGCTGTACAAGCTGTATGTTCCCTTCAGAACAAGTAGTAGTTCATCTGAGGACATTCTGAGTACTAGCTCCAGGTCCCTGTCCTCTTAGCTCCCTTCTTAGGATCCCCCCAGATCCAAACAACAACTCTAGTAGATAGTAAATACACTAGTTTGTGTATTAATAAGGCCTTCATACAGGAACACTACCTCCCTACTTAACACATTCTACTTCTGATCCTAGTATACAATATAGACAGAACCCTGAACCAGAATAGTTAGATTACTAAGTTTGTCCAACTATGGATGACTATTCAGGATTATAAGGAAAGTATTGAGTTCAGAGTCACTAACCTTAGAAAGACAGATGTCTTTATTGGATTTGAATGGCTTAAGGCTTACAACCCTACTATTGACTGGTTAGAACAGACACTTGTGTTCAATCAGTGTCCTGAGTCTTACAGCTACCTTACACTACTGTTCTAAGTAAATACAGACACTTCTAATGTTACTAACAGTTCTAATAAAGGTGACCAGTTGTTCTTCTTCAATTAGGATAGATATGTAGATACATATTCTAGTCAAAGTAGAACAGAGTTGATCTAAAGGATGTCTAAGACAGAACTAGTCCAGAACCCTCTCAGAACAACTCTACTCTAGAACACACATAGACCCAGCCTGCCAGATTTTGTCTAAGAGTTCCCTAAAGTCTTCAGTAAAGAGGAATTTGACTAGCTTCCTAAACACTGTCCCTAGGACTATACAATTGAATTGACTAAGGGTTTCCAACCTAAGGATTGTAAGGTCTACCTACTCAACAGAGACAAGTAGGAGGTGCTTGACAAGTTCCTTCAGGAAAATCTTCAGAACAGTTGGATCTGACTCTTAAAGTCCCTCATAGCCTCCCCTTTCTTCTTTGTCAAAAAGAAAGATGAGAAGCTCTACCTAGTCTAGGATTATTGTTGTCTCAATAAGGGTACTGTCAAAAACAAGTACCTACTCCCTCTGATTCAGGAGCTCATTAATAAGACACATACATTCAGGGTTTTTACTAAGTTGGACATTTGATAAGGGTACAATAATATTCAGATCCAAGACAGAGATGAGTAGAAGACTGTATTCTAAACTAATTACAGATTGTACAAACCAACTGTAATGTTCTTCAGACTAACCAACTTGCCTGTAACATTCTAGTCATTCATGAATCACATCCTTACAGATCTGATTGACTCAGAGCATGTTGGTGTGTATCTAGACAACATTCTGATCTTCACTCAGACAGTTGAGCACTATTACTGACTGATTCAAGTGGTTCTACAATAGCTCTAAGATAATAAACTGTTTCTCTGAGAAGTAAAGTACTCTTTTACACAGGAGTCAGTAAATTATCTGGGCTTCATAATTGGTAGAGGAGAGGTCTGTATGGATCTAGCAAAGGTAACTACAGTTCAGAACTAGCTGTAACCTTAGAACCTGAAACAGGTCCAAGCATTCCTTAAGTTTGTAAACTACTACTAATGCTTCATTCAAGGCTTTAGTACTATTGTCTGGCCCCTTCATGATCTTACTGGCAAAGATGTTCCTTAGTAATAGGATGATCAGTAGTAGTCTGTGTTTGAATCCCTTAAGCAGGCTATTACTAGCAAGCTTATATTAGTAGTTCTGACAGTTGTAGACAAGTTCTGAGTTGAAGCTAACTCTTCCAACTTTACAAATAGAGTAGTACTGTCCTAGTTTATTGACAGAAAGTAGTGTCTGATAGTATTCTGATTAGAATCCCTCTCTACAACAGAACAGAACTACTCTATCTATGACAAGGAACTTCTTACAATTGTCTGTTCCCTGGAGGAGTAGTATTAATATCTCCTTAGTACTGTACAGAAGTTTAAGATTTAGAGTGATCACCTTAACCTCTAGTACTTCCAGGTGCCTCAGAAGCTCAACTGCTACTAAGCCTGCTGAATGTTAGAACTGTAGGACTTTGACTTTGTACTGACCTACAAACCCAGAACACAAATGACAAAAGCTGATTTACTCTTAAGACAAGCAGGTTATGAAAGGGGGGAGAATGATAACAAAAATCTTGTTCTCCTAGACAATTCCTGTTTCACATCTGGGACAATCTAAGAGATCTGACTCAAATCTGAGGATGTTGACTTTGTCACCTGTATACAGTAAGCTCTAAGACACATGTGTAACTAGGTTGTAGTAAAGTAGCTAGAGAAGCAGGCAAGGGATTGGGAGGAGGATAAGGATGGACAGGTTTACTAGGAAGGCTAACTGTATGTTCTGAAGGATCAGAAGCTGTAGAAGAACATTGTCTAAGCTCATTACAACAATCTAACTGTAGGACATTCAGGCTGACACAAAACACAGGAACTTATTACTCAGAACTACTAGTAGCCTAGAATGTAGAGGGAAATCCTAAAGTACATGACTAGTTGTAATACATGCTAACAGACTAAGGCCTACTAGACAAGGGTTCAGACTCCTCTACATCTGTATCAGATCCTGGATCACTCTTAGGAAGAAGTCTTAGTAGACCTGATTAGTAAGCTACCTGAGTCTTAGAGTTACAATACTATCTGTATGATTGTTGACTGATTCTCTAAGTAAGTCTATGTGGTTCTGACCTAAACAGAACTCACTTCTGAAGGTATAGTATGCATTTATCAGGATCACATCTTCTGGTTGTACAGACTCCCTCAGAAGCTCATTCATGATTGTAGACTACAATTCAAGTTGAAATTCATGTAGGACTTGTATATACTTCTCAGAATTCAAGGGAACCCTTCTACTACATATTACCTGCAGACTGACAGTCAAACTGAGCAAGTTAATCAGGAGATCAAACTCTACCTTCAGATGTTTATCAATCATTAGTAATTAGATTGGTCTGAATGGTTAGCTCTGACAGAATTTGTGCACAATAACTAGTAACACTCTATAACAGAACAATCCCTGTTCTTCCTCAATCATAGGAGACATCTGTACTAGAGGACAGTTCTGAACTGGAACAGTAGTTCTGAATCTGTAACAGACTTTGTAGAACAGATGCACAGAACCAGGGAGGATACACAAGCTCTTTTAGAAAAGGTAGTACAGGTTATAAAGTAGAACTATAATTAGAAAAGGTCTGTAGCCAAGGATTACCAGCCTAGTAACAAAGTTATACTAGAAGCTACTAACCTGACTACAGATTGCCTAATGAAGAAGTTGGACAACAAACACTTTAGACCCTTCATTATTAAAAAGAAGGTTAGTGCCTCTGCCTACAAACTCTAACTTCTAGCAACATGAAAGTGTATACACCCAGTGTTTAACAAGGTTCTACTGTCTCAATACTATGATCTGGGTTTTCCTTTGTAACAAAGACCCTTACTGCCTCTACTAGAACTCATTAGTTCTGAACTAGAATACAAAGTAGAGTATGTAGTAGATACTAAGCTAGTATATAGAAAGCTCAAGTTCCTTATCTACTAGAAGGGATACTCAGTTGAAGAACATACTTAGGAACCTGCTGAGAATCTTACTCATACTACTAAGGCAATCCAAGACTTCTATCAACTTCATCTGAGTGCTCTGCATTAACTCTGAGAATATGTAGAACAGTTGGAATCAAAATCAGATCAAAGTATTCTGAGTCTAGGGCACCTTTCTTAAGCTTGTTCCAGGCAAAGGTGTCCTCATACTGTTAGTAACAGTATAGAGGGGACCTGAAGGCTCAGTAAGGGGACCCAGGCTACAACTATCCTACACAACAGAAATACAGAACACAAGTACTAGAATGTAGTCAGAACTTGCAGAATGGGTAGAGAGAGAGAGTGAGACAAGAGTAGAGTATATAGAGTGAGCCTAAGAGTACAGGACTATCTAGAGTAGACAAGATCAAGACTACAGGACCAGTCTGATCTTGTATGCCTATATATACTAAACTACACAAGAGTACTCAAGGAGTATGAGCTACTTAAGAATAATAAGCTATAAAGAATGAAAGAAAGGAATGTTAAAGATAAAGGTACAAAGAATGAAGGGATGGACAAAGGGTAAGAGACTATAGAATGATACAAAGAATGAAGGGGTGGTCAAAGGAATGGAATGATAAAGTAAGGAAGGGTAGTAGTAAGAGTTAGTACACATATAGTCTATAGACAGTACTCTTAAGGGACAGAAGTCCTGAGTTCTGGTACAGAAGGGTACAGAACCCTCAGAACTAAAGGTATGAGAGTAGAGAACTGTAACATCACCCCCCCTCTAAAACCAATCATCCTAATTGGTGAGCATTAGGCTTGGTTAGCAGCTTAGGTATAGGTTAGAATAGTAGGGTTTGGAAATCTGTAAGGATGAGTACAAAGGAACATCCAGATTCTACAGGGAAACCTTAATACAGTTGTGAAAATTCTCAAAGACAAAATCACTACTAGAGTTTACAAGCTGTCAAACTTATCTTACTGTTCCTAATAGTTTACTATAGTAAAGAAAGACAGAAAGTCTCTGTGCCTGGTCCACAACCTCTAGGAACTCAACTAAGTTTTGATCCAAGACTCATCTGTACCTCTAATGATTGAACAGGTTGTTGAATCCTTCTCTAGAAGGGCCATTTACTCTGTACTAGATCTCTTCATTACCTTTGACTAACACTCTCTTAATGAACACTCTTACAATCTTACAATGTTTCAGACACTACTCAGAATGTTCTGACTTACTGTTATTCTGATAGGTTATACTAATTCTTTTTAAATTATACATAGTAATATTACTTTTATTTTACAGGACAAAATTCCTAATACAGTACAACCCTACACTAATGACATCTATGTCAAAGGCAGAACTACAAGATACAAACTTCTGGACAGAATGTATGAAACTGTTCCCAGAAACCCTAGTATCCAACAATTTGTATGAGAACATGCTCACAACCTAAACTGTGTCATACAGTGAGTCAAAGTAGTTCACAGAACATTCTCCAGTCTGAAGCTGTGTGTGTTCCAACTGTATGTAACTGTCTTAGACCATAAGTGTACCTACACTAGAAGGGAGCCAGATGATTCAAAAGTCTAGAAAATCTACAACTAGCCTGTATGTTAATCTGTCTCTAAAGTTAGAGGATTCCTCAGAACTACAGGTGTCCTCTGTATGTTTATTTGAAATTTTGCTTAGCTTGCTAGACTACTCATACATTTGACCAAGCACAACATTCTGTTTGAGTTCTGTTCAGAACACATGGTAGTGATAGACAAACTCAAAGACACTATTATTAATAGCCCAGCCTTATGTACTATTGACTATGAGTCAGACATGGAGGTTATTGTCACTGTGGACTCATCTATTATTAGTGTAGGATTCTATCTTAGACAAGAACACCTTGATGGTTGTTGTTGAATCAACCAATTCAGATTGATTAACTGGAACAAAGTACAATCCTAATACTCCCAAGCTAAGATCAAACTCTTCAGATTGTTCTACACACTCTGTGCCCTACAAATTCACCTTATTAGAGTGAGGAAGTTAGTAGTGGAAATGGATACTGTCTACATTAAGGGTATGATAAATAACCCAGACCTACAGCTGAATGCTACAATCAACAGATGGATTGCTAGAATCCTACTATTTAACTTTGAGTTCTGACACATTCTGGCCCTACAGTTTGCTTGTACTAACAGACTGTCTCAATGTCTGCACACTAAAGCTAACCCAGAAGAAGAAGATGACTTTGAGGAATGGATCAACCAAGCTTACACCTTCTGTTACAGTTCTGTGTTCACTGTTCTGAACAATACCAAACCTTCTAAGACATTTCTGACAACCAATCACACACATGCTAGAGAATATTATCTTAGACAAGTCAAGACCTTCCTAGAAACATGCCTCTGACTGCCTAGGATGGAAAATCACAAATTCACCACCTTTGTTCACTATACAACCACTTTCTTTGTCAAGACCAGCTGACTGTAGCAGAAAACCCAGAACAGTAACTACTAACTCATAATAGAACCTGACTAACAATAGAATCTTGTCAAGACTGTGTATAACAATCTTAGACATAAAGGAGTTTACTCTGTCCAGGCTAGACTTCTCAACTACTTCTGGTGGCCTAGCCTCAGACCCAACATCAAGTACTACATCTGTACCTGCCACAAATGCCAACTCTGTCAGACAACTCAAATCCTGATCCCTCCCAGCATTCTAAAGATTGCCCTATTATTTACCAAGGTACACATTGACACTAAGTTCATGCTGAAAGCAGGAGGGTTCTGATACATTGTTCACACTCAATACATACTCTCTAACTACTCTGAGTTCTACTTACTCTGTTCTGAAACTGGACAAAGTATTAGACAATTCATTTTTGAAGATATTCTCTGTCAATTTAGTGTGTGCCCAGAACTCATTACTGACAACAGAACCCTGTTTGTCACTACACTAGATTAGCTTCACAACCAATATCACATCAATCACATCTGTATTAGTGTATACAACTCTTAAGCTAATAGTATTATTGAATGCTACCACTTTGACATACAGGAAGCCCTTATGAAGGCTACTGAAGGGAATGAACTATAATAGTATGAACACACACATTCTGTCTTTTGGTCAGATTGGATCACAATCTGTTGTGCAACTAGCATGTCCCCTTATTTTATTGTCTATAGTGTTGAACCACTTCTCCTATTCAATATTACAGAAGCAATGTATCTTGCTCCAGTACCAGACAAACTCATGACAATGACAGAACTCATTACAACTCAAGCACATCAACTACAGAAATGTCCAGCCAACCTTTAAGCTATCATAGAATGTGTCCATACAGACTGGATCACTTTGCTCTAACAATTTGAAGAAACACACAAACACTCAATCAAAGATTTTAACTTCAAACCCAGTTGACTTGTCCTCATACACAACTCTAAATCACAAATGGATCTTGGACAAAAAACCAAGCCACACTATCTTAGACTGTACATAGTAGTCTGTTGTACACAAGGAGGATCCTATATCATAGCTGAACTCAATGGATCAGTCTCCTGTCTTTGTATTACAGTGTTCTGCTTGGTTCTGTACTTTGCTTACACTATGCTCTCAATTCCAGTTACACATCTTGTTGAAAACTTTAGTCTAGCTAATGAAATCAATAACACTGACAACCTGCTACTGTCAGACAAGCCTTCTAAGGACTCTAACTCTGACTAAAGGCTGATTGTGGCCAACTACTATAGACTTATGTGTTCCTTACTTTCTTGAATTTGCCTTTTTCTATTAACCCCTTATAATATTCTAGACAACATTCTGATCCTGTTCTGCTCTATCTTCTGTTTTTCTTTGATTTTGCTTTTAACTAATTGTAGATTATAGTTAGACTTATACTTTGAACCTACATGGTTTTCCCTATAGTACATTTTTTCCTACTAGGTTTTTTGTACACAGGTTTTTGTCCAGCAGCCCTTAGACTACTTTTGTATTTCTTCAGTCACAACAGTCTTAAAGTCATGTATTGAGAGCTTTTTCTGTTCTGTTCTGTTCTGTTCTGTTCTGTTCTGTTCTTGTTCCATTCTCACACTGTTCTTGTTCTATTTTTGTTCTGTTTTTGTTCTGTTTCTTTTTGGTTTTGTTCTGTTCTGGTTCTGTTCTGGTTCTGTTCTTGTTCTGTTAGTTTGCCTTACTTTCAGTATGCATATAGCCTTACCTCTGTTGTTTACCTATTAATGCTGAGTCACTCTTATTACCTTATAATTATTACACTTGTACTTTGGTAACATTATACATTACTATGAACATACAGAAAACACTATTCAAAAACTATAGAGGGGGATTATATTTGGCTGCTTCTACAGGCAGCTTTTTACATCAACTGTCTTACCTATACTGGTTCAGTTGTTCCAAACAGAATGTCTAATTCTGTCCATCCTTCTGTCTATCCTTCTAATACCTTGCCTTTGTACTCATTCTAGCCTATAGCTGCTCTACATCCTGTATTATTGTATCTAACATTGTACAATAGGTAGCCACCTACCTTCTGAGGACACAAAGCTTGTGTTTGAGCTCTAGATCCTCTCAGAACTCACTATTGTCTGACAAGTGTTCTAAGAGTTCACCTAGAAGAATGTTGTCTTCAAAAGCTATTAGTATTAATCTTAGAACAACTTACTCAGATCCTCTAGACACACTCTTGACAGTCTAGCCACAGGGTACAGGTTTGTCACTATTGTCCTCCCCTGTCTCAACCTTACATTCCTTACCACCTTACCAGTCTTTGTAAGAGAGTAACAGATCTTACTCTTCTTACATACTAAGCATACAATTGTCTCACTATACTCTTAAATACACACTATATACTGACAGACACAGCTGCTACACTTCTAACTTGTTAAAGGTGTCAGGCTACTGTCTGGCACTGACTCTGACACTAGAGAACTGTTCTAGAACTGCAACTCAACCTGCCTGTTTTCAACCTCCTCTACTACCCAGTCTGTCTTATGGAAGTCTGATTTGTACAACACAGAACACCTCCTGCCTGAATATATGTAATCTACATCTAGATCAAGTGACTAGTAGTAGTTAGTCAAATTGTCAACAAGTGAAGAAGGGACTACATACTACTCAAGTTGTCCTCCTCATTATTCTGACAGTCTGGTAGCACTCCTTACTACTCATAAAGGAGTGTGTCCAACCTCTCATTATCTAGCATTTGATCTCACTTGTGTACTCAGTATACAGACAACTCATACTCTAGCTTAGAACCCTGTAGAATGTCTGGTTCACTCATAAGAGTACCTGTCTTAGTATCCTAGACAGTGTGCCTAACCATATTGGACAGCCTCAGAACTACAACCTCTACTACCTACTTTGTTAGAGGAGTAACACTTGGTTTATCAACAGTCATAGTATCTTCATACTCTCAAAGTGGTTCACTAATCAGAGTATCCTTACAGCTACTGTACTCTGTATTAATTTGTAACACCTATGTTTTGAGTTGAAGTATGAGCTGCTACAGTACAGTAAGTACAAAGCTGGCTTACACACTTGATACAGTGAGTGTATCCCAATCTGACTGTACTGTCTTATTAGAAGACTCAGAGACAATATAATGTCTATGAACTTACCTACAACTGTACCAGTTCCACCCTCTACTCTGTTACTACTAATAGCTAATCTACTGTCCTTACACACTGTAACAACTCCTGTGTTCTTTAGGCAAGAGCCTACACTCAGTTGTAGACCTGATTTACTTCTTACAACAACAACATAGTTGAAGAAGAAGGACAAACTCAAAAAGAAGTAGAAGATTGAAACATAAAGTGTGCTAGTTCACAAATTTACACCCTCAGGTGTGACTAGGGACAGTCACATTCTAAAACACCTGGGAGATGTCACACTCACACAACACATACATTCTAATACATTCTAATCAGAAGGGCTCAGTTGTATCAAAGTCACATCATCCTCACATTAGCAATCCTTTGATTATGTCATTATTACTTACACAATAGTCTTGGTTGCTCAACTCAGACTAGTTGGGTTCCAGACTCCAGTTCCAATTCACAAAGGTAAGACTCTGAGCCTTCAGACAGCTAGTCAATCAATACAAAGGGAACTCAGATCTGGAGTCCTAGATAGGTTGATACAAAGGGGACAGTAGTAGAGTTGTTCACAAAGGACTAGTAGCTACAAAGGACTAATAATTTCTATAAATACCCTTATGTAATTCATACTTTCTAGCAATCAAGTTACTCTCTACTATGACTCTTAGTATGTAGTTTGACAGTCTCCTCAGTAAACATTCCCTCTCACCTTGTCTTGTCTTGTATTGCCTTGTTCTAAAGTGTAGCTTCATTGTTCTACACTACTCTTGTCTTGTTAATTGTCACCTTCAGAACTTGTACATTCTGCTCAGATCTACCTATTCCTTCTCACTCTTGACCCCTCTCAGTGTCTGTACCTTACAGACTCAACTGACCTCTTCTACCTCAACTAGTACTTGAGATCAACACTATACAAGAGTACTTAGAGAGTATGAGCTACTAAGAATAATAAACTATAAAGAATAAAAGAAAGGAAGGTCAAAGATAAAGGTTTAAAGAATGAAGGGATGGACAAAGGGTAAGAGACTATAGAATGAACAAGGAATGAAAGGGTGGTTAAAGGAATAGAATGATAAAGTAAGGAGGGGTAGTAGTAAGAGTTAGTATATATATAGTTTATAGACAGTACTCTTAAGAGACAGAAGTCCTAAGTTCTAGTATGAAAGAGTGTAGAACCCTTAGAACTAAAGGTATAAGAGTAGAGAACTGTAATATTACCCTCTCTCTAAAACCAATTGTCCTAATTGGTAAACATTAGACTTAGTTAGTAGTTTAAGTATAAGTCAGAACAGTAGGGCTTAAAAATCCATAAGGCTGAGTTTGTGTAGAGTACTAGGATGAAGCTAATAGAAGTCTTAGATTGTCTTAAGAGTATAAGTAAGGTTCTTAGCAGGTTCCTAAGTGTGTTCTTCAACTAGGTACCCTTTCTAGTAAACAAGGAATTTGAGTTTTCTGTATAGTAGTTTAGTATCTACTATGTACTCTACTTTATATTCTAGTTCAGAACTGATGAGTTCTGGTAGAGGCAGTAAGGGTCTTTGTTGTGAAGGAAAACTCAGATTGTAGTACTAAGATAACAGAACCTTGTTAAACACTAAGTGTATGTACTTCTATATTGTTAGAAGTTAGAGTTTGTAAGTAGAGACACTAACCTTCTTTTCAATAACAAAGGGTCTGAAGTACTTGTTGTCCAACTTCTTTATTAGACAATCTAAGGTTAGTGAGAGGCAAGGTTTTGGTAGGCTTGTTTCCTCTAGTGTTATTGTAGGCTCTGGTCAAAACTCTCTCTTGTCCATTCCAAATAGGAAAGAACTAACTACATAAAGAAAGTGATTATGTAATCCAAAGAATTAAATAAAATCAAGAAGATCTGATAGTAACTAAAATCAGAACTCTTCACCTTCCTAAGCTTTAAATAGTGACTGTCCCCAGTCACTTGCTTTAAGAAGTAATAATGAAGGGTAAGCATAAGGAGTGTAGGTAAGGATAAAAGGTATCAATCAAAGTAAGATAAAGAAACAAAGAGTGTGAGTCTCAAGTAAGAATGAGTGTCCATAAAAGAAAGGGGTATAAGGGGATGTTAGAGTAAAGAGAATGTAACCTGTACTAAGGCCAAAGGCTTGCCAGACCAATCCTCTCCAACTCTAACATAGATGGTAGTAGTAGTGAGTAGTAGGTTTCATCTAACAGCTGCTCAGGTCTCAACCTGACACTTCTGGTTCTGATCTGCTAGGTCTGTCAAGGTCAAAATCTGATTACTGTCCTTGAAATCCTTTGTCTTACACTCAGTTAACACAAAGAACAGCCTCCTGATTATTATGTTGAACATTGTGTCCTTTACTACATAAACTAGCATCACTATTAATATTCCACCTACTAACACCTTGAGTCTCAGAATGACACTCTCAATCACAATTGATCCTACATTTGCTAGCCTGAGGTTTGTCTGTACTTGCTCCTTTAGTACTCCTAAGCATTTCCAAACGTCTTTACACATTACATTCATAACAGCTCCCTAGTCTAGTAAGCTCTCAGTCTCCAATTTGTTGTTCAGCTTTACTGTTGCTAGCCTGACTGGTACACTTCCAGCCTTGTTATTACTGACTAGAGTGCCTATCTAACACTCCCTTACTCAACACTGCTCTGATCCAACAGCTTCTGACATCCTCCTGTGTAATCCACTTATGCTTGGTATTCTTGCTAGGCTTGACTGATTCTCATTGTCTCAGCACTTGATCCTTACAGATGCACTTCCAACCTTGTTTATCCAGCTTGCTACTACCCTTTACAACAGCCTCTACTGCTCATCCATTACACTATTCTCCCTTGTCCTTACTAGTACACTTCCAGCCTTGTTTGCTACACTCAGTCCTCTGCTCTACTCTTGTTCTTGTTCTCCAGCTCAAATCTGACTCAATCTGACATAATCTACTACTTTCCTATACAATCTGCTCATTCTTAGCTCTACTGTTAGGCTTGACTGTGCTTTGTCATCCTTGCATACAATGCTTGTACCTGTGTGCTAATCTTCTCTACTGTCAGTCCTTGCTTCCTTACTTGTCTCTTCCTCCTCTGCCTTTGTAGGTCTACTTCTAGCCTTGTTCAGCATTTTGTCACACATCTGAGTCATCCTTATAAGCTTAGCTACATACTGGCACTCAAGCTCTGGAGCTATTGTAAACAACTCACAGTGTGTCAATGTGACAACACTGTCTATCATCCAGTCTAAGACCTACTTAATGATCTTACTCAACTTAGTACTTTGCTTCAGTCTGACTTTGACCAGCTTTGTGTTAGCCTTTGTAGTCCTTACCTCCTCTCTTTGTCTCTTCACATCCCTCAAGCATTCCTCCAACCTTGTCACCTCTGTATCCAAATCTGCTCCAAGAACAGCTTTGTGCTTTTCTCCCTTACTTACATTCAACCTATCTTTTGCTTCATTAATTGTGCCTACTGTAAACACAGGCTTGTCTTTATAGTATCAGTCTATGTACTCCTTCAACATTACTCCCTCTACACTGGCTAGCACAAATGCCCTACTCATTAACACAATCTTCTGCCCCAACCTTATACACTTCCCCCTCTGAGTGTACTTGCTCACAGTCCTACAGTCACATACAAAATGTCCTTGCTTTCTACAAAAGTTGTAGGTCCTCTTGTGCTTTAGGTTGGATTTTACAGAATTGGTAGATTGGTCAGTTTTGCATGCTTGATTCATCAGTATCTTCCTAGACTTGCTTGCTTTGTTGACCTGGGCTTGTAACTCTTTGAGCTTCCTCACAATCTTCACATACTTGTCTCCTGCTTCTTTCTCTAGCTTCTCCTTTAGTAATGTTACTGTCTAGTCTTAGCCTGCCTCTGTCTGCCCTGCTAGAAGAACATGGTCTGCTAGCCTGACTACATTAGTGAATTTGAACAGCTTGCTCACATCCTTGTCCACATAGAGAATCTCTAGTCATTGTGTCAGGTTTGTCCTCAGCATCCCTCTGATCCCTCTCTAGAACTCACAGTCTAACTTGTATGCTAACATCTTCCCTTACTCCTTCAAGTACTCTGCTTACACCTGGAACTTGTAGTAGTAGTAGCCAAACTCTGTCTGTACTATCATTTCCTTCTCACTCTGTACATTGACTAGTCACATGATATTGGCTCTTGTGTAGTGTTGACCATTGATCAGCTCCAGATAGAGCTTTCTGATCTCCTCTTTCACAATGCTCCAATTGTACACTCCTTTCTTCTTCAACTCAGGCACAGTAGCCTACAAACTGCTACAGCTCATTACTGTATAGTACATCACTTGCTTGCACATCTACTCAGTGTCCTTCTGGAAGTTGGTGGCTAACATCTCAATGTCTTCAAAGAACCATGGAAGTTCCTCAAGCTTGCTACTGTTAAAGTACAGTACTTCTCTTGATCCTCTTCTCAGCAGTCATGTTATTATACTTCTCATGTGTCAAAACAGTCAGTTCGATTCAAAACAAGCATAGTAAGCACCTGAGGCACAGGCTATCTCTACTCTAATTAGAGGGGTTACACAGCCCTTATAGTCCCTCTAATTAGAAGGGAGTTTAGTCTTTTCCCTATACTGTACTTAATACTATACTGAATTATAAAAAAAGCCTTACTTATTTCTTTCCTACAAGCAATGAGCTGACACATCACACATGCATTACCTACATGTCTTTGTCATCATACATGTTGTGATATACTCATGCTCAACATGGCACATGTTAAGCTCACTGTCTCAAACAGTGAGCTCACTTATCTCCCTCATTTCTCCACCTTTCTTACCCATATTTTTTTAAAGTCCATATAAAATCATTTAATATTCATTTATGATGTTAACATATACATATTAATATAACAAAAATGCTATAAATGGTATTTTCTTTGGACAATTTAATAATGGCAAAATTAAGTTTGCCTTTAATACTGAATCATGTTGTTTATAAATTCAATTAAGGTCCCCTGAGCTGTCAAGGCTGTATGCCTTTGTCAGTAGTAGTCTTTACTGCTTTATGTAATGTACAAGCTTTGTACTAGCACATGCTAGTAATGAACTTGTTCACAGTAAGGTATTAAGAGTTTACTGGATTAATATTAGACTATACAGGATTAGAAGCAATGAGTTTGTAATAAAGGATTGTAGAGTCTACAGGATGTTTTACAATACTCAGATAATGAGGGATGTTAAATGCCACCAGATCAACAGGATTAAGAAAGGGTGTTGTGTCCTTAAGCTTACATAACTTGCATACTGTTGACACACAAAATCTATATTGTGCTAGACTCAGAGTTGCCTTCTGATCCTGTGAAGGTGACAGTGTGGTAGAGCAGTCTTCAGTAGTAGTAGAAAGAACAGTGGTTGGTAGGGGTAGAGCAGGAGACTTCAAAGTGTGAGTGCCTTATTTTATGTCATATAGACTTAAGAGAAAGGCTGGAAATTGAAATGTACAAGACAATCCAATTAATAAATAACTGGTAGACACATCAAATTGTATTGAATGACCTGTATAACCCTATTGTATTATATGTTAATAGACTACAGTAAACACTTTGAAGATGTTAGTAATGTATCAAGAAGCAACATTCTGCACTAGTATGCTTATGTAACAATAATGATTAAGTATCATCAAAACAACTAAAATGCCCTGCCCAAAGCCACAGAAGAGCTATCTGATGTACTACCAGAGTCACTATCAGAATCACTCATGCTAGTAGTCTTGCTAGAATTGTTAGACTCCTTACTGTCAGAGTGAACAGTTATTTTGGCCCCTCCTTTGTTTACTTTGTAGTAATACAGTACAGATGACTTTCAGTAAGGGCCTCTAGGTACTCCTTTATTGGATCAAGTCCTTACTTTCTTGCTTGGGGGCTTGTCTGTCTTGTTGATCTCTTGTATTTCTGCTATTGTAAGACGTTTCCAATGACAAGACCCATCTTGAATTGTAGTGAGGATACATTTCAAGTTTGTTTCACCCATACTATCAAGTTTGAATGAAAGGTTGCTAGGCCATCCTACAAGTTTGACTTTGTGTACCTTGACAATCTTTTCTTTGTAGTACAACTAACTCATTGTAATATCTTCAATACTAGTGATTTTGCCTATAATGTATTAAAATATGTGTATGTAATAGAGCTGATTACTCACATAGATTATTGCAAATAATTGATTGTATTTCACCTTTTGTGCCAATGTGTTGCTTTGTGTGGTTTGCTGTAGCATTAGCATGTGCAAGTCCTTCCAACCCAGAGATTGCAAATCCTTCAAACAAGCTAGCAAACTCAGTAAGGGACTTGCCAAGTCTACTCTGTAAGAATTGTTTTAATATGTTGTCACAGTGTATAACTGGTGCATGTGAGCCATTTGGTGATGTACAGACTATAATACATAATGAAGAGGTTCCTGCTCGTTTAGAAAGGTTTGATAACTGAGTATAAAAGAGTTAGATATGGATATACATTTATAATACAATGTAATGTGTACTCACCTCTTTAATAATATGTTCACCTGTGTACTGTACTGTTTGACCAATAGACTTCTTCAATGGCCTAGCCTGAGATGAAGTAGACTTCTTCATACAGTGGTCCTCCAGCATCTTCAGTATGCTATCTTTTGACTCCTTGTCTAAGGACTGCTATGTTGTGTAACCTTTGTTGT
>NW_006760386.1:7055450-7060247 GCF_000271605.1 Fomitiporia mediterranea MF3/22
AATTCACAAGGAGTATACACACTACTCATTGTTGTTCAAATTTGTATTTCATGCTTGGTTCCTCTCTTTGTTTGACAATAATTATGGTCAATTTTGATGCTTTGACACTAACTGTAATCAAGTATTTCTCTGTTTAAACTTATGAAGCTCTTGAGTGCTATACTACAGATAGTTTGTTAGGTTCTTGTGCCTAAGTTCTCAGAAGCTTGGTTTGATTTGAATGGTAGAATCAAGCACCTTTCTTCCTGTAAAATGGCTTGATTTCACAGAAAGAGACTAAGCTTCATAATCATTCAGCAAAACCTTCTGATTTCATAAATATGTGATTTTATGTATATACATTATTAGCAAGCTAAATTAATGTTCAAAAACTGACAAAACGTCTAGAGCTGTAGAAAGTTCTGTAATCTCGTCTGTATCATCCTCATCAATGTCTTCCTCATGTAGTTCTGTATCCAAGCAGTCTAAACTTGAATATACCTTCTCTTTATTTCCTACAGTGTCCCCAGTGCCAATAAGCCCTTTCAGTGGCTCCCTATTCCTGGTAAACACATCCTAGGCCTCAATTTCTTGGAGACAAGCAATATGTAATCAGTTTGTGGCCCAGCAAAGTGCATGTTGTTTCTTCAATTGTATAGTAAGGAGTGGATTGCAACACTCAAGATCAATGATCTCCTGTTCCATCTTCACTTCTGATTGGATGATGTACATATGTAGCCTTTGAATCTCCACATTTAATTGCTGAAGTTCTTCATAGGATTGTTTGAGTTTGAAAAACTTTAGTGCAGCATTACGTTTGGCTTCTTGCATCCAAGGCTTTTGATCTACTTGAAGGCGACCCAAGCAAAGAACGTCAAATTGGCCAATAAAGACGTATTTCAGTACTGTACTGACTTTGAGAGATGGCAGGCCCAATCGTGTAGCAGCATCATTATATGACTTGACAGTAGCCATCACAGTTTTTGATCGTGCCTTGATCCCCTTGCTAATGTAGTGCCTCTGCTTATACCCTATAAGTGTGTTAGTTATTTGAAGAAAATAAATAAAAATGTTACATACCAGTCCCAGCTTGATTCATTTTTGCAAGTTCAAAAAGTCGTGCCATAACCTCTCCTTCAAGCTTGTCAATAGCCTTATCATATAAGCACTTGGCAAGACTTTTGTCTACTTGTTTCCAGTCTGATGAATCAGGAGTCCACTGGTCTGTAATACAAAGTTTACCCTCAATGGCTTGTAACGTGTTCTGAATTGTAAGGAGAGTGTCTAGTCCTCTCATATTTGCTCTTTCTGCATTCCTTGTATCTCGTTCAGCTCTTGCAATATGGCTGTTGCCTGCTCTAAAGTCCTTAGGGCTCAGACGAACCCATTCAGTCAATTGAGCATTGTAAAAAGCTCTAATTAAATTATTTAGAGAGTAATATGTGTAAAAGTTAATCAAATACTTACTTTGCATTGGAATGTCTCTTAAGTAGACTTACATACTGTTGCTCCAATTCTTCAGTTTCGCTTGGTTTACCAGACTTCAGGGCCTTCAAATACATCTCTTCTTCAGCATGCCATTTCAGAAAATCATCATCTGAATCAATCCCAAGCTCTGTTTTTGCTCTAGTAAGCTCAATTGTCAAGCTCTCAGTATTGTAAAGAGCCTGTCTATAATTGTTCATAATGAATCGAGCTAAATGTAATTAGACTGAATGTATATAAGATAAAATTAAGTATATGTACTTACAAAGTTCTGCAAACTTATCAGAATTCCACTAAGTAAAATGTTGCAATATTGTCTGCTTGTGATGAAACTTTGAAGTGTGACGAGTAATTGATGCTACTCAATTCGACTCAGAAAAGACTCGTTCACAGCCCTCAAAATCCTCTAAGCCAGTACCATCAATGTATTGTGGGTGCTACTGTAATTGGCACTCTCGACAATGTGTATGACCATGAAATGCCCCACAGCAAAAGTGACAATTGTTTGCTCGAATTTTTGGGCCAAGCAACTTGCTATTGTTGGCTGTTGTGGAGAATCTGCAACCAATGTCATAGCCAACCATAAGATTGTCACCAAACACTTCCATCAACTGGCCTGTCAATGCAAGCAGATATTTGGCACTATTAATAGTAGCTGTCAGTTCAAATTCACAAATATGAAATAAATAATTGATTACTCACAGTTCCCCACTTTGAATCATGTCACAGATAAGAAGGACTACACTATGACAACATGCAGTAATAAAAATCCCAGTTTCAGAAAAGGTCCCCCACATCTTTTTTTTGGAGTCTGCTGATAGATTTGTCTAGCAATCTGTACATGGAGTTTTCTCAGTAACACTATCAACTGGAGAGCCTTCTTCATCAATTGTTGAACCAGATGCAGAGAGTCCTGTATGTTCCATTCCATCTGTAGTACCTGAGTCAACAGTACTGCTTCTGTTCTGTATTGGTTCTAGAATCTATGAAGGAGATCAGTATTACTGAAACACACTGGAAAAGTTTAATGAATTTCATAAACACTACTTCCATCCTTGCTTCCCCTATAGTTTAACAGAATAATATAATAAACTCACCCTTTCTGAATGTTTCTTTACCTCATATTGGTATTTATTAACAGTAGACACCTCCACAAAAATGTCTGAGTGTATTGTACAATTATCCAGCCTCTCAATGTTGACTATCTGTGTTGTGTTGCCTATAGAATCTAGCATGCAGCACTGTACAGTATTTTGTTTCAGTGACTTGTTTCTATCCATACAAACCAACATTTTGAAATCCAATTTTTCTTTGTCTGGTTGTTCTGCTACACAACAGGGACACATGTCCTTGTACTGAGATATGAGTGTAGGATACTTCCTTCTGTCAAGTGCTTCTTCAATACGCCACAAAATCTCCAGATAGACATCAAAAGCACAAAAAAACATCTTTGCATATGAGGTTTGAAACAATATCTAATTAAACAGTTAGAATACATAGGAAGAAGATATAAGAAACAATACATTATAGAGTTCACACAAACTATGCATAAAGGGCTGGATTCCAAGACTTGGGCATCTACTACTTATCACCTGGTAGGCCTCAAGGACACACATTGAAATACCTAAGTTCAGGTTTAATGGAGCATTTGGCATGTACCCATGGCAAACCATTGTTTCTGTTAATGGTCTCTCTGAGTTGTATGGGAAGGAAAGACTGTTCCTATCTTTATTCCAAAGATTAGATGTACTTTGAAATCCTTAAGACCTGGAAACTCACTGAACATATCAATACAGATTATAGGATCATGCAAATCATTGTCTACAGTTGATTCTGGAGCACTGTTTGCATCCTACTCCAAATAAGCATGAAATAATTGCTTGTATAGACTCTCCCAGTGTTTGTTTGATGTTTCTATATGCTCATGCTCTGCCACCTTTGAGTGATATTGTCTGTGCCTTAAAGACGTTAGTATGTATCAAGAGAGCTAATATCTGATTCTAGTACATACTTTGTTTGAAACTGTCTCAAATATGCTTTCATGCAGCACTCTTCACTCTCCTCTTCTGCATCTTCTATGTCCTTGTAATCATCCTCCTCTCCAGCAACAATAACTTGCTCTGTTGACCAGCCATCATTTTGTGCCAGTGCATCCTCTATCCAACCTAACAGGCCCTCATAATTGCTACAGTTGTCTTGATACTCTAACCCACCCAGTGTGTCAATTTGACTCATCTGTTCAGCCTGTTTCTTCAGAATTTCCTTGCATAGCTCTATCAGACTGTTCAAAAACTATATAACTTCATAAATAAAGCAATAAATACTTACCCTGTAATTTTTGCCTCCATTCCTCCTTAATCTCATCTTTGTTGTCTTTAGTTGTTCAGATCTGCTTTGTCTTTCTAGTGATAGAACCAAAATCCTCACTAAGATTGAGGTACGAAATCCTGGCTGATTGTGAGCCACCAGGCCTTTTTCTGGGCATGCTGTATCTTGCTTGACAGAGGGGGAGAAGGGCAGAAGTATGATGTGCAACCTGTCAATCTGTTAGAGTTTGATTATTCTTACATGATACAAATACACACACAATCTATTAGCTGTACTGGTAGCACTTCTGAGTCATTAGAACAAGGTACTTGTTTAACTTCTACTTTTCTAAACAAGCAGAAGTTTGATGTACACTCAGGGGATCCATGTTTATGCCAGGAGTGAGTGTTGATCCATTGATTCACACTGATGGAACTCAGAGATCCTACTATAGTATGTAATTCCCTCTCAATCCCTTAATCATAGCTGTAATTATATTAGCCCAATGATGAACACAAGCCTTGCATGTTACTGTGATCTGTGCAATCGTTCTCAGTAGACTCCTGTGTAACCCAAACAGGGTTGTTCATTAGAAGTGGAAGGCAAAAGCTCCTTCATAGGTCA
Organism: Fomitiporia mediterranea MF3/22; assembly: GCF_000271605.1. Classification (NCBI taxonomy): domain Eukaryota; kingdom Fungi; phylum Basidiomycota; class Agaricomycetes; order Hymenochaetales; family Hymenochaetaceae; genus Fomitiporia; species Fomitiporia mediterranea. The sequence continues at coordinate 7,059,846 of NW_006760386.1, forward strand.
ATAGGCTATCTGCCACTGTATCATGAATGCTAGCTTGTGTAGTGCTCTAGAATCATCTGAGCTTTGCAAGCATGACCAGCTTGATTACCTTTCCTGTAGTCCTGTTGAAATACAAATCTTACCTTGATGCACATTGGTATACACACTTACATCATGTTGTTGTTAATTTATTTTCTCTGTTTTAGCATAATTTACTGTATCCTGTATTAAAATAATAAGTTAGATATTACAAATGCTAGCTTACTTATACATAAAACTCAAAACATGCATTGTTACTTAAGCAAGGCAGACTTTTTTTTGATAATATTTACCAAGAACCATATTTTTAATTGACAATATGAATTAATTAATATATACAAGGCTAATAGAAAAAGAACAGGTATAAATGGTGAAGAAATGAGC
>NW_006760386.1:7060267-7074281 GCF_000271605.1 Fomitiporia mediterranea MF3/22
TAGAATCATCTGAGCTTTGCAAGCATGACCAGCTTGATTACCTTTCCTGTAGTCCTGTTGAAATACAAATCTTACCTTGATGCACATTGGTATACACACTTACATCATGTTGTTGTTAATTTATTTTCTCTGTTTTAGCATAATTTACTGTATCCTGTATTAAAATAATAAGTTAGATATTACAAATGCTAGCTTACTTATACATAAAACTCAAAACATGCATTGTTACTTAAGCAAGGCAGACTTTTTTTTGATAATATTTACCAAGAACCATATTTTTAATTGACAATATGAATTAATTAATATATACAAGGCTAATAGAAAAAGAACAGGTATAAATGGTGAAGAAATGAGCTATATAAACGAGCTCATTGTGGCAGACAATGAGCTCAGTACTGTGATGTGTCTCATTGACGTGTGTCGCATTGTGGACGCTTACATCATACATGTATTGAGTAATCTAATCAGAGTGTAACGTGTGTTGTAATATTATTTTTATTAAGTAAGTATTGTGCTTAGTATTAAGTGCAGTATGGGGAAAAGACTGAACTCCCTTCTAATTAGAGGGACTACAAGGGCTGTGTAACCCCTCTAATTAGAGTGGAGATAGCCTGTGCCTCAGGTGGTAGCAAGGCCCTTGAGGCCAAGATCAAGACAAAAACAACCCAGACACTTTAGAACAGAGGCACCACCCCTTACAGTAGGCTCCAAAATGAGAGGCAAGGTTTTGGTGGGCTTGTTCCCTCTAGTGTCATTGTAGGCTCTGGTCAAAACTCTCTCTTGTCCATTCCAAATAGGAAAGAACTAACTACATGAAGAAAGTGATTATGTAATCCAAAGAATTAAATAAAATCAAGAAGATCTGATAGTAACCAAAATCAGAACTCTTCATCAGATTAATAGCTTCTAGTATACCTTTGTTACTAGGCTAGTAATCCTTAGCTACAGACCTCTTCCAATTATAGTTCTACTTTATAACCTATACTACCTTCTCTAAAAGAGCTCATACATTCTTCCTAGTCTTGTGTATCTGTTCTGTAAAGTCTATTACAGATTCAGAACTACTGTTCTAGTTCAGAACTGTCCCCTAGTATAAATGTCTCTTATAGTTAAGAAAGAACAGAGACTGTCCTGTTGTAGAGTGTTACTAGTTATTGTGTACAAATTCTGTTAGAGCTAACTATTCAGACCAGTCTGACTACTAATGATTAATAAACATTTGAAGATAGAGCTTAATCTCCTAATTGACTCTCTCAGTTTGACTATTAGTCTGTAAGTAATATATAGTAGAAGAGTTGCCTTAAATTCTAAGAAGTGTATACAAGTCCTGTATGAATTTTGACTCAAATTATAGTCTACAATTATGAATGAGCTTCTAAGAGAGTCTGTGTAACTAGAAGATGTAATCCTGATAGATACATACTATACTTTCAGAAGTGAGTTCTATTCAGGTCAGAACTGTGTAGACTTACTTAGAGAATTAGTTGACAATTATACAGATAGTATTGTAACTCTAAGACTTAAGTAGCTTACTAATCAGATCTACTAAGACTTCTTCCTAAGAGTAATCTAGGATTCAATACAGATGTAGAGGAGTCTAAACCCTTGTCTAGTAGGCCTTAGTCTGTTAGTACATATTGTAACCAGTCATGTACTTTAGGATTTCTCTCTACATTCCTAGTTACTAGTAGTTCTGAGTAATGAGTTCCTGTGTTTTATGTTACCCTAGATGTCCTACAGTTAGATTGTTATAATAAGCTCAGACAATGTCCTTCTACAGCTTCTGATTCTTTAGAATGTATAGTTGGCCTTCCTAGTAAACCTGTCCATCCTTATCCTCCTCCTAGTCTCTAGCCTGCTTCTCTAGCTACTTTACTACAATCTGGTCCTGTGTGTGTCTTAGAGCTTACTATATGTAGGTGACAAAGTCAACATTCTTAGATTCAAGTCAGATCTCTTAGATTGTCTCAGATGTGAAATAGGAATTGTCTAGGAGAACAAGATTTTTATTATCATTCTCCCCCCTTTTATAACCTACTTGTCTTAAGAGTAAATCAGCTTTTGTCATTTGTATTCCAGGTTTGTAGGTTAGTACAAAGTTATAGTTCTACAGTTCTAACATCTAGTAGGCCTGACAGTGGTTGAGCTTCTGAGGCACTCAGAAGTACTAGAGATTAAGGTGATTACTCTAAATCTTAAACTTCTGTACAGTACTAAGGAGATATTAACACTACTCCTCTAGGGAACAAATAATTGTAAGGAGTTCCTTGTTATAGATAGAGTAGTTCTGTTCTGTTACAGAGAGGGATTCTGATTGGAACACTATTGAACACTACTTTCTGTCAATAAACTAGGACAGTACTACTCTATTTGTAAAGTTGGAAGAGTTGGCTTTAACTTGGAACCTGTCCACAACTGTTAGAACTACTAATACAGACCTACTAGTAATAGTCTACTTAAGAGACTTAAATACAGACTGTTACTAATCACTCTATTACTAAGGGACATCTTTGCTAGTAAGATTGTAAAGGGGCCAGGCAATAGTACTAAAGCCTTGAATAAAGTGTTAGTAGTAGTTTGCAAACCTAAGGAATACTTAGACCTGTTTCAGGTTCTAAGGTTGTAGCCAGTTCTAAACTACAGTTACCTTTGCTAGATCTATACAGACCTCTCCTCTACTAATTACAAAGCCTAGATAATCTACTAACTCCTGTACAAAAGAACACTTTACTTCTTATTTTTAGTATAGTAACTCTACAAAAGGCAATTGAGGATTTCCTAATCTAGAGTACAATCTAATACAAACCCTACTAAATAGAGATAATAGTAGAAGACTTTGTAAAGCTATTCTTTAGCAAGTAGTATTGTGAGAACAGACTACCTCTAGAAATTGTATCAGATTAGAACCACTTATTCCTATCCTACTTTTAGACTACCTTGTATAAACAGACAGGTGTAATGTTTACAGCCTACTACTCTGAAACTGATAGAGCTAGTGAATGTACTAATAAGACAGTAAACTAGCTCCTTAGGTTCTATATAAACTAACAGTAACAGGGATAGAAGTCTAAACTTCTATGAGTCTGTTTCTACATTATAAACTTAGTAAATGTGTTTACTAGATACTCTCTGTTCTAGCTCTAATACAGATCTACCCCTTATATAGTTCTACTACTTGTTCTACCCTTAGAACTACTAGAACTACATACTCTAGAAGTAGAGGTAGAGGATTTTGTAGCCTGAATCTACTAACAGGTAGTAGATACTTATAACTAGCTGTTAGTAGTAAAAATATAGTAGGCCTACTATACAAACTAGTATCAGACAGAAGAGGATCAGTTCTAGGTAAGGGACTAAGTAATGTTATTGACTCAGAACTACTGTTAGGACTACTAAGTAAATACTCTAGGTTGAGCTGCTAAGTTTATACAGAAGTATAATAGACTGTACTTTATTATTATAGTAAACTCAGACAAATCCAAATATACTTTAGAACTTCTAGAATCAAATCAGACCTTTCTAGAGTTCTATTCAAGCTAACTAGTACTCTGTGCATAGTGTATATGCTTACACACATAAAATTTCCCACATATACACATATGTGTGTATAATTACAGGCATAAACTGGGTCAGCAGGACCTATATACAATACACTACTTCTGTATACAGTATATACAGTATATACACTGTGCCAAATATAACAAGATACTTTACATTAAAATAGCTCATAAAAGTACACTATCATCTTTCAAAACAAATGCTTGATATTACTAAGCTAAGAAAATGTATAGTAGTACTGTTTACACACAGAAATAAGACAGTTGAGTGTTGTGAGTTAATATCACATAACAGCTCTAAACCTTCATGTGATGTACCATAGTAACTATACTACCTGTAGTACTCATACTAGTACTTTTTAAGTTAAACAAGGTTGTTATATAGTATTAAAATGATTTGGTATATAAATAAGTAAAGTAAATGAGGTTTAGAAACTCAAACTTAGTATTTAATTAGAGAATATGCTTAGTAATACCGTATACTCGTATACAGCATATACGGAAATTTTTTACTTATAGTATACACATATGTGTGTAAATATACACTTGTATTTTCAGCTAAAATTTTCTCTTACAATACGGTGCGTAAGCATATACGCTGCAGGCGTATCCGTAAATTACGCTACGGTGCGGAGCACTAAAGCTAACTCAAGTGTTACATTCTAAACAATAACCTCCTGTTCTCAGACTAAGCCCTTGTGTACTCTAGACGTGTTAATAATACAGACAAAATCTACAAAGTCTCTCACATTATTGACTAGCACTACTAAGGTAGAGGTTAGTAATACCTTATTGAATGGGAAGGATAGGGTGAACAGGGAAGAGAGTAGAAATCTGAGTCTGAGCTTTCTTTCGATTTGCACAGCGTTATCTTTAAATAATGAAATCAATGACTTGCTGTCCCACTCCACCCCAGGCCTCGCCAAATTCAAAGGCACTGTTGACTGCTAACGACTGCTAATGCTGTCTGGCCTTGTTTTCGTAAATACGAATTTCTGACCACCTTGTTTTCGCAGTCGCGTCAAGTGCGGAGATAATTCGGGGCGATGTTCCCACGGCTGATTACTCGTTTGTATTCTGCCACTGGCACCAGACCACAAGCGGGTCGGGTCGACGTGGACACGGCTCAGCCACTTTGTTTCTGTCGCTGGTCACCCGCAGTCATCGCCAGCTGGCAGGCGATCATCCTTTCCTTCGAACCACATTGTCTCCTCGTCGCATAGCCGCATCAAGAAGCACCGAGGTCTTTGACGCGTCTTTAGCACAGACGCGATCGCGGAACGTGTCTAAACTTTACTCGCGCTCGGGATTTATTGCTGAGACTTCCAGAGGCGCGCGAGCCATCTTATAGTCCTCTGCAAGGCGGTTTCCGCGAGGCATGAAGGTGCGCGACTTCGCGATAAGAGCTGATCTACAATGTTAGGGCATGCGGCTTACATGAGTCTGCTCGGACCGTTTAGATTTACTGAGCCTGTCTGTCGGAACACGAGCTAAACGGCTGTGGGGTTCCAGCTTTCAGAGCCCTTGGTCTGTTTCTGAGCGCTGCCCATTTCTCTCACCGCGTCATTACCCTTGAACGCGTGGTTTATTCCACATATTCCAACATCAAGCGTTACACAACTCTGACCTTTGTTCAAACTCCCGACGATCTCCAAACAACTCCACAACGCCATTGTGCTCATCACACATCCTGTGTTGCTTATTCATTTAAACCTCGAAAGGAACTCTACTGTGCGAATCCCTTTTTCCCGCTAGAAACTCATTTGGTTAAACCCTTTCATTTCAGAATTACCCTCTTTAATTGCTTGAATTCAATATTCTGCACGAACTACTTAATAACCTTCCCCTGCCTGGGAAGCTTTACTCCGATATCGTATCTATCGACGTCCCGATAGGGTGCTTGCTGCTTAATTACCGTGTTTCACGTAAACTCACGTGTGGCCACTCACCTTCCGAAGAGAAACACAAACAGTAATCCATCGACTTTGCCCATCGAAGGTACTTTCGGTCATCTCTGCGTGTAATGGAGAACGTGCCCGGGCTCGTCACACTTTCGGCGAATACTTCCGGCGGTCCTCGTTCTCGCCGCATGGGCGGAATTCTCCAACGACCTTCGTTTCCTCCACCTCGGCTGAAGGACGACCAGAAACCCATAACACCTCCCATTAGTCCGAAGGACGAGCATCCCTCGATGGTATCCCCCTCGCGGACGTCTCCGTCTGCAGTTCCGCCCCCGCCGCCGCCTCCGCGTTCCCCATTGCGACCATCGCCCAAGAGCGTGTCGTCCTTCAATACTTTGTTAGACTTGTACAACCGCCGAGACACCCTAGCGACTTTACGGATGGATAACCTCGACACAATTGCTAACCGAAAGAAGAGCGTTGCCTCGCTCACTGCGTTACTGGACCAGTATTCTTTGAACACTCCAGTACTACCCCCTACACCCGCGTCCGAAATGGCAATACCAGACAACTTGTCATTGTCCGACGAAAAGCCACTTCCTGTCCCGCCGGACGACGATGACTCGTCGCTTAGCTCACCTACTGCAACTATTGGACTGCGCTCTATCGCATCGGAGGCCGAAACAGAGATCACTTTGGCTCCTTCGGCAGCCATTATTACAAAGCGTGAGCACGCTCTTAAGGAATTACTTTCCTCTGAACGAGCGTACGCATCGGATTTGGCTTTCATTCGGAATGTACATATTCCAATGGCACTCGGTGAGCTATTGTTGCTTCCTCTTCTAGTATTACGAAGCTGTGTTAAGACTTCCTTTTTTCCGAATGCAGGAAGGCAAGCGCCTTTCCACCTTCCCTTGCCCGCAACTCCCCCGAGCTCATCTGACTCATCACTTCGCACACTCTCAACGTCCTCCGAGTCGTCTTCAAGTTCAGGTCACTACGGGCCACCGATGACGAAGGATGACGTGCGCACAATATTCGGGAATATAACCGAGCTTGCGGTATTCTCGGATATGTTTTCGGAGCGTTTACAAGAAGCGCTTGGTGACGTGTTAGAAGATGGGAAAGGCGAAGATTGGGTTGGAGCGTTGTTCCTTGAAATTGTACGTCCGTCTTTGATTACATGCTTCTGAAAACGCTCCCATGGACGTAAAATAACTTGAATTAGATTCCCCAAATGGAGCCGCCTTACATGCATTACATCACGAAACATCCAAATGCGTTGAAGCATTTAAACTCGTTGCCTCGGACGCCTGCGTTAGCGAATTATTTGGCACAGACGCAGAACCTGGCTTCGTCGGTGACGCACGCTTGGGATTTGCCTTCGCTTCTCATCAAGCCTGTTCAGCGACTTCTGAAATATTCTTTACTTCTCACCACAATCATCGAACAAACTCCAGATGACCACAGTGACAAGGACAACCTTAAGAAAGCCCGGAATAAGATGGAAGAGGTCGCGCGGGCAGTGAACGAAGGGCGACGTCGTATAGAGGTCGTGAAGGAGATTTTGTCATCGAAGGCGGACGTTAGTAAACCGGCCGCTCTACAGAAGAAGCTCAGCATCGGAAAGTCCAACCAAGGCGGTCTTGGACGCATGAAGAGCATTAGCATGGGTCTCCGTGCTTCTCGGCCAAAGGAGGAAAACAACGAGGAGGCAGCACGTGTGGCGGAACACGAGCGGGAGTTAAGAAGGTGCGAAGGGTTCGTACGTGAATTCGCAAAGGACATCGTTGGGTGGGCCCAGACTGTGCGTGCGTCGCAGACGCACCTGCGTGAATGGGCAATTGATTTTGGGAGGACGATCGGGATCAGCGAGGAACAGCCGTCCGAGGCGTTTGACGCGTTCATGGACACTATCAACACGAGGCTTGTGGCTCTTTGCCAGGAGCTGGAAGATGTAGTGGCGAAAGAGCTGCTTCCGGAGTTGGCTAGCTTGCTCGATACCTCGAAGGCACCGCTACGATTGTTAACTGTGATGCACACCCTTGAACCTTTGCACAATGCGTTGCTCAATCTCAATTATTCGAGGAATCGACCGACACCTTCCTTAATGGAGGCATCTCAGAAGTACTTGGCACTACGTGGCCAACTTGCTACTGACTTACCCAAGTATCTCGAGCTCCTCGACAAAGGAATCGTAATGTGCATCCGGCAGTTTGCTCATCGACAGACAGCGTTCTGGAGTACAGTGCGTGACCAATGGGGATCATTGTGGGACTGCTTACGAATGGAAGGGGAGACGAACGCCGGCTGTGTCGAAACACTCACGCTCTGGTGGACGCGATACTCCGAAGTCGAAGACGCAATAAGCAGACTAACCATCCTCAAACGCGAAAAACCCGTCTACCCCAGGTCACCAGCACGTTCTCGAGCATCCGACGTCTCCAGTATGGATTATTCCTCTTCTCTTCCCCATATGACTCCCCTACCTAACTCCCCGTCCTCCGCCTTTTCTGGGTCTTCGTCGTCGGCGTCGATGCGACATCGTAGCATCGGATCCTTGGATTCTTCTCTCGCCTTGGTCCATGGCACACCGCCGAGAAACTTGCGTTCGTCCCCCTCAGCAGAGAGCGTACCGACGTTTTATTCGAACGCCGCTTCTACGCACGGGAAGTCTCGTCCGCGCACGCCGGAAGGGGGGTTTGGAAGGATGAAAGCGCGGTCGAATACCTCTCCGTTCCCAGCTTCAGTGTCCGGTGCTGCTGTTGCTGCCGCTGCGATGGCATCTTCATCACAACATTCGCTTAACGCGTATGGGATGTATCCTTCAACTTCAACTGCCACCGCGACTACAGCCACATACGTAAATTCGACGCACGAGTATGCAGAATCGATAGACTCGAGGAGTGGTGAAGTCCGAGGGAGGAAGTCGCGAAGTTCGAGTTTGAGTCAGAAGTTGAGTGAGACGTTGCGTACGCCTTTACGACGTTCGCCTTCTCAGAAGTCTGTTGGCTCGCAACGGTCACAGAAATCTACTACCAGCCATTCACGGTTACAGTTTCACGAACCCTCGTCTACTTCGTACTCTTACATCCACTCGCACTCTACGAACTCGTCGGTTCCACCAGTCCCTTTACCGCTAGACATAACGCCCCCGCCTAACAGTCCCTCGATGTACTACGTCGAAACCATCCACCCATGCTCACCTCCCGCCGGCGCGATATACATGGACTTGCCCTTCCTTACGCTGAGAGAAGGGGATATATTCGGCGTATTGAGTGAACTGGGCCATCCGGAGCAGTTTGAGGGCCTATGTTTGGATTTAGAAGAGGGAGAAGAAGATTGCTTGCTTGTGGTGAAGAGTGAGGAAGGGGATGTTGGGCTTGCGTTGGCAAGTTTCTTGGTTCCTGTTACTTGATCTTTTCGTCTTCGACTCTTTGGATTTTTTTCCACGTGTTTTCTTGTTCCGGAATTGACGATCTATTCCCCCCCCCCTTTGTGCGGAAGCATTTCTACTACTTTGTATAACTGATTTACATGTGCCATGTTGTTCCTTGTTGTGATATGCTGTTTGTATGATGCTGTTGTGTTATGTTATGTTGTGCTGCGTTCTCTTTCATCCCTCATCTTTCATCTCTCATCTCTCGTTCACACACATGTCTGTTGATGTTTTCCTTCCTTCCTCCTTTCCTCATATCACGAACATCTCTATGACCGTAGTTTCTCCACGCCTCAACCTTTTACTAACGCGTCCTGAAGATATATAGACGATAAATATCAATGTACAACATGCAAAGAAAGATATACATATGTACTTGTATCGTTCACGTGTAACAGTGTACCACAATAAATAAACGTGTTCAAGTTGTTTGTCTCATTTCTCATTTGCTTGACTTCGCTCTTTTTGTATTTCCATTTGTTGTCTGCAGAAAGAACGGAATCGCAGAGGTGTAGCATTAGGATACTACTTCACAACACTGGTGTATCCATAATTCAACCCAAAAAGGACGACGTGCCTACAACCGTAAAACATATAAGTACAACGTACAAAAGTGATACATACATTTGCCGACAGATGAACACCCAAAATCCAAGAAATCCATTCTTGTACGGAATATAAGTCGAATACCCTTAGATCACAACGACTACTTCCCGGAACCAAGACAGATTGAAAAAAATTCCACCCGAAAATCCCATAATCCCATTTCACACCTCCACTCCTTCCAGAACAACTTCCTCCTTACTGTCAACGTCCTTAGCATGCATAATTGGCGATTGCGGCTCGCGATCACACGGCTCCACCACCTCGCCACGTTCATCGACACACCAGAAAGTGTGTCGGAATATATTGGAGGGATCGTATTTCTGCTTAATAGATTGCAGGCGGGCAAAGTTGTCCGAGCCGTAAGAGCCGATTATGCGTTTGGAAGATTCGTGGCGGCCAAAGAACTATTTTTCGTTTCGGGTTTCGGATTTCGGAGGACGCGAGGCATTTTGCGTAATGCGATTGCAGTCGAAGAAAGAAGGTAAAATAGAGTGGGAGTACGAAAAAGATGAATAGGAAGAAGTGAGTCAGTTGACAGTAAAGTCCACATGATCAAGTGGAGATTACAGATAGATAAAGAGAATACTCACAGCTGGGTACGGTCCACCTGTGGCCACAGGTGCTAGCGTCTTCTCAATCCACTGTACACGTAAAATAAAGGACAGTCAGTTAATCAGCTTGCATATCGATCTTATCATCTTCAAAAATTTCCTTCTCGCTTCGGGGGACACCACCTGCACAGGGTGGACGGAAAGATGGAAGGGGAAGAATGGCGAACCGGAAATACGTAAAGAAATATGAAAGACGAAGGACAAGGGGCGGGGAAAGGTAGAGGAAACAGAAGACGGGAAGTCAAGAGGACAAATAAAGGAAGGGAGCATACCTGCTCAGCAGTAGTAACACACAACGGATCGTCATCGTCAATCTCCCACTGATGGAATGCAGCGATCGTGAATCCAGCTTCTCGCTGCGACTTTGGGAGACATGTGTCTTCTGTATCGGCTACTGCGCCTCCGGCAAGCTCGAATAACCAGGCTGTGTTGTGTAGACATCATCGTCGTCATCGTCATTATCATTGTTCGTGAAGATAACGGGCGGGAGAAGTAAGAGAGGGGAGGGACAGGCAAACCAAGACGTCAGTAAAAAGCGAGAATGTGGATACGAAACGTAAAAGTCAATCAGAACGAATCAATGCCGAGACCGATAGGCTGGCACGGGGAAATATAATGTATAGCAAAACGGAAGGGGTCTCAATGGAGAGTAGGGGAGAAGCGGAAAGGGCGATGAAAGGGAGAACAGGAAGAAGACTCACTGCACCCAACAGGCGTATCCGCAAACTCGTTCACCGTCTTATGTATGACCTCATCCGGGAGAGAAGTAATCAGAGCCGAGCGGATGTACCACTGTCGCCCAGCTAGACACAACGCAAATTATCAATTAGCCATTGAATGAGTATAGGAACTAACAGCTCACCTTTCCCCCTCAAAATCTGCGCAACACTATCCTGCTGACTCAAGAAAGTCTTCTCACACACCTCATTCAACAAACACTTCTCCCCACTCTCCACGCTCTGCAGAGCCTGCAAAAATTCCCTTCCCTTCTCCTTTGGCCCGACGTAACACAGTTGGACGACGACGAGAGAACCTTTGTCGGCAGGTCCGGCGGTGAGAAGGACGTTGGCGTAGAGTTCGCGCGGAGCGGCTTTGACGCAGTCGCGGAAGTGTTTGATGAGTGAGGCGGCGGTGTGTGGATGGAAGTTGCTGTCGCGAGAAATAAAGATAAAGGATAGGTATTTAAAATAAAAGAAAGAGAGGGTAAGGAGACTGGGAGACGTACTAGATGAGGTTCCCTGCAAAGACGACAGGTACGGGATAAGCCTTTGCTTTGTACCTCGTTACGACACCGAACGCAGGTCCAGCACCTCGAAGCGCCCACCATAAATCTGTATAATAAAAGCAAATCAATCATTAACGGTCGCATTCTTCTCTGTTCAATGCTTTTTTGGAGGGGGTAGATATCAAATAATGGGTAGTGTTGGTTGGAAAAGCGTAAAGGAACAGGAACTGACCAGGATTCTCGTTCTCGCTCACATAGACAACGCTTCCGTCCGCGAGTACCATCTCCACCTCTACAAGCGCATCGATCGAGAGTCCGTGAAGACGAGAAAGGAACCCGAATCCTCCGAGCATCATCACGCTCGAGCCGACGGGATGCGCAGCTCTACATCCACAAAGCCATCGAATAGAAAATCAAAAAAAAGAAAGGAAAAAGGAAAATTCGCACGTTAGCACAAAAAGCACTGAGACTCAAACTTAGAAGGAAAAAGAAAGAGGGTGGACGCACAAAGGAACATGATACGGAATACTCGACGACACGCTCCCATTCGCAGACGTAGCAGGTAACGGATGCGCAGCAGTGAACAAGTCGATATCTTTTTGTTTAACGCCTGCACCGAAGGAAACGTATGCATATGGGTGAACGGGTGTAGCTGCCTATTTGATTTTAATCGTTCGTGTTCCGTTCCAAATCCAAATAGCATGAAATCAGATTGTCGGTCAGTAACGCGAACGAGATACGAGATAGGATACACAAGAAAACGTCACTCACGACAGACAAGAAACCGGGCCTCCCGGTCGCCGTCCCCGAACTGATGCCCTCGGAAGAGGAGTCAACAACCATAGGCACACTCGACGGTCCTGCCCCTGCTCCCACAATCCCGGAAGAAGAGAGTGGATTCGCAGCAGTAGCAGTAGTGGTACTAGTACCACCCAGACCAAACGCAGGCTGCTCATAACCCCGCTGCGGCCTCACACCCGAGACGTATGTGGGAGCTCGCCCACTCGCTGGGACGCTCATGTATCCGAAGGGATCGACGGAGCGGATGCTGAAGTTTTCTGGACGGGATGTGGTGGTGGAGGAAGGGGCTTGAGCTAGGGTTGGAGTTGGCGCAGAGGATGTATTGTTTGCTTGAGCCTGTGTGGTGTTTGTTGGTGTGGGAAGAGTAGCAGAGGTACCAGAAGTAACCCCAGCACCATCAGCAGACGAGGAAAGAGAAAATGAGGAGGAAGGGGAAAAGGAAGGAACCATTTGTCGTAACCCCTCCATAACACCACTCGGGTCAGCTAAACCAGCAGAGACGGTCTCAATCACATCTGCAGCGTCTTCTTTCTCTTTCTCTTTCTCATTTCCTTCATCCAAGTCCACATCCATATCAACATCACTTAGGCCCTTCCCGTCATCACTGGCATTACCAGTACTGGTAGCCACTGTACTACCCGCGGGGGTCGTATACGCCGTCGAACCAGAACCAGAACCGGACACAGACATAGATGTGCTGGAGGTAGTCGTGGAAATGTAGGATCCATCATTGGAGATCATCCGATCCGTACCAGTACTGGTGGTGTTTGAGCTCCCGCTCCCTATCGCGCTCCCGGAGGGAGACATGCTGTCCGAGCCTAAATTGAGCAACTGGTCCCCGTCCTCGCTTTTATTCTCGCTGTAGTTGATCGTTCCGGTTCCTGGGCCATGATCACGAAGGTCGACGGTAGGTACACCAAATATACCAGATACAATGGAAGTTGACGTACGCGTGTTGGTATCGGCATGGGTGTTGTCGAGTCGACGACGAATTGGAGGAGAAGGCAAGTCATCTTTCTCCACTTTACTTTCATCTTCGTTTCCTTCGCTGCCAGAGCCGTCCATTTGAAGGAACTTCGCGACGAACGGGTCGCGTGGAAGACCTGTAGACGTATCGAACGGACTTCGTCTCCTCTTCCCCGTTCCCATTCCCATTCCCGGTTCATTACCATTCGAAGGGTTTCCGTTCCTCTCGTCATTCCCGTTCCTGCTCTCCTTTTTCTCACCGAACCCGCCTGTTCTCTCCTCTATCACGCTCGAAGAATCGCTTTCTTTCGCCTTACCCTTCCCACCGACACTCTCCTGAATCGGACTATCCCTCAACCTCGTAAACCCACCATGCTCCGATTTATTATTAGTCTCTGGAACGGGGCGAGGCATTTCGATATCAATATCATTCAATCTCGAGAGGTCAACAACGATGTCCCCGTTAATTGCCCACCCGGCTGTACCGTACCCCCCAGCTTTGATGGATGGGTAGAGGGTGTGGTCTTTGCAGAATTTTAGGATTCTGTTAGGAAGTTGGGTTAGAATTAGTGAACAGAGGAAGGAGAGGTAAGGATAAGAAAGTTGAAACTTGAGGGAGGTTCGGGTTTAATGGAAGCTGAACATGGCGGCCGACAAGCCACGCCAATTTCTCTTCAGTACTGAAGAGATGAAAATTCAAACTCCCGCAAGAAACGCAAAAAAAAAATAATTCTGATTGTATGCACTCATTCCCTTTCCATCCATCCAATCAAATCAAAGTCGCATCACGTGATCCATCGCATCTCACCAAGCAACTCAGCAGAGCGGAGACGAAGCGGAGTCGCAGACGCATCAAGTGATTCAACAACGCAAAAGAAGAAACGAGAAAGAGAATGCAACTTACTTGC
>NW_006760386.1:7080288-7099271 GCF_000271605.1 Fomitiporia mediterranea MF3/22
GTAGTCTTGTCTTAACACTCCCCTTCAAACTCTTACTAGGTCTAGTAGACTTGTAAGATGTTTGCTTACAGTATGTATAGATAGTTTAATCATTATAACTGTATTGTACAATTGTTTGTTTGTGTAACACGTTTATAACTTGATATAGTTAATAATAATATTATTAGCATTATAGTAATACATTGTCTGTTCTGTGTACTGTCTGTTCCAAATGTCATCCACTTTGTGTTGAGTTTGTCTGATGTTATATTAATTAAGTATATTTAATTAGTTTGTTTGTTCATAATATACTGTTCAATAACAGCATCATTATCACAATAGATTGTTTGTAAATGTTATTAAATAATTTGTAAATGCTTCAGAGATCTGCAGAATCTTGTCAGCATGTGTAGGTACATATATACACATATTTAAATCATAAATGCAATTGCTTGTTTTGTTTTATCATTTGTTATTCAGACATATTGTTTGTTATTAAGTTTGTTTGAGTACTCTAGTAATTTCCTTTTACTTTGCTGTGAAACTAATGAATCATACTAGTAAAATGTATATTCAATGTTACAATAATATCCTTCTTTAATCATTACCATCCATGTTTGTCTACGTTTGTATATGTGTTAAGCATTCAGCAATAGCTGATTTATGTCTTCAGATTGAAGTGTTGTATTGATTGTATATTGTAATATTAATAATAATATTTGTTTTTGCCAGATTGCTTCATTCTGAGATCAATGAGGTTTTATACTAATGTATATTTGTTGCATAGATGTTATGTCTGGCTGTAGGCATCTTACTATGTGTCTAAGTGTATTGTGTATGTATTATATCATGAATGTATTGTTTGTTCGTTTGCTTTACATTATTGTTTATAGTTATGTATTAATTTATTAACATTATGTTTGTTAATTGATTGTTTCTGATACATCCTGAGTAACTATACAATCTGTTGTATTGTTTCTTTAATAGCCAACATAGTTATCTGTTGTAAATCATTACTAACGTGTGTTTGTATTATTTATCATTAACAATGTTATTGTGAATTGTCACAATTGTAGTATTGTATATATATATGTGTGTATGTTATGGCTATTGTCCTTTGCTTTTTCTTTTGCAAAGAATAATGTATTGTAACACAATCTGCATATAAGTAATATATTGGATTATGTTTACTATAATTGTCTCCTAGCATTCTTTAGTTAATCTAGTGCTATACACAATTGTAGTATTTGTTCAACATTTTATTTGTTAATTGGTTTGCTAGGTAAAACGTTTTGTATATTGGTTTTGTTTATTTTATTTGAATCATTGTATAGATGTACCTATTAGTATCTATCTGATGTAATTCATAGTGTTATAATGCTGTTCACACTTGTATTAATTGTGTAGTGAGGGCAAATTAATTGTTCATACAAGAATCGATTTAATAGTTTTATTTAATTATATGTATACACTCTATACTTGTTTATATAGTTATTATCTACATATTGTTCAGTTGTAGTTGCGAATTATATTGCAATTATATTTGTATTATTATATAGATATATTATTTATTGTTTTATGTACATTCCAAAGTATTATTTTCATTATTCATCACTTTTATCCATGAACTATAGTCTGAATTGATGAATTATTTTGTTATATGATGTGATAATTGTTTGTATATTATTTATTTTCGTGTTAAACACTGTTAAGTTAATTATATTATCATATTAATATTATTTGCCAAGTATGAGCATTTGTTTTGTAGTAGAATTATTATTTATTTAATGTTGAAGTTCAATTGTACATTGTGTTGACTTCTGTTATTTTTAGTTCTGATCAACATAGTTTTGCTTCATACCAAATGATTTACCTTTATGATCCATTATGTCTGTCTGTGACTTCTATTACTTAGTCAGTACTTAGTCTGTGCATTTTGTTATTCTATTTTTTGTAGTGTCTGTAGTATTATACTTTCTGTTCTGTTGTTTATATTTAGTTATTAATTTTTCATGCATATTATCCATTTTCTCCCCTTCAATTCAAGAAGGTATTTCTTCAAAGAATTGGATATTTCTTTAACATTTATTAATTGTTGTTATAATATAATATTTATATATAATAATTGTAATTGCTTTTGTGGTTCGATTTCTAATTATTAGTATTTTAAAGCAGTGTGTAACATTTGTTATGTTATATAATGAGTAATTTAAATGTTATTACTATTATATCTTTGTTACTGTTAACGTTTGTCAACTTATATAATGTGTATTTTGTTTGTTATAGTAGATAAGTACACATTATGTATAATATACGAGTTTTGTTTGCACTCGTTATCTTTTATTAATAATTGTTCATAACTATGAATGAATATTTTGTTTTTGTGTTAAAAACATATGGTAATTTGTTTGTTTCTGTATAATATTCATTTAATAACATTGTAATTATTATTTATGTAGTGCTTTTAGTAAATGCACTGAGTTCTATTAAGTATGCTTGTGTCTGTTATTACCTATTTTATATTATACTGTCCAAGATAATGGCTTAAACATTTTATTAATTTATTTAATCATATTATATTATGATTGTTTTTGATTGTAATTATTATAATAATGTGTTCATAATAATTATATTTGTATTGTTTGTTGTAATAGCCTTATCAGCTTAATACTTTGCTCCTACAAGCTACATTGTCATGATGTAAAGTTAATAATTGTTTGTTAAGGTATATACACTGTACAGTTGATGTTGCTGTTGCAACTTAGAAATTTATTATATAATCAGCTGCCATAATAACACGTTCTGCATAATTAAGTTGTATTGATGCATTGTTTCAAGTATATTAGAGATATAATTCTTTCGTTTGTTATTAGTATACATTTACACAATTGTATTAATGTGTAAAATAGTATCATTTGTTTAATAGTTATAATTTTTGCACTTGTTTTGTGCTGTAATCAGTATTTATGTGTTATAACATTATTCTTTTGTGCATAGTTAGTTTATATGCTCTGTAGCATTGTTTTTTGGTTTGTAGTTATTCATTATACTTTTGTATATCTGTACTTGTCTGTATATCTTGGATATGCATATTATATTCAGTATCCAATAAGTAATCACAATATCCAACATGTAACTGCTGAATCTGATATGTTACATATAATCACTCAACCATAATATGTGTTAGTTATAATATTGTTCTGTATTTGTTCTGTTAGTTCTATCTGTATTATTATTATTATTATTGTTATTATTGTTGTTATTATAGTGTCTGCAATTGTATTATTGTTTATAATACATGTTAAATGTTTTATTTATTCAATTTAATATGTTGTTTAGCATATATGTGCTTGTTTTGAGCATTAATTGTTCAGCTGTGATATTACTATATGTGTTATAATTTGATTTATACTATAACATAGTATGTTTGTTTGTTGACAGTGTCAATCATTTGTACTATTGTAATGTTAATAGCAGAAGAGTAGTGTTTGCTTTATTAATCTTTTTAACGTTTGTCTGTAGTATGATCAGTTAATTTATTATAACATGATCTCTGTGATATTATAGAATATTTTAGCATTTAATAATTGCAGTAAGTGATACTCATCATAGTTTCAACATTGCCTGTATAGATTACATTACTACTGGGCCAATGATCATAATCACTAAGATGACAATCATATAATGTCTGGGTCGTATGTAGTACAGTGGATTGTGCATTCACAGTGTATTGATTCGTGTTTGGGATACTCAGACAGGTGAGTCAAGTTCTGCATTGTAGTATGCTGTGTGTGTGCATGTGATACATAGAACTGCATAGAGCATAGACATTGTAGAGTGTAGATAAAGCATAGGCAGGGAGTGCAAGGCTCATAACCTGTTAAGAAAGGGGAAAGAGAGGTTATGTGAGAGGCTTAGAGGGATCACACAAAGAGGGGGGATAGTAGACTCGGCTTGCTCTCTCACAGCTTGCTTCATTGTCTGTTGATTAGTTAGTCTATATATACTATGTAGGTATGTCTCAGATGTAGAATGTATGATGGAAGGTATTCCATCATCGTTCGTCATTGCTTGTAATGTAGTTTATATCATCTGAGACATACTCTCGTGTAGTCTCGTCTTAACAATACATCTATAAACATATTCATCCCAGAATAAAGAGATCGTTCATTAGCACTTTGCCTTTATATTTCAATCTTCGACTTCTGATTTTGTGGTCAGAGTGTAGTCTAAATGGTGAAGGGGAAATGAAAGAAGACTGACCAGGATGCTAGTTCTTGCTCACAAAGACAATGCTCTCGTCTGCGAGTACCATCTCCACCTCTACAAGCGTGTCGACCAAGAGTCTGTGAAGACAAGAAAGGAACCCGAACCTGCTGAGCATTGTCACGCTTGAGCCTACAGGGTGCACTGCTCTACATGCACAGAACTGTTGAAAAAGATCAAAAGTGGTCATGTCAGGTTGATCTTTCCAAGACAATCTTATGAGTTTAGGACGAATAGGGAGGGGAGAAGGGGAGGACACACAAAGGGACTTGATACAGAATACTCAACAACACACTCCCATTTGCAGACATAGCAGGTGACGGATGCACAGCAGTGAATAAATCAATATCTTTTTGTTTCACACCTGTACTGAAGGAGGCGTATGCGTCTGGCTGGACGGGTGTAGCTGCCTATTTGATTTTTTCATATATGTTTCGTTCCAAATCCGAATAGCATGAAATTAAATTATCAGTAATATGTAAGAGATCTATAAGATGAGAAGGAAAGGTGCTGGTATTCACGTCAGACAGAACCCAGGTCTCCCCAGCCCCGAACCTACGCCGTCAGAAGGCACACCAACAACCATTGGCACACTCGAAGACAGTTCTGCTCCTGCTCCCATAGAGCAGAAGAAGACAGTGAATTCGAAGTAGAAGTGGTGGTTGCACCAGCACCACTAAAACCAAACACAGAGTGTTTGTAGCCCTCCTGAGACTCACACCCAACACATGTGCAGGACTGTGTGCACTTGCAAGGATGCTCATGTATTATAAGGGACCTTTGGAGCAGATGCTGAAGTTTGTTGGACAGGATGTAGACGTGGACGAGGAGAGAGTAGGTTGGATTGTTGTTGGAGTTGGAGTTGGTGCAGAGGTTGCATTGTTTGCTTAAGCCTGTGTGGCACTGGTTGGTATAAGGAGAGTACTGGAAGTACCAGAAGTCACTGCAACACCATCAGCAGACAAGAGAAGAAGTAAAAGGAGCTGCCTGTTGTAAGAGTAAACTTTAATGCTTCCAGTCACCATGCTGCCTGGAGCACAGTGTGGAGCGTCTAGATGCAGTTCTTCACCTTCCTCTGCAGCAGTACATTCTCAAGCATTTCGAATCGTGGGAGTGTCTTATTCGTAACGTAGACTTTCAATTCGAGTTACAGGACATGATTTTTGTGACTCGGCACGATCTTCTCGTCAGACAACCACAAGCAACGTACATAGAACATTGAGAGCTTCTCTTGCACTTACGGTTGGTAATATTGTGGCCACTGTGGCTGCAGAACTCGCGAACCTTGACATGGATAGAGACGAAGAAACGTATGCCAATGTTGTACCTATTGGAATCGACTCCAATGAAGAGAACCCAGTTGACAAGGTCAGATGTCTTAACATATCCGACACGATTCTTACCGAACGTCCTGGCTGTGAGGACCATCATTGATCATAACTTTGCAGTGGATCTCATTTTTGTGCACGCGGGTACACCCTTCCGAAATCATCAGGAAAATATCTCAAACTTTGTATTAGCTTATATGCATATAAATTATATATATTTTCTACATTATGTATAAGAGCTTATTGTGTACCTAAGGGTTTTAGGAAGGTAATAAGAAGCTAAGAAAGCTATTAAAAAGTCTTGACTTTCTGGTCAAGAATAATAAGAATTGTAGTACTTACTAAGATATACAAGTGCTTAAAGTGTACCTCACAAAATAGCTAAGTATTATAATACTTGTTATTTTAACAAGGAAAACATATAAATATAAGATGTATAAGATAAAATTTTCCTTATATCCATTTGTTATTGAAATAACAGTTTATAATTATATTGAAATATTGTATAAATACATTATTATCTACAACAATTAGGGAAATAATCTGACGACAGATGGCAAGTGTATTGACAATAGAGAACAAATGTGTTCCTCAGCCGTTTGAGGTAGTCTTTGTCACCATGCCTTGGTTGCCACTCGGTCCCTGCAAGTTGGATTGTGTGTGGATTGTGAGATTGTATGGATTGCAGAGGTCGAGGTTGCACTTGTGGGGCAGATTTGGAGGTTGACTTGCTAAGGGGGCAAGGGGTTGTTAGCGAGTGCGGGTGTTTGAAGTAAAGAGATGAATGCACCGCGACGGCGTGTAGCGAGTGTGAATAGTGCACCGGGGTTGAGATCCGGAGTGTTGAACAAACTGATTTGAGCAGCAAGCGAAGCCGTGTCTGTAAATGCACGTTGCATGCTCTGGCTACATCTCACAATCGGAGGTGCGGTAAACTGAGCCGTCGCGGATGACTACAAAGGTGTATCTCTGGGACGTTCTGGCTCGAAGGGTGAGGGTGAAGTGGAAGATGTGGACGGATTCAACTCATCTCGGGTGGCGTGAGTGGTGGACCACTGTATCCAGTTGATATGGTGTCATGGACGGCAACGAGGAATGTAAATACAAGTAGGTGGACCTGTCAAGGGTGATGTCAAGCATGGAATGAATGGAGAAGTAGAACACGTACAGCATCAGAGAGAGGGTAGTACCATAGGAATGGTCGTACATGGACATTATCGCAAGCTTGTGCTCGTCGATTATTGCTTGCACTGCAGAGTGGGAAGAAGTACGCGGATACATGGAATTATTGAAGGAGTCGTTCGCTACTGGTCAACGATGCAGATGCGCAAATGCGAATGCGAATGCAAAAAGGAAGACGAACGTAAAAAAAGGAGGACAACAAAGGAGAGGCAACGCAAAAAGTTGGGAGGAGAGGGATGAGCAACTATTGCGCAGGTTATTATGAAGTGAACCGGTTGCTTACATTTTACGTTGTTGAGGCTGGAAGTGTACAGTGTAGTCAGCTGCACGGAATCTGAGACTTAGTACAGGCATCGCAACAGTAGATCGGAGAGACGAGTGGCAGCAATGTTTATTGTCTACATTGTTGAAGGCGGAGTGGCAGCTAGTACTACTGGTAGGATGCTTGCAAGAGGGGGAAGACTAGAGAGGACAAAAGCAACGACATGGGTGGCAGGGCAGAGGGTTAGACTTAGAGAGATGGTGGAGGTCGAAGAGAAAGAGTGGCACGCATAAGTGCGTCATTATATGCTCTCGATCTTCAGCAGTCGATTACATAAGCAAGTTAAGTATCAGTCGCCAACTGATAGAATATTTTAAAAAATATTGTATTTAAGTATTAAATAAAATTGTTGATCTTTGTAATATAGTGAAAAGTAATATGATATGTATATTGCTTTCTGAACACACTAATGTAATTATTACAAGTAGATAAAATATTTTATACAAATATTACAAACTATTTGTATAAATAATCTAAGTATAATATACATATTATATACTTATAGTATACTTTTATTAAGATAATAATGATACAACAAGTACTCTTACACTATTATATACATTAATATACCTTTTGTATAAAGTATAACTTAACAATAGTTATTATTACATTATTATATTATAAATATAACCTTTTCCTTAAGATTATAATTTAAATATAATACAAGCATAATACTTTAGGTTGTTATACAAAGTTAGTATAATACATGTAATAGATTTTATTCATCCTTAGAGCTTATATAGTCTTTATATACATTAACATGTCTCATTTAAACCTTACAATTTGTTTAAAAACCTTACAATTACTTTACAATGTATATACAATACATATGTTACTTTATAAAGTCTATAAGAAATTACAAGAAACATGCCAAGAGTAGTACTCTTGGCATGTTTCTAGTACAGTGCTTCAACCCCTGAGACTCGAAATAGACCTGTCCCATGATAATTGACTTGACCAAGCTCCTTGTTCTTCAATCGTTCAACCTTCTTTCAATGTAGTTTACCTTACTTACTGATAACCTTACTATTTGAAGTAGCTGTGCCAACCTATGTTAACCATGTATATGTTTTTGATTGACATCATAAGTAAGGTCAATACAGCTACAAGCAATACATGTGATTTTATGTCTCACGAGAGCTGAATGCTAGATAGAATGTGACATTTATTATCATTATACCTCAGACAATCCAAACTTACTTTATAATCCAGACTCGAGCACTGGCACCCTGCCCCTCATAATCACATACAGTGATGTCCCTGTCTACACCAGACCAATCTTCAACTGTAAGTATTCAGATGTCCATCATTCCCTCTCACCTCTATCGTCCATTGATACATCATTGTAGACCCATGAGAGTAATGATAATTGTTCCAATGCTCTTTGACAGCAGTGTGCCAAAGTTGAACAGATAATGCAAGACCTGTATGCTTATGATGAGTGGGAAATGCAAAGACAGTGCAAGTTTGATGAGTAGCAAGCACAAGCACATTGTGAACAAGATGAGGAAGAACTGTGGGCACAGTATGAACATGATGATTTTGAAATGGGAGAACGACATAATCAAGATGAGTGGGAGATGGAAATGCAGTGCGAGAGGGACAAGGATAGCATTCAAGCATGGAAAGCCAGACTCGCACAACTTGAGGCAATCATTGTCAGCATACATTAATATATATGTAGTGTAGGAAACAGTTAAACTGGTCTCCGGTCGGACAGGGGAGTAGTGGGTGTGGTACAAGTTATCTCAGCATAGTGATGTGTATGATCTCCACTTTTTGAAGCATGGTCAACATTAACCAAAGTTACATGTCTGGCTTCTTTAAATTTATTTGTCATTCATAACAGTACACATTACTAAAACAATAGAAGCAACTGTTATCCAATACTCTTGAGTGTTGAGCATAACTAAAAATAACAGTAGTGATAAAATCAAACAAACTCGACTGTAAACACAAGCTAGAACGGATCATTATTATGGAAGACAAGGCAATCATGCCTACAGAGGATGATGAATGTCTTACACTTAAATTCAGCAAAGATGAAGACCTACAGCAACAATTTTAGTATCTTTTCTGTATGCAAATTCGTTGCATCACCCTGGAATTTCAGACTCAAACCTGATTATGACAAAAATGGTTGTGTAAAGCCTCAACATTTCCAGATCAATCTCCTCTTTGACAGGACATCCATATGCCTCCAAAAATCTCCTTGCTCGATCCTCTCTACATAACACAAAAAAGCTCAGATTTCAAAAACAACAAACACAAATACTGTGGAAACCAGAAGTACCTGAAAACTCGGATATCTCGTATATTGTCTCTGGGAAACGTATGTCATTCGGGAGTGGCTGAAACCCCTCCAGTGGCAGCTCCATGAGTCTCTGATGCTCTCTTACTGTAGGTACACTTGCACAATAGTAATTATGAGAACAAGCACTTTGAAGCTGATGTCTAAACCATCCACCATCATTAGTGGATGTGCTATTGTGTTACACAGATTTGAAGCAGTAGATGGATAATTACTCATATGCTAGTTTAAGTATTTGTGATTGATCCATACTCTGGTGAGTCTGGTCTGCCATGTTGAATGTTGGATGGCTTCACAACATGAGTCTAAGAGACTGGTTAAATATGCTTGCAACAGAGAAGTAAAAAACTGACTATCCACCAATATTCGAATTGTATGACCTAATGATGGTGGTTGAGGTGAGGTGGCGAGTTGATTGAAATCTGAGACAAAATGCAGTAATTGCACGTGGATTACTGTGACTGAGTAATGGATTTCTTTGATTGGTGCAATGTAATCATATAGTCAGGTAATTAGTACTCTGATCACTGGAAATGGCTAAGACTATTGCATAGAGGAGTACAAGACACGGGCTCAGAAACAAGAGGGAAAACTGCAAGTCTTGTTGTGAAAAAACAAGTTGAGACAAAGGGAGCAGGATACACATGCATCTTACTACTTAGACGTGCAGAAAACCATGCTCTGGTGAACATATTAATCATCTATAAGGAAGTAATTCGGGTGGTTTGGCACAGCATTATTACTTAAATGTTCTATCTGTGCTACGAAATTTGATTTGTTGGACTTTCGACATGTATTTATGTAATGATTTTCCACGTTCATCCTTAACAATTGTGACAATACACGCTCTACGAACATCACGAAAAAGTCACAACAAATGTAATTAATAATAGCAAATGTAATTTAATAATGTAGTTATATATCTATTACAATCTAAAATAACAATTATACTTGGCACATAATTAAATTGTAACAATTGTATGTAAATGTAAAAATTATACAAAAATTGTATTATACTACAAGTGTTTTTTAAAGCAAGTAATGTTAATACCATTATTACTACAATATTATATGTGAGACACAAGTACTTAACTTTTATTGTAATATGTTAAAATTATATATAATTAAATATACAACAGTAGTTGATTGATTATAATACATATAAAAGTGATACATTATACTTGTAAGTTGATTATAGTACCTTTGGTAAGATAATATGCAATTATATATATTAATACTGTTAACAATCACTCTGTTTGACTTATAATATAATCTGGTTTTACTTTTAAACTATATATCAAAGCGATTATGTAATCGAATACCGAAGATCGAGAGCATATAATGACGCACTTGCACTCGTCACTCCTTTCCTCCTACCTCCACCATCTCCCCAACCCTCTTCCCCCAACCCTATGTTGTCGCTTCTGTTCTCTCTAGTCAAGTCCTCCACTCGCAAGCGTCCTACCAGCAGGCACTCTGCCTGCTACAACATAGGCAATAAACATCACTGCACTCGTCTCTCCAATCTGCTGTTGCAATGCCCGCACCGAACCTCAGATCCTGC
The DNA here is from genome assembly GCF_000271605.1 of Fomitiporia mediterranea MF3/22. Classification (NCBI taxonomy): domain Eukaryota; kingdom Fungi; phylum Basidiomycota; class Agaricomycetes; order Hymenochaetales; family Hymenochaetaceae; genus Fomitiporia; species Fomitiporia mediterranea. The sequence continues at coordinate 7,091,241 of NW_006760386.1, forward strand.
AATGATGCCACTGAACTGACTACGGCGTCCCCTCCCAGTTTCAACGTAAAGCGTAAGCAGCCAGTCCACTTCATAACAACCTGCACAATAGTTGCTCATCCCTCTCCTCCCAACTTTTTGTCTTTCATCCCTCCCATCCCTCCCACTCCTTGCTCTGCCGCTTGCGTTTCCTCTCCTTCATTGTCCTCCTTTTTTTACGCTCGCCTTCCTTTTTGCTTTCGCATTCGCGCATCTGCATTGTTGACCAATGTCGAACGACTTCTTCAATAATTCCATGCATACGCGTACTTCTTCCCACTCTGCAGTGCAAGCAACAATCGACGATCACACGCTTGCGACAATGTCCATGTATGGCTACCCCCAAGGCGCAATCCTCTCTCCAACCCGACGTGCACGTTCTTCTCAACCCGTTCTATGCTTGGCATCACCCTTGATGGGTCCACACTGTGTATGTTTACTTTCCCCAGTACTGTGCATGACACCATTTCAAACGGAAGTAGTGACCCACCACTCCCCTCCTGAGCCGAGTCCATCTGCCTTCCACTTCACCTTCACCTTTCGAGCCAGAACGTCCTAGAGATACACCTTGCAATCAACGACTCAGTTTACTGCACCTCTCATTAGACACTGTAGATAAACTATAGAGTGCATGCGCACAGACGCAGTTTCGTCTGCAGTCTGAATCAACTCGTTCAACACTCCTGCATGCACCACTCACACTTGCTGCACGCCATCGCCGTGTGTCCATCTTTTCTTTCTTATTGTCACTTGCTAATCACTCTAAGCCTGTTTCACAGGTGTAGCCTCAACCTCCACAACCTGCTCGACCTTGCAATTCAACTTGCAGGGACTGAGCAACAACCAAGGCGTGGTGATGAAGACTACTTTGTACAGCCCAAGAATGTGTTAATCCTTTACCAATACGAATTCCACTTGCAGAAGAACGAGGCAGAGGCTGCTAGTGGTGCAGGGATTGGACCATAGAAATAATATAATATTCACTATCTTTTTGTATTAAATAATCAAATATAATTACATTTTATTAATTATTTGATACAAAAATGCATGTAAAGCAAAAGCAAGCTATCCAAATGCTTGTAATGACTTGTATATATTGTAAGACAATACTATACTGTCAAAAAATAATAAGTATATTTTAACATTATTATTTTGGGAGGTATGTTATAATCACTTATATATCTTGACAATATGTACAATCATAATTAATATCAGTAATTTCAATAATTGTTCTAGATTCTCATTATACTTGTATATAATTATAATTAACTTGTGAAAACCCTTATGAAGAATATAATTGCTTTAACAAAATTTACAAAAAGTATAAAATATACCTGGTTATAATCTAATACAAGTGTTATGACTTTTTCGTGATGAAGGTACTGAGTCTCTGACTCTTCCCATTTCCTACATGTATCTCTTCAGACTGTCTCCCCTAGTCCTTCTCAGAATTTTATATAGTGTGGTGTCCTCTATACCCTAATCTCCCTTTGATGTTAATCCTTTAACCCAATCTATGTCTCTCATTGATACACTCTTGGCTGACTCTGACTATACCTCTTTGCTTAAACTTCTCTAACATGCTCACCTTATCCAGACACTTAACAAGTTAAACAGAAGCACTGTTTTCACCCTAACAAACAATACTATTGAAAGGCATCTATCCTGGTCAGAGGCCTTGACAACCACATACAATGTTCACCCTATGTAAGATAATGTGTAGTAGAAACTCTGACAGGATTTACTGTATCACATCTTGAACTATTATGTACAGGTTCTTCCAGAAGACAATAACCTACAGGTACATAAAACACTGTACTTCCCTGATAAAGAGAGCAAGGCCTTATCTCACAAGCATCTCCTGACTCTACTAATACTATCTGTACCTGGAGGCTTTCTTAGTAGTGAACTGTAATGCCTTTGTGTGTCTTCTAAAAACAATGAAGTCCTAATTGGCTCTAACACATTCAGGGAAGGAGGCTCTAGAGTGATCAAGGGTGAGATTAATACAGGAAACACAATGCTTTTCAGTATTGATACTATACTATAGAGTCCACCAGATCTTAGTAAGAATTTATTTTTTATTACTACATTTTGTACTATTCTTATTGTGTATTGTATAACATCTGTAGTATCTTGGCTACATTCTGTCTCATACTTTAACAGAATCATCAACTTGGATACTTTCACCTTCCTTGATACAACTCCAGAATTAACACTATTCCTGCTAGTCAACAATGTGTAGAATGTACACACAGTAATTAGTAAAGGTATTTACTAGTCTGATACATTCAGGCCTATGTCTAAGTGTAAGTATGTTTGTTTTACACTTCTTGACTTTTCCAAACTTCTTGTTATTCTTATAGTGTCAACAATGTCTGGATTGATACTCAAGATCATTACTTCTCCTGAGTCTGGGAAAATTTTTGTCTCTATAGTAGAGCTTGTTGAGCCAGATATTTATATATTAAACAGTGTCTTACACACTGTTTCTTCCCTACTTTTCAATCCAAGGTTATTAAATATTACTCTAGAGAAGTACCTCTTAAGTCTGAACTGTACAACCTTTGTCTCTAAACTGTACTCTATTAGTCTTACTTTGTTGATTAATAATACTATAGTAGAATATACAATCCTTACATTTAATAACAAGGCTCTCAAGCACTCTAATATTAATAGCCTCCTTGAAGAGAGAAGTAATAAGCTCAAGCAAGCTCTAAGCTACTATTTCCTTTTAAGAAAATAGACTTTGAAGAACCTGAAAGATAGTACACTTCTTAAAACTGTACTAGAAGAGGATGGATTAAATGATGGTTAGTAGGTGTTAGAAGTTACTTTTAGTAGCAACTATAATAAGTATAATAAAATAGGTAGAATTCAATTTGGTAATATATATGTTGTAGAAGACTTTTGTGTGTGTTAAATTTTCACATTCTATACTCTAATAGTGACTAACAAGTGTTATAGATGAATTTGAGAACACTGTAATCTATCTTATTTCTTGTTCATTAGTACCTCCTTCTAATCCCTTAATTACTATACTCCTATCTTTAGAACTGTTTCAGTACCTAACTATAGTGTTCTAGACCTCTTTTGTAAATTAACTTAAGACAAGGCCTTATACTACTTTCCTAATACTTGTTAATAACAGTTTCAAACAGCTTAGCACTCTTATTGACAACCACTTACTGTTAGATTCTTTAAAGGCAGACCTTTAGAATATTATTCAGTACTATGTTCTTAATAGTGTTTAGTATACTCAGTTGTTACAGAATAGGTTACAGAAATATTATTAGACTTTAGAAAGAAGTAATGTTCATGTAGTACAAGCTAACAATAGTTCAGTTTCAATAAGTGTAAGTAGTAGCTAGTTAGGAATGTGTGTGAATGTCTTATTAGAAAATTTGCTAACAAGAACTAGAGTTATACATAAGCTGACAAATGTTTTATTACCTTAATCTATTAATTTAATAATTAGAAAGCTTGTTAAAGTAGTAAACAGAACTATAATAGCTTTGTTAATTGTGTGTACTAGAATAGGCTGAATTCTTAATAGAACTGCTCTACTAGAAGGTTCTCCTTAAGTAGATACTAGAGTTGATAATGTTAGCTAAACAGTTCTGTGTCTGACAGACAATATATTAGAATGCAAATTCTTAGGTTATTACACAAGTAATAAGAGTGTAGACTCTGATAATGATCTATTTAGTTAATAAGTTGTTTGTTTTTATATTATTTGTCTGTCCATATGTCTTAGATATTTAATATATCATTATCTCATATCTGATACTTATTGTGTATCTAATACATGTCTTGTATTGTGTATCTAATATATGTCTCATAGTTCTGTGTCTGTTCTGTTCATATACATATTAATTATTTTACTAATACTGTATTGTCTGTAATTGTATCATTGATTGTAATACATGTTAACAGTCCTCTTCAAACATTTACAAGACCTATTAAGTCTGTAAGGTGTTTGATTTTCAGAACATGTAATGATTTAGTTAGAATGTCTGCCCTTTGTTTGTCTGTTTGAACATACTTAATATTAATAAGTTGTTCCTCAACATAACATTTAATAAAATTGCATTGTAAGCCAATATGCTTAGTTTGTATTGAGTATTTTGTTTTGTCTGCTTCTATAGATTTAATTACTACTTGGTTATTACAATAAATATTTGTAGGTGTATCAGAGATCTATAGTATCTCATCTGCTAGGTATTGTAATACTATAGCTTCTTGTATTCTGTTTGATAGCACTATTATTTCTGCTTCATACATAGATAAGGATACTGATTTTTGTCCTTTACTTGACCAAGATATAAGTGATTCTCTTAAGAAGAATGTGTATCCAGATATTGCTTTATTATTTTCTTATATCATTCTGTCTACATCTGTATAACTAGTAATATTATTGTGGTTTCCTTGTCTGAATATTAACCATTTATCTTTGGTTCCCTTTAAGTATTGTATGTAATGTACTACAGTATTATAATGTAACATACTTAGGGATTTTAAGTGTTTTGCAAGTTGAGATGTTATAAACACTATGTCTGGTTGTGTACAATCTGCAATATATTGCAAGGATCCAACCATATTCATATACAGTATTTTGGACATAAATGTGTATTCATCTTCTGGTAGATTATTGTCTGTAACCAATTGTATATTTAGTTGCATAAGTGTTTGTAAATTCTTTTTGTTTTGCAAGTTATATCAAATTAATATGTTTTCAATATAATGTCTTTGTCTTATCATTATTGTCTGTTCATTTCTGTTATGTTTAATTTCTATGCTTAGTAACTAATGTAATTTGTCTCTGTCTGTAATTTCTATATGTAATTGTAGAGAGTTTTTAATCATATTGATAATATTATTACTTTGTACAACAATAGTTATATTATTAACATGAATTAATAGTATTACAACTGTATGTTTGTTTTTCTTTATATAGAATACTGTAAAGTCATATTCCAATTGTGTAAAACTAATCATATTAAGTATTCAGTATAAAGTTTTATACTATTATTGTCTGGCTTGTTTTAATCTGTATAATGCTTTGTACAATTATAATACTTGTTCAGGTTTTAACTTTATTAAATCACCTGGTGGAGGTTTAATAAATATTATTTTGTTGTTATCAAGTTCTCCATTTAAGTATGCAGATTTAACATCTATTTGATGTATCTCATAGTTCTTTAAACATCCTCATGTGATAGTAAGTCTTATTGAAAATATGTGTACAGTAGGTGCAAATAGATCATTATTATAATAATCTTTACTGTCTCATTAAAATATTCCTTGTACAACTAATCTAGCTTTTTGTTTTTTGATAGAATTATCTGCTAGACATTTTGTTTTATATACAAATTGTGTTCCAATAACATTTACATTATTAGGAGGGTATACTGTCTCCCATGTATTAGAGTGTATTAATTGTTGTACTTTATTGTTCATAGCTTTATCCTAAAGCTTACAATCACTTCTATTGATTGCTTCTTTATACAATAATGGATCTGCCATTATTTCTGTATATAGTTTGTTAAATTTGTTAAGATAAATTATAATATTTGTGTTAACATGTATTATGATCAATGATACAATTACAGACAATACAGTATTAGTGAAATAATTAATACACATACAAACAGAACGGATGCAGAACTCTGAGACATGTCTCAGATACACAATAAGTATCAGATGTGAGATAATGATACTTTGGATATCTGAGACATACAGACAGACAAATAATATAAAAACAAATGACTTATTAACTAAATACATGATCATTATCAGGGTCTATACCCTCATTACTTGTGTGATAACCTAAGAATACACATTCTAACAATTTGTTTTGTCAACATATGATAGACCTTTTAAGCATTTACCAGGTAAATTCGTTTCACCTAAACGTTCCATAGTTTTGCACTTTTGAGTAGAGCACTGTAATTATGTAGTTCCATCAGATTCTCAATCAGATTCATTGGATTGTGTGTTGTTTGCCAACTTCTGTTTGTTTTGTATTTTCTGTTAGTAATTTACTTTCTCAGAAAGTGTTTCCTTGTCTTCTAAGGATGTACTAAGGTTCTGTTGTAAATGTGGAGCTGTTCTGAAGCAATAGTTTGGATCATTTTGTCTGGGAGAAATGTATTAAAGACGTTTGATTACTCAGAGAGTGTCTGTTTGAGTTTTTAGAACATTCAAGCCTATCTTGTTTCCTTTGGATTTTGTTTCAGTATACATCTGTCTTTTGTGTACTTGGCAGCAGTATTTGTTTCTGTTGCCTGGCCCTTCAGACTTTATGTTGCCTAACCCTTTAGACTCAGGTGGATTGTTGTCCCCCTTAATATCCAATTTGTTTCCTTAGGTTTCTTCCAAGTCCCCTTCAATTTGTGAAGGTTTTGTGTCAAGGAATTGTATGTTATGTTTGATAGTTATTTTTCTATCATACTATGTAATATGACCTTTTGAATTATTGTTAAAACCTATCCATCATTCATAATAACCTCTGTCTGTTATTTTAGATGAGTTTTCATTCCATATTATAATGTATTGACCAAATTTGTGTATGTTATCAATACTAGCATTGTGTCTGTATTGTTTATAATAAGGAGTTATGTATCCTATTACTCTTCAAGGAGTTCTATTGTGAATATATGCTTGTAACATTGTTACTTCTGCCTATAAACATAATAGAATGTTTTGTAAAGTAATAGAGGCACATATTTGTTTGAATATTGTTTTATGCATTTGTTCTACTACTCTATTCTGTTACAGAGTGTGTTTTACTGTTAGTCTGGATTTTGTTCCTTGACTAATCAAGTATTCTTAGAAGAATCTCTTACAAAATACTCTATTGTTATTACTTTACAATTGTTTTATTTGTATTCTGTATTGTGTAAATATGTTTGTGCTCCATTGAACATACTGAGTATATGTATTGTCTTTCATCTATAATTTTAATAAAGATACCCAACATGTTGTGTCATCAACTAATATTAATAGATATTGTATATTCTTATATCCTTTATAGGATACTGGACCTATTATATTCATGTGTATTATATTACTATAATTTGCACTTATTTCCAAGGATCTTGTTTTCAGATGTGCTGTTTGTTCAATGTTTACTTTTATATAGTTAACACATTGTTTCTTATCAAAGTTTGTTATCTTTTGAGATAATTGTCAGCAACAGTGTAGAGGGGACCCGAAGGCTCAGTAAGGGGACCCAGGCTACAACTATCCTACACAACAGAAATACAGAACACAAGCACCAGAACATAGTCAGAACTTGTGGAACAGGCAGAGAGAGAGAGTGAGACAAGAGTAGAGTATATAGAGTGAGCCTAAGAGTACAGGACTACCTGGAGTAGACAAGATCAAGACTACAGGACCAGTCTGATCTTGTATGCCTATATATACTAAACTACACAAGAGCACTCAGGGAGCATGAGCTACTAAGAATGATAAGCTACAAAGAATGAAAGAAAGGAATGTCAAAGATAAAGGTACAAAGAATGAAGGGATGGACAAAGGGTAAGAGACCATAGAATGAACAGAGAATGAAGGAGTGGTCAAAGGAATGGAATGATGAAGTAAGGAAGGGTAGTAGTAAGAGTCAGCATGCATATAGTCTATAGACAGCACCTCTGAGGGACAGAAGTCCTGAGTTCTAGTACAGAAGGGTGTAGAACCCTCAGAACTGAAGGTAAGAGAGTAGAGAATTGTAACATCACCCCCCCTCTAAAACCAATTGTCCTGATTGATGAACATTAGGCTCAGTCAGCAGCTTGGGCATAGGTCAGAACAGTAGGGTTTGGAAATCTGTGAGGTAGAGTTGACACAGAGCACCCAGATGAAGTCAATAGAAGTCTCAGATTGCCTTAGCAGTATGGGTGAGATTCTCAGCAGGTTCTCAAGTGCATTCTTCAACTGGGTATCCCTTCCAGTGGATAAGGAACTTGAGTTTTCTGTACACCAGCTTAGTATCCACTATGTACTCTACTT
>NW_006760386.1:7100570-7119065 GCF_000271605.1 Fomitiporia mediterranea MF3/22
CTGTCTATCCTCATCCTCCTCCCAATCTCTAGCCTGCTTCTCTAGTTACTTTACTACAACCTAGTCCTGTGTGTGTCTTAGAGCTCACTGTATGTAGGTGACAAAGTTGACATCCTTGGATTCGAGTCAGATCTCTTGGATTGTCTTGGACACAAAACAGGAATTGTCTAGGAGAATGAGATTTTTGTTATCATTCTCCCCCCTTTCATGACCTGCTTGTCTTGAGAGTAAATTGGCTTTTATCATTTATGTTCTGGGTTTGTAGGTTAGTACAAAGTCAAAGTCCTGTAGTTCTAACATCTAGCAGGCTTGGTGGTAGTTGAGCTTCTGGGGAGTCTGGAAGTACTAGAGATTAAAGTGATCACTCTAAATCTCAAACTTCTGTACAGTACTGAGGAGATATTGACACTACTCTTCTAGGGAACAGACAATTGCAAGGAGTTCCTTGTCATAGATGGGGTAGTTCTGTTCTGTTACAGAGAGGGATTCTGATCAGAACACTATCAGACACTACTTTCTGTCAATGAACTGGGACAGTACTGCTCCATTTGTAAAGTCAGAAGAATTGGCTTCAACTCAGAACTTGTCCACAACTGTCAGAACTGCTAATACAGGCTCACTAGTGATAGCCTACTTGAGGGACTCAAACACAGACTGCTGCTGATCATCCTATTACTAAGGAACATCCTTGCTAGTAAGATTGTGAAGGGGCCAGGCAATGGTACTGAAGCCTTGAATGAAGTGTTAGTAGTAGTTTGTAAACCCAAGGAATGCTTGGACCTGTTTCAGGTTCTAAGGTTGTGGCCAGTTCCAAACTACAGTCACCTTTGCCAGATCCATACAGACCTCTCCTCCACCAATCACAAAGCCCAGATAATCTACTGACTTCTGTGCAAAAGAGTACTTTGCTTCTTAGAGGAATAGTTTATTATCTTAGAGCTGTTGTAGAACTGCTTGGATTAGTCAGTAATAGTGCTTGACTGTCTGGGTGAAGATCAGAATGTTGTCCAGATACACACTAATGTGCTCTGAGTCAATCAGATCTGTAAGGATGTGATTCATGAATGACTGGAATGTTGTAGGCAAGTTGGTTAGTCTAAAGAACATTACAGTCAGTTTGTACAATCTGCAATTGGTTTAGAATACAGCCTTCCACTCATCTCTGTCTCAGATCTGAATATTATTGTATCCCTATCAAACGTCCAACTTAGTGAAAACCCTGGATGTATGTGTCTTATCAATGAGCTCCTGAATCAGGGGGAGCAGGTACTTGTTTTTGACAGTACCCTTATTGAGACAACAATAATCCTGGACTGGGTAGAGCTTCCTATCTTTCTTTTTGACAAAGAAGAAAGGGGAGGCTATAGGGGACTTCAAGGGTTGGATCTGGCTGTTCTGAAGATTTTCCTGAAGGAACTCATTGAGTGCCTCCTGCTTGTCTCTGTTGAGTAGGTAGACCTTACAATCCTTAGGTTGGAAACCCTCAGTCAATTCAATTGTATAGTCTTAGGGACAGTGTTCAGGAAGCTGGTTGAATTCCTCTTCACTGAAGACTTTAGGGAACTCTCAGACAAAATCCAGCAGGCTGGGTCTGTATACATTCTAGAGTAGAGTTGTTCTAAGAGGGTTCCAGACTGGTTCTGTCTCAGACATCCTTCAGATTGACTCTATTCTGCCTTGACTAGAATATGTATTCATATATCTATCCTAGTCAAAGAAGAACAACCAGTCACCTTCATCAGAACTGTTGGTAACATTGGAAGCATCTGTATTCACTCAGAACAGTAGTGTAAGGTAGCTGCAAGACTCAGGACACTGATCAAACACAAGTGTCTACTCTAACCAGTCAATAGTAGGGTTGTGAGCCTTGAGCCATTTGAATCTAATGAAGACATCTGTCTTTCCAAGGTTGGTGACTCTAAACTCAATACTTTCCTTATGATCCTGAATGGTCATCTGTAGTTGGACAAACTCAGTGATCCAACTATTCCAGTTCAGGGTTCTGTCTACATTGTATACTAGGATTGGAAGTGGAACATGTTGAGTAGGGAGGTGGTGTTCCTACACAAAGGTCTTATTAATGTATGAACCAGTGTATCTACTGTCTACCAGAGCTGTTGTTCAGATCTGGGGGGATCCTGAGAAGGGAGCTAAGAGGACAGGGACTTGGAGCTAGTGTCTGAAACATCCTCAGATGAACTGCTACTTGTTCTGAAGGGAATGTACAGCTTGTACAGTCTCATTGTCTGAGAGGGTGAGTATATGCACCAACATTTCCTTATTAACCTCTCTCTTTTGACAAGGACAGACCTATGTCCTCAGCTGTGAACTCAGCTGAGGCCATTCCTGCTTAATACTACAAACAAACTACTGAGTAGTGAACAGGGCTAGGTAATGTTCCAAACGTTCTGAGATCTTGGAACACAGAAGTGACAGGTCAGATTGTACAGATTTAGACTCAGATGAAGTATGAAGAGAAGAATCAAAAGAATCAGAAGAAATAGGAGAACTATCTACTTTTGTTTTTGACTTTTTTCTTTCTAATAAATAATTTTGTTGATTTATTTTTTCTACTTTTTCTACTTTTTCTACTTTTCTTACTTTATTTACTTCTAATCCTACAGTGTCCATTGAATCAAAAGTGGCTATTAAAAAATCCAAGTTATAGCCCTTCAGTGCTACATTCACTGTTGGGCCTTTACAAAATCCTAGAGTATGTAGTCAGGGTCTGAGAGTTCTGAGGTGACTTCCAGATTTGTAGAAAAGGCTTCTCACCACAAATCCTGCTCATCACTCATCATTGCTCTAATGACCTGACAGATATGCTGTTGCTTCTGTAGACAGTCTTTAATTTGGTGCCCTGACTTTCTGTAGGCAAAGTATGCTCCTTACTTTTAGGCTTCTCTAATGTCCATCAGAACAGATTGATCATGAATTACAGGCAGATTGATCTGAGGGCTTAGAACTGTCAGAGCCAGATGTATGTACAGGCATTCCACACAGACTTGACACATCCAAGCTACAGCTTGGTTGAAGGAGATAGTATGTGTCTTCCACTCAGTGTAAGTAACTAGTTCTAGCATTATTCTGAGAATCTTATTAACTAGTTCTGAGTGAAGAGCTTTTTCAAGCATTCTAATAAGGACATTATTGAACCCAAGCATGAATCCTGCCTTCTGGGCCAGGATATCAAACTCCTGAAAGAAGGCATCAGCAGAATGTTTGCCCTGTCACAGAGACACAAGCTTGTTCTACACATTGTGCTTCTCATTCAGATTGATGAAGGAAGCACAGAGCTGCCCTATGAATTCCAAGTACAACTTGTTGTTCCAAAGTCAGATCAGGCTTCCAATCTAATAACCTTTGATCCAGTTCTGGGCCCAGGTGGCTGTGTTGCCTTCCTTCATGAAGGAGAGGACAAATAGGATGTGATCAAGATCTGAGGATAGATTGGTTGAAGCAGTAGCCACATATAGTTCAACTTGGCACTGGAAGTCCTTGAAGTGCTACTTATTAAAGTCTGAAGGGCAGGCTACATGCACTTTCTTTCCAGAACAGGTTGCAACTTCCAGAACAATCAGAATGGGTTCTGAAGGGGCTGGGGGCATGTGGTTAGTAAAGGCCTCTTAGATAGAGGTCTACACATATTGAGCTAGTTCTGCTTGTAACTGCTGATCTGGTAGGACAGTAGGGGTGGCAGTTAGTGTAGTAGGGTCTATGTTTACACTACAAAGGAATTGACACTAAACTAAAAGGGGTAATGAATAGAAGAAGGGTGGCAAAAGTTTAAAAGGGTTTAGAAAGTTTAAAATTTAAAAATGTAAAAGGGTCAGAACAAAGGAAATAGATCAACACAACAGTATGTACCAATGCCCAAAACGTAGGAGAGTTGTAGGGTGGTAATGGGTAGTCTTGATCTGATGTCAGCAACAGTGTAGAGGGGACCCAAAGGCTCAGCAAGGGGACCCAGGCTACAACTATCCTACACAACAGAAATACAGAACACAAGCACTAGAATGTAGTCAGAACTTGCAGAACAGGCAGAGAGAGAGAGTGAGACAAGAGTAGAGTATATAGAGTGAGCCTAAGAGTACAGGACTACCTAGAGTAGATGAGATCAAGACTACAGGACCAGTCTGATCTTGTACACCTATATATACTAAACTACACAAGAGCACTCAGGGAGCATGAGCCACTAAGAATGATAAGCTACAAAGAATGAAAGAAAGGAATGTCAAAGATAAAGGTACAAAGAATGAAGGGATGGACAAAGGGTAAGAGACTATAGAATGAACAGAGAATGAAGGAGTGGTCAAAGGAATGGAATGATGAAGTAAGGAAGGGTAGTGGTAAGAGTCAGCATGCATATAGTCTATAGACAGCACCTCTGAGGGACAGAAGTCCTGAGTTCTGGTACAGAAGGGTGCAGAACCCTCAGAACTGAAGGTAAGAGAGTAGAGAATTGTAACAATAATATTATTGTATTGTTTTGTAATAAACGTTTAATATAATCATAACTGATATGACTGAGACATTTATATAGATTGTAAACACTAATTCTGTTTATAGAATTCATATAATGAGTGTTTCTTAACACATATAAGTTGTTTTCAAGTTTAATTGTTCTTATTTCATATTGTCCAAAATAAATAATGTATTCTGATTGTTTAAACATGAATGTGAAACTGTTGTTACATAATAATGCTTGACTTATAAGTGAAAAGTTTAAATCTGAATGATAATAAACATTTTTCAACATTATTTTACTAATTACAGGATTGAGTGTATTTCCTGAATTTCCCTTTTTAATTTTAATAATCATATCTCTAGCCTTTGTAAGAGTTACTGTTGATTTGTTTGTAAGTGTAACTGTTACCAGGGATATGTTTCATATGTTTGTAAGACAAAAGTAATACAGTGTAGCATGTATTGTTACACTAGAATCAATTATATTAATTGTATTAGGAATATATTTATTTATTAATACATTATTTTTGTCCAAAATGTTATTATAACATACTCAATTTGTAAATGGGTTGTTTACATTTGTGTTCACAATAGTATTTGCCTACTGAGAGGTTAGTATCTCTGTCATTTCAACATCTAGTACCTGTTCAATATATGTGCTTGTGTGTACTATAGTTGCTACTAGTGTAAGCTTTGCTTCTATTACTTCTACTGTATTAGCTAAAGGATTAGACTTTTTGGCTTGGGCATCTAGTATGATTGAGTTGGTGACTTCTAGCAATTACAGGAGAAGTGCCCTGATTTGCTACAATTGTAGCATTTTGATACAGAGGTCAATTTACTTGTATTTTTGTTAATTCCTATATTTCTGTACTTTTTATCTTTTGTACAAAACATATTTGCCTGTCTGTGTATTGTAAGCTTGTTATTATTGTATTGTATAGGATTTTTAATGCAAAAATTGTCTGTTACAAACTGTACATATATCTACTCTAGCTTATCAAGTGTTTGTCCAAAGTTTTTAATATGATTATTGTATTTAAATAGTAAAGACTCATTGTATACTTTATGTGTAACTGTATGAGGGTTGAAGCATTCTTCTAATCCACTCATAAGAGTTTTAATCAATATTCTGGTATGTATAAAGTTAGCCATTATATAATCTGCTACTTTATTGATTATTAATATGTAAATTGTGTGTACAACCTCAATATCTTTAGGCTTTGGTTCATTTGTGAACAAGTATGTATAGCCTGTTGCTACAATAGCAGAATTAATCCAGTACTTCCATATTTTGAATCTGGATACATCTTTTAGCTGAGCAATGTTGTGTCCAAAGTGTTTAAGGACATTAGTAAGTTTGTAGTAAGTAGGATTTGTCCTGCTTGTCTGCTACAAGAATGTAGATGGATTCAGTTCTGTTCTGTTCAATGTGTACATATTACAAGTACTTAGAGAGTCCATTGTAGATGTGTAGTATTAATGTGAAGTAGTATAGCATAGTCTCATAATAGTAATATAAGGTGTTAAGTAGAGAGTGTAAGGCTCATAACCTGTTAGAATGTGAATTCTTAGGTTATTACACAAGTAATAAGGGTATAGACTCTGATAATGATCTATTTAGTTAATAAGTCATTTGTTTTTATATTATTCATCTGTCTGTATGTCTTAGATATCCAATATATTATTATCTCATATCTGATACTTATTGTGTATCTGATACATGTCTTGTATTGTGTATCCAATACATGTCTTATAGTTCTGTGTCTGTTCTGTTCATATGTGTATTAATTATTTTACTAATACTGTATTGTCTATAATTGTATCATCAATTGTAATATATGTTAACATAATACCTTTGAGAGCTTCAACTTGACTGATCTCTATAATGATTCTAACACCTTACACAACATTGTAAAGTAGTATCTAATTCTAACATACTAGCTAGCAGATTTAGATCTGTCTTAAACAGATAGCCTGATTTTTTTCAGTAATAGTACAACTTATACAACTGTACAGTCTAATACTTTTACTTTTAAAGATATTGTTTTTTACTAGTCTAGTAAGGGTAGCAGAAACAAGAGGATAAGCTACCTTGTTAGTGTTAAGGATATTAGAGGAAAGGTTAGTAAAGTGTGTATTCTCTCTTAAGGAAGAACAACTTTAAATAGTAGTATTAGTAGTATTATACAGATTAATACTGTCCTTAATTTATATTCTCAACTATAGTAGTTAGAGTATATTACATGACTATTACTATAGTATTAAAAGTATATTCAACTTTACTTACTCTAGTGTCTAGAGTATACTAAACTGATTATAGTTAGTATTATTAGAGCTGTCCTTTTTAGACTATTCCTCTTAAACATATATATACTCTTATAGTGTACTAGTAGTATTAGCCTTACCTTTACTATACTAGTTTACTTAAGTATGGAAGTATACTGTCAATACATTACAGTTGCCCTTCTTATCCTTATTAGACTACCCTTTAGATGCATTTCTATATTCTGTTAGTACACTAAGACATTCCTTATAAAATAGGTTTTCCTACACTAGTAGGCATCCTTATACTAGTAGATATTCCTGTACAGAGAATTCATTTAGAGAAAACTTACAGAATGGTTATATTAGTAAAGTCTAGGACTTACAAGTAGGAGTAGCTAGGTATACTTCTTTAGTAGTACAAATGATCACAATGAGAAGCTGTAATGTAAGTAGGTAATAATATATAGTGTAATTTGCAAATTTAGGATTTCTTGTCTTTCTATTCTATGTGTTCTATATTGAAAAAGTAATCTATATACAATATCTGTTTGTACAGTAGGGACAGTATAGACTAATAAGATGTTAATATAAGATAAAACTTAGTAAGTACTTAATCTATAAGTAGTTGTGTAGCTAGTATTTATATTCTACACACTCTACACTATTTCTCTTAACTATTTGTGGATATCAAGTCAAGAACAAACAATAGTATACACAAAGATTTATTCCTTAACCCTTTGCTCACTATTAGCTCAATTCAACTTGATATAGGTCTGGAACATTCACTCTTCCATATCTACATCTCCTTGTGTTTGTATCTCAGGCATTTATAACATCTGTCTTCTTCAATCTTGTCTCTACACTCTAATACCAAGTGCTCAGGTGCTACCTTATGTAAATTGAATGTTAAGCACAATAATTAGGGTTTTCTGTTCTAGTGAAAATTGCAATTAGTTAAGTCCCTATAATACAGAGAGTGTTTCAGACAATTGTGTTAGTAGGGCAGTAATTGTTGTGTATGAGATGAGTAGACAGTATGAGATAAGGTTGAACACTATAAGTAAGAGAGGGTTATTAGAGAATTCCTCCTGTGTTCCTGCCCATTCATTCTTCTTCATACAAGTGGTTTTTGATTGATTGTTTGTACACTTTCTGTCACTTGATAGATGGATAGAGGATGGATTCTCTTTTTTACACACATTATACATGCCTAATATACTATACTACACTATAGTAGGTATACTTATGTTTTTTCCATAGTGGTTAATATTCACTATACTAATGTGCTTGATCTCTGCTTTTGATGCTTGACTAACATTGCCAAAGTTATTTGACTGGCTTCTTTAAATTTGTTTGTTCTTCCTAACATTTTAAACAATAGATGCAACTGTTATCCAATACTCTTAAGTGTTGGGCAGAACTGAAAAGAACAATAGTGATAATATCAAACAAACTTGACTATAGATACATGCCAGAACAGATCATTATGGGAGGCAAGGGACAATTACACCTATGTAGGATGATGAATGTCACACTTAAGTTTGGCAAAGATGAAGGCCTACACAACAATCTTTAGAATCTTTTCTGCACAAGTTTGTTGCATCACCCTAGCATTTCAGGCTCAAGTCCGATTATGACGAAAAATGATTACTCAAAGCCTCAATATTCCCAAGTCAATCTCCTCTTCAACAGGATATCCATATACCTCCAAAAATCTCCTTTCTTGGTCCTCTAAGTAGTACAAAAGATCAGACTTTAAAAGCAACATACACAAGTGCTGCAGAAACAGAAATTACATGAAAACTCGAATACCTTGTATAATTGCTCTGGGAATCGTACGTCATCTGGGAGCAGCTGAAACCCCTCCAGTGGCAGCTCCATGAGTCTCTGATGATCTTCTACAGCTGCACATCATGATGCACAATAATAATTATGAGAACGAGCAATTTGAAGCTGGTGTCTAGATAATCCATCATCATTAGTGGATACATTATTGTGTTACACGGATTTGAAGCAGTGGATGAATATTTACTTGTATACTAGTTTGAGTATTTGAGATTGATCCATACTAGTATTCTGGTCTACCACGTTAAATGTTGGATGGCTTTGCAACGTAAGTCTAGGAGACTGGTCAAATTACATGCTTGCAACAGACAAGCAAACACCTGGCCACTCACCATTATCCGAATTGTCCTTAATGTTCTGATAATGATGGTTGAGTAGAGGTGGTAGGTTGGTTGAGATCTGAGACAATGTGGTGATCACACATGGATTACTGAATAAAGGACTTCTGTAATTGGGGGGTCGTATTTGATCACTGGGAGGAACGGCCGAGAAATATTGTATGAAAGATTGTAATATTAGGTCCAGATGCAGAAATAAAATGTAAACTGTACAATGTGAGAAATGAATTGAGGCAAGCATCTAGACAGGCAGAAAGCAGGTGCATGGCCTGTGTATTTCAAGATAGAAAATGAACCATGGAGGTCTTATAAGATAGAAACATAGATGAGCTGGGATGGTGAGTGTTTGACCAAGTTAACTCCAAAGCCCAAGATGGAAGAACAAAAGGAGAGAGGAAAGAGAGTATATAAACGGGTAAGAAGGAAGAGAGTTCACCGAGTATGCTGAGCGTTTATGCCATCTCTTCGTGCAGCATGCCAAAAGCTTACTTACAAAAGTCAATTTCTAAGTTAGTTGATGGACGCAGTCTGTCGCCTTCCTGGACGAGCACACCAGTCTTCGCAAGTGCTGCCACGCCGCGTGTCATTTCCGGTTCATCAAAGTCGTCGTGTTTGTTGGCCGGTACCGCCGCATTTAGGTAGCTTATCAGAGTACCGATACTTAGTCCATCTATGTCGAGATAAACGCCAAACGTGCTGAGCGAAGGTCAGCTTTTGCTGTCGTATCCTCAGCTCGCTGGTGATTCTGATGTGAACTACGGCCGTAATGATTATCGTGTGGCCGTCGGCGGACATATTCATACTGGCGTCTCCGGTCTCGCCCAGGCTCCTCGTCCATTTCTACGTCCAGATCGTGCTCACCACCGGCGTCTTCGTCCATTGACGCGTCACGTATGTCGTCCACAGATGGGGCCTCCCGGTAAAGCATACGACGGTGCGTTGTACTTGTAGTGACTAGCCATTGCTGCTGGTTGTGCCGACAGCTTATATTTCCCACTGGATAAAACATGTGAGGACGACGGTGCTTACGACGGAGGGGGAGGGGGCGTCGCGTATGAATGACCTGATGCCCTTTCAATGTTTTCATATCTTTTCCTACGAGAATAAGGTCTGTCTTCGGATTCAAGGCGGTCATCAAATGAGCCATCTGCGTCCAGGTCGCCGTTGTAGCGGGATGCACCATGACTAACATAACCGCCAGAACGCGAGTCATACGGCCCATGGGGCGAGTAGCCGGGAACCTTCTCCTGTCGACGTTGGTACCGTGCCAAGCACTTGCTGCGGCGTCGATGCCATTGATAAGCACAGAACGAACCGTCCTGGCGTAGCTGAACCCATTTGCTGCAAAGACCACAAAGAACACGGTTTGGTTCGACTTCACGTGAAAGTGGATCCGCCCCTAAGTGCTGCTATACGTTGCTCTGTATTTTTTCTACGGGCATCATGCGACGCAAGTGCCGACGGTCTGGAAGCAAGTTTGCGCAGTGCAGTCGGCGGAGAGCAGTCCGGCCCAGAAGCAGACAAGCCACTTGACATCATGTTGATGTTGTATAGTGAGAACCCCCACCAATACGTGCGAAGGCTTCTGGTGCAGGGAGCGAGCCATGGGAAGGTGCAGATGCATGAGACTTGGTATTATACGACGGTTCTACCAAATTCATTGTTGATCGTCCAGGCGGTGCGATTCCTGTGTCGGGAGATCGGTGATCAAAAGGTAGAGCAGCTTTCTTGGAAATACAGCTTTTGCGGTGAGCATCCCACGGCTTTGAGCAGTAAGTTCTATAGGGTTGGAGGCGAACCCATTTGTTGCATGAACCACAAAGGACACGATAAGGCTCGAACTGAACCACATAAGGATCCGAACGCAGATATTCAATGCGCTCCTCTTCTGCGCGCTTTGCACGACGCTTCCTCAGAGGCGGACGCTTCTTGCGAGGCGGATTCGCCTTAAGCTCCATAGTCGTGTCGGGCGTGAGAGCAATTGGACGCGGGTCGTGTTGCAGGCGGCTGTTACACGGTAGAGAAGGAGACGAGAGAAGTAGCAATATTAGTCAGAAACACGTCCTTAATGTATTGATATTTATACAGTAGACAAAGTTCGGGGGAGCGATACGCACCATTGATCCTGGTGCATGTGCCAGAGCCTGAGAGTGAGGCCTCCCGACTGAGGGTCGCGGGAGGGAACACCTTCTCCGCAGGTGTTGCAGACGAGGAGGTTTCTTGGCTTTTGCTCATCCTGTGCGCGCTTCGGCGAACGGTCGGGAGAAATTGCGGAACTGTTCGTCTTCATCGCTCGCGTAATCATCGTTGCTAGTGCGGCGCCTACGCTCTGGGCGGGCGGGCCGAGCAACAATTGGGTTGAAACAGTGCTGGCCACTGGTCCCGGAAACTCACCATGCACGTAGCCAGGCGAACTTGCACTGTCGGCTGAATTTGAGAGAGCTCTGCGCGTAGATGCAGCATTGGAAGAGGGCATGCTATCCGAAGAAAGCTTGCCATTGCTGAGGTCCGTAAGCACAGGCGAGCAGACGCTCTCAGGCAGAGTGAAGGGACGTGCTGGCAATCCCATAGTGAACGAGGTCCCCGACGAATAGGCATTGGAAGAGAACTCACCATTGCTCAAGTGCGTAAGCGCAGGCGGGCAGATGCTATCAGGCAGAGTGAAGGGACGTGCTGGCGATCCCGTAGTGAATGAGGCCCTGGACGAGTAGGCATAGTCCGGAAGTCCGCCCACAGCTTTCAGTAAATCAAGTGAGATGCGCTGTGAACTAGCACCTGGTACTACAAAAAAGCACAAACAAGGGTAAGTGAATTTTATGGAAGCGAATTTTTATCGGGGTAGGTTCGACTCAGACTTACGTGTGACGTTTGTGACGTTGAAGGTCGGGCTCTGTTTGGAGCGTCGATCCCCCGATATGACTGAGTCTAGATTCTCTGTGTTGCTTTCTGCAGATGACACGTATAAGGCGGGTGATTTGTACACGTATTCTGGCCAACACAATTCTGATGCATCACTCAATGTGTACAGATCAGTTCGTGACGTGGACGAAGTTGACTCCTATCTATATCAGCATTGGACTAGACAGGTATGAGGAAGCAATTCACATTTGATACCTCAAATGGTTCTCCGTCAGTGTGATTTGAAGAAGTTGAACATCTGGAAATGTCCCTTAAGATTGATGCCACATACGTCATTGAAGGGCGTTCTGAGGGTCTTTGCTTCCAGGAGGACCAGCAGATAGTTTTCAGTATCTCTGACTCCTTAGCAGAAACTTTCGTTGCTAAGACTTCTGGAAAGGCAGGCAAATTATAGTTTTGCAATGCCACTATTGCCTGAACGTCCGACAAGCCTTCAAAGGGTCGTTTTCGAGTCAACAGCTCCTATCACTTCATTGGTAATGGTCATATACTCTCTGCTGAAACGTCACCTACAAATACAGTCATTCTGAACGCCCAGACATCAGTCTGCTTTGTATGGCCCGAAGAATGTTGTTCTGCTACAAGCTCATATGCAAGGTAGCTGGAGGTCCCTCTCAGGCCTGAGGTGGGGTTGACGAAAGTACGACTTGCAACGAGCATACGGGAACACCCAAAATCGCATATGAGAGCTTCACTGCTGTCCGAGACGAGAATGTTGTCCTTGCCAATCAAAATAAGATTGACAATGCACCAAAAGACAGTTTGGTAGCACGTACTGATTTAATATCAGAATGGACCACGTCTTTTTCGTGAAGGTATGCGAGCCCTTGTGCAATCCCTGAGACCTTGAAGCATTTTAGTACGAGCAATGGTCGTGACAAGAAAATGTCCACACCAGATGCATCACGTTTGCCTCTGGATGCAATCTGACGTATGCCCAAGCCGATCTGTTATCCATCCACTCTGACACTAACAATGGATACCCTGTTGCCTTGTTGAAATCATATCCAAGGAGAGGAAGAATGTTGTTGTGTTTCAACTTTGACCAGACATAAACCTCCTTCTCAAACAACTGTGTGGAAACCATTAACGTTGGAGATCGTGTAATGTCAATCGACAGCTTACCAGTTTGATATCATCCTCCAGGTAAAACCGAAGACATTTGATAGCAACTTTAATCTTACCTCGTCCTTCTACATTGCATTTGCCTCTGGAGATATCCCTGTATGCTCCTGTTGAAACGGACTTGTTCCTTTTGCGACTGAGCTGACCCTTGAGGTTCAGATGATCTAGATGATCGAGTATCTCTAGCAATATGTGTTGCAAAGGATTTGAATCACCTTCTGACGCCTCACTGTCGCTATCAGACCCATGACGATTCATTGGACAAGTGTGAGCATACAAGGGTGTTGCCAAAACTAAAGGATATAGATGAACAGGTTTCATGAACGTGCGTCCGAGATCAAGGACCTGGGAAAGTTGCCTCATGCCATCCTAACAATTTTGGTCTGTCTTTCTTGACAGTGGATCTTAACAACAGGACCATGTAGTAATTAGATTTACAAAACATAACTGTATGCTGAACAAATAGTGTTGTTTATGTAAACATTGTGATAAACTCTTTGTTCTAAGGATGACCACATTTGTTTGTCATTTCTATGTGTTAAAATGAAGGATTATTCAATACTGTTTACTTTTTTCAGTAAAAGACTTAAGTTGTTTTGCACAGGTACATTAATATTATTCTTATGGAATTGGTGTAATAATGCTTGGATGACTCATCAATTTATTATTGTAGGCTGGGTGAAAGAACAACCCTGCAAAGATGATTCACAATATTGATGCAAGACAAATATTGATTAACTACTTGAATCTGGTGGGCCCAATTTGCCTGCAAAATTAAGTAAGGGTGTTGGCACGGATCTGATGCTGTTGGTCAGTCATGACTGAGTTATCTGGCTCAGTTTCAAAGCATTTCTTTCTGAAATCATCTCATCTGGTCCAAGTGCTATGTCAGACAGAATGGGAGGCATAGCTTGCTTTGTGATTAGCTACATAAAGAATCCAGTAATGATTCTACAGTTATTTTTGGATTTTGGAAACACTTTCCTTGTATAGGACAGCAAATTTGTCTGCAATTGAGTCTGTGTCAGTGTCTTACAGCTCTTACTACCAGGAGTTTGCAGAACTCGGGCATTGTATGGAGTGTCAATTGTTGGACTCAGTCAGAGTCTAGATTCTCCCAGTTGCAGCCTGTGGAGGACAATTTGTGCACGTGTGTTGTGCTCCAACACACACAATTCTGATGCATTACTGGAACACAGGATTTTGGACTCTGGATCTGTCTGCATTACACTGCAACGTCCTTAGAGCATCTGTTACAGGAATCTTGTGGATTGAAATGGCTGAGGACAATTTGTTTGAAGCAGTTTTCTTCAAATTCTACTGTTATCTCAAACCATATGGCACAAAGACCCTTGCAAGTTTGGGCTTCTTGTACAGCTTTATTACTGATACCCTGAATGATGGAAAATGAACAAAGTTATAATAATTGTTATTCTCTCACTGACCTTTGCTAGGAGACAGACATCACTGTCATTGATAATAGCAACCATCAGTATTGACTTCCATTTTGGAAGAGTGTACCCACATGCACAAAAATGAGATCCACTACAAAGTTATGATCAATGATGGTCCTCACAGCCAGGACGTTTAGTAAGAATTGTGTTGGATATGTTAAGACATCTGACCTCATCAACTGGGTTCTCTTCATCAGAGTCAATTCTAATAGGTACAACATTGGCATACATTTCTTTGTCTCTATCCATGTTAAGGTTTGTAAGTTCTGTAGCTGTAGTAGCTGTAATATTACCAACTGTAAGTGTAAGAGAAGCTCTCAATGTTCTATGTATGTTGGTTGTGGTTGTCTGACAAGAAGATTGTGCCAAGTCACAAAAATCATGTCCTGTAACTCAAATTGAAAGTCTACATTATGAATAGGACACTCCTACAATTCAAAATGCTTGAGAATGTACTACTGTAGAGGAAGGTGAAGAACTGTATCTAGACACTCTACACTGTACTCTAGGCAGTATAGTGACTGGAAGCATTAAAGTTTACTCTTACAACAGGCAGCTCCTTTTACTTCTTCTCTTGTCTACTAATAGTGTTATAGTGACTTCTAGTACTTTCAGTACTCTCCTTATACTAACCAGTGCCACACAGGCTTAAGCAAACAATACAACCTCTACACCAACTCTAACTCTAACAACAATCCAACCTACTCTCTCCTTGTCCATGTCTACATCCTGTCTAACAAACTTTAGCATCTGCTCCAAAGGTCTCTTATAATACATGAGTGTCCTTGCAAGTGTACACAGTCCTGCACATGTGTTGAGTGTGAGTCTCAGGAGGGCTACAAACACTCTGTGTTTGGTTTTAGTAGTGCTGGTACAACCACCACTTCTACTTCAAATTTGCTGTCTTCTTCTACTCTATGAGAGTAGGAGTAGAACTGTCTTCAAGTGTGCTAATAGTTGTTAGTGTGCCTTCTGACAGTGTAGGTTCAGGGCCAGGGAGACCTGGGTTCTGTCTGACATAAATACTAGCACCTTTCCTTCTCATCTTATAGATCTCTTACATATTACTAATAATTTAATTTCATACTATTTGGATTTGGAACAAAACATATATGAAAAAATCAAATAGGTAGCTACACCTGTCCAGCCAGACACATACACCTCCTTTAGTACAGGTGTGAAACAAAAAGATATTGATTTATTCACTACTGTACATCTGTTACCTACTATGTCTGTAAATGAGAGTGTGTTGTTGAGTATTCTGTATCAAGTCCCTTTGTGCATCCTCCCCTTCTCCCCTCCCTATTTGTCCTAAACTCATAAGATTGTCTTAGAAAGATCAACCTAACATGACTACTTTTGATCTTTTTCAACAGTTCTGTGTATGTAGAGTAGTACACCCTGTAGGCTCAAGTATGACAATACTTAGTAGGTTCAGGTTCCTTTCTTGTCTTCATAGACTCTTGGTTGACACACTTGTAGAGGTGGAGATAGTACTTGCAGACAAGAGTATTGTCTTTGTGAGTAAGAACTAGCATCCTAGTCAGTCTTCTTTCATTTCCCCTTCACCATTTAGACTACACTCTAACCACAAAATCAGAAGTCAAAGATTGAAATATAAAGGCAAAGTGCTAATGAACAATCTCTTTATTCTAGGATAAATATGTTTATAAATGTATGGTAGACACTACAAGGTGCTGGACCTGCATTTGGTGTTGTAACAAGGTACAAAGCAAAGGCATACTCTGTACCTATCATCTTTGTAGGCAGGGGACCTTATCTAGTATGTCTCCTACTCTTACCCTTCCTTCTGTTCTCAGTACATCCTAAATTCATATATTCTTCAATCTTTATCCCTAACAACAGCAACTTTCACCTAGTAGTACCTACACACTACTGCCTCACTCATCAAGCACTTCTGTGATTGTGTCAAAGCTGTGTGTTGTAAACTCTATACTAACATCCTCCTTACTACCAGACCAGCCAACCATAGCTTTCTTATTGTCTTCCTACTGTGTTATGTCTAGCAGAAGGAGAAGGGAAAAGTTTTTTTGCAGGACTTACAGAGTGTTGAGAGCAGGAAGAAGTGTTTATTAAATAGGGTGTGTAAGAACTTGTAGGCCCTCTGAGTCAGTTACTTAGTGTAGACACTGTAGACCTAGCTGTAATGTAAAAAACACCTCAGACAACTGACAAAGAATTAATAGATAGGCAGGTGGAGAAGAGTAGTGTTCTCTGTGTTTGTGACTGTGTTTCACACACTCTTCATCCATCTACTGCCTGTAGCAATTAACAGATAGCAAATTGGGATCAGACAATAGTATGTATACTCAAAATGCCTCTCCTTATCCCCCCACTTACTGTTAATCCGATTCAACTCAGTGTAGATATTGAACACTTGTACTCAAACATATTCATATTTGCATGCCTATATATATTCATTTTTCAGACATTTGCAACCTTGTCTTCCTTGACTGTGTCTCTGTAGTCCAGAACCAAGGACTCAGGCACCACCTCACACAAAATCGAATGTTATTCACAAAAGTCAGGATTTCTGTTCTAGTACAACTTGTGTTAGTGTATGTTCCAGAGATGTAGAGGGGTGGGTGGGTGGGTGTTCCAGAGTGTTCCAGAGTGTTCCAGACTACTGTGTTGGGCAGAGTGGATATGATTATGCTTGTAATGTTGTGTGGAACAGTGTTTGACATATATGAGATGAGGAGTATGTACACAATATTATGTAGGGATTATTTATTGTTACCAGACAAGAATAGGACATAGTATATGGGAGTCAACAACAGGGACAGACAAGATTATAGACAGATTGTATGTAATAAGGAATATCTCTATAATAAGATTTTATGTTGAGAGGGAGAACTTAAGGGGGGCATGCATAGACAAGGGGTGAGGTGACAATTGACTGCTCAGTGTCTCTTGTCCTTATATTGTATGTATTCTAACTAAGACATTATGAAGTCATTGTCTCATGGTTTGTCTGTTGATGAACTAATCATCTCATAATACTCCCCTTCAAACTCTTACTAGTCTGAGTAAACTAGTAAGATGTTTGACTTGTGGTACATGTAGTGCTTTAGTTAATATATCTGCTTGTTAATCGTTTGTCTGTATGTATTTCACATTTATGTACTCTAACTCAATGTAGCATTTAATAAAATCTTTCTTATGATCTAAATGCTTTGTTTGTTCTGAATATTTGAGTTTGTCTGATGTAACCGTTTGTATAACAGCATTGTTATCACAATAGATATTAATTGGTGCATCAGAGACCTGCAGAATCTCTTCAGCTAAATGAGTAAGTGCAATTGCTTCCTGTGTTCCTCTTACAAGAGCTATTAATTCAGCTTCATACATTGAATTTGCCACCAGTGTTTGTCTTTTACTTGACTATGAAACTAATGAATTGCTCAAGTAAAATGCATATCCTGATATTGCACAATGCCCTTCTTACATCATACTGTCTGTGTCTGTATAGCTGTTCAATATTGATTGATTTGTGCTGCCAAGTTGGAGCCAGACATTGTTCATAGTTTTTAAGTACATGTAACAATGTTTAAGTGCCAGATAATGCTCCATACTAGGGTCATTAAGGTATTTAGCTAACTGATTTGTTACAAATGCTATATCTGGCTGTGTACAGTCTGCAATGTATCTAAGTGTGCCAACCATGTTTATGTATAGTATATCAGACATTTGTTTTCTATTGTTATTGGTTTGTGATACTGTTTTTAATTGTGTACCAGACTGTATGAGTGTTTGTACACTTTGTTCATTTGTAAGTTTGTAACATTCTATTATACTATTAATATAATGTGTCTGACACATCCTGATGAATCTATACTCTCTGTCACATTGAATCTCTATACCAAGTAGCCAGTGTAATTCACTACTGTCTGTATATTGTAAATGACATACAATAGATTGTTTTATCATTGTAATAGTATTATTATTCATTACTGC
Organism: Fomitiporia mediterranea MF3/22; assembly: GCF_000271605.1. NCBI lineage: Eukaryota > Fungi > Basidiomycota > Agaricomycetes > Hymenochaetales > Hymenochaetaceae > Fomitiporia > Fomitiporia mediterranea. The sequence goes on from NW_006760386.1 coordinate 7,118,965, forward strand.
AATAGTGATATTGTTGACATGTACAAATAATATGACTACAGTTATTTCTTTCTTCTTTGTAAAGAATACAGTATTATCATGTTTGGATTTTGTTAATTCAC